>NW_006399837.1:8442889-8584355 GCF_000299155.1 Elephantulus edwardii | reverse complement strand
ATATTCTGCCCAAAGCATCCTTGATTACAGCAACTCTAGGTTTGAATCTGTTCTTCAGTTCCTTGAGCTTAGGAAATGCTGAGCGAGTCCGGCCCTTTTGATTTTCTGACTCTAGCTCCTTGCAAATTTCATTGTAGTATTTTGCTTTGTCATTCCGAGCAGCCTTTTGGAATCTTCTGTTCAGCTCCATTTATAAACTAGTGTTGTTTTTTTGTTTTGTTTAGTTTTTTGGGGGTAGTAGAAGAAGAGTTAATTTCAATTCAATCTTTTATATATATATATATTTTTTTTATTTTATATTGGTTTGCATACAAAGTCTGTATACCATGTGTTTCACACTATCTTTCATTCACATTGTGTTCCATGCAATCACTCCTAGTCATTGTTTTATAAAATTAATCACGATTGAACTGTGCCCACCATTGCTCTGTCTTCCTAGATCCTGGCCAGATCTTTCCCATTTCCTTAACCCGCCCCCTACACTCACCCTGTGTTTTCTTTCCTTCTCATCCTCATCCCTCCGATCACACCCTTTCCACTCTTGGACCTCCACACACATTTTACTAGTTATACTTCTGTTTTGACAACAAGGGTCTGGTTGTTTGTTGTACTTTCAAGTTGACTGTGACTCATACGGACCTTATGCACAATAGCTCTGAGCCCTTCTCTGTTCTGAGCCAGTTTCACAGTCTCTGACACACCCACCCTCACTACCTGAGCTATTGTGTCAGTCCATCTCAGTACTTATCCTTTTGAAGCTGAGTTAATTCATTCAGTATAATGGAGGAACAATTCCGTAAGGTATTAGTTTTATGTGTATGGTACTGGTTTTAGTGGTTTTCTTAGCCCCTGCTATAATGAAGAACTGAACTTCTTTGCAAGGAATTGCTGTTTTTAGGTGCTGTCGAGTTGATTACAATCATAGCTGATGCTGTGGTGGGTTATTCGAGACAGTTAATTGCACTAGACGACACTGTCCATCTTTCTCCCATGGGACAGCTGGTGCGTCTGAACCACATGCCTTAGTTGTGGCAGCTCAACTCCTTACTGCTAAACCTCAAAGCTCTCGTTGTCAGGGGAGGAGAGGTGTATTTAAACAGCCACTTCAAACAAGGACATGGGGCGCCACGGACAGGATAGAATAGCCACACTGTATGACACTGGAACTGGCTGATTTGGGAAGGTGAGAGACACAGTTCCCACTGTGAGACAGAACCGAGCTCACAATAACTCCATTTCACAACTCACTAGCCCATGGGCTTGAGATGTATTTTTATTCTTACAGTCTTGAGTCATTTCACAATACAAACTATACAAAATTTTCCCTTTTTAAAAAGTTGAATTGTTTGTTATGGTACAAATGTTTTCCAAAGGCCTTTGATATGTTTGCAATTGTTGTTGTTGTTATTGTTGTTGAGTGCCATCAAGTCGTACACGACTCATAGCGACCCTATGAATGAAAGACCTGAACACTTGTATAACTTTCATCATTTCTCCATGTTCATAGAGTTTCTGGAGGCAGGCTATTTCAGAAGTGGATGCTACTCCTGCTTCCAAGCTTGTTTTAAATGGAGAGCTCCACCAAACACTGTCCACCATGGGTAACCATTATCACGTTTGGCACATCAGTGTCACAGTGTTTAGCCTCACAGCAACCACGAGTTAGCTCTGTACAGCAAGTGGACAGAGCAGTGCAGTAGAAACAAAAAGAAAAAATAAATAATAATGAAAGAAAGCAGGAAGATTGTGTTTAGATCATGTGCAATCTAGTTGACTCCAGCTCATGAACCCATAGGCGCCCAGGTAGAAGTGCCCCACACGGCGGCTGAATTTTTATTGGTTATTTCTAATATGTCTATCCCAGTTGATTTATGCATTCATGTGTTTGTTTTGTTTTGTTGTTTTCTATACTCTAAGGGAGCTCTGGTGGCCTAGTAATAAGAAGCTGTGCTGCAATTCCAAACTCTTTGTGTTCAAATCCACCAGCTGCCCTGTGGGAGAAGGATGCGCAATCTCCTCCTGTGTGATTTAACTGCCTCTGAAAACCCACTGGAAGGTTGGCTATGGGTCAGTTCCTGATGCCATAACAATAACACCTTTTCTGAGAGATGACAAGACTAACCCAGCCTTTTGGTTAACAGTCATGCATTTAACCATTTCTTCGAAGGGCTCCTTACTTGGTAGTTACAGGACTTGTGTTTCATACCTAAATCCACGGGCAATGATAAGAAGGGAGGCACATGACAAATCTGATGGAACAAACTTCTAGGGTATGGCACTGGTAAAGCATCTCTCTCCCTCATCATCACTGAGTCAGAACCAACTTCTAGCTGACCTGCCAGAGGGTCTCTGAGGGTGTAAATCACAAGGAAAGAAATTGCTTAGCTTTCCCACGAAGCCAGCGGTGGATCTGCATAACCAAGGGGCTTGGTCTTTGACTTAGAAGTGCAACTCGCTAGGGACTTTAGTACCAGAACTCCCTGGTGAAGGCATATGAGTGAGGAAATTGGCTAAGACTGACAGAGACATTTGAGAAACCTGAACGTCCCGAGGTCAACACGCTGTGTGGAAGCCCTCTCTACCCAAGGGTGAAGAGTTTGGAAGAAGTAACCAATCCAGCTAATAATGAAAATAAAGCTCAAACCATAAGATCTCAGTAAAGCTGTCCAATGAAATAGGATTCCAAATAAGATATCAAACCTTCTGCATCAGTCACCAGCCATCTCCCACGGGCTCTGGTGAATTCTTTGCCATGAGGAAATACAATGGTCACTGTAGTTATATCTCCAGGCTTTAAGGAAATAGCTCTTGTGGCGTCATTTGTTAGGAGCTGCAATGCTAATCCAAGGCTGAGCCTGCCTAGATGTTCCAATTCACCAGTAGATCCCTGGGGAAAAGATGGGTAATCTCCGTGTTTTCCTTGAAAAACCACTGAGTCAATTCTCACTCAACACCCAGTAGAGTTTGAGTTTGAGAGTTTAAGGTAGTTTGCTATGCAGGTATAAACAAACAAACAAACACACACACACACACAAACCCATCATCATGTCAATGCTCACCCACAAGAAACCTTCAGGCCCCATAGGACCTAGTAGAATAGCCCTCACAGTACCCAAGGCTATCATCTTCATATGGCATCTTTCTCTCAGGTTACACTGGTGCGTTTGAACCATTTATCTTCGGTTAGCAGTCAAGAATGTAATCCCTGTGCCACCAGGGCTCCCTATGCAGATATATCCACCCAGTGTCTCAAGAAAATTCCAAGTCCTTGTAACCCTGTCAGACAGAGTAGAACTGACCACAGCGTTACTAAGAGGGGTACTTAGGATCTGCCCAGTTCTCTCTCGGAGCTGAAATTAAAATACTTCTCCATCCACAGTGAATTTACAGTGTAGCCTTCTCGAAACAGCCAGCAATTTTCAGGGGCTAAAAAAACCCCAAAAAACAAAACAAACAAAACAACAACAAAAAAAAAAAACAGCTCACCCCAAAAAAACCTCTTCAAGTGGTTTTATGATAAAGGTGAAATTCAGAGTAAAATGTGACCTCAGCATAAAAATCTAATTTGATGTGTGGCTGTAGATTTCTATTGAGATTTCAGAAAGATTTAAGATCGTTCCTTCTACACCCTTTCAGTTTAGACTAGGACTTCAGAATTTTACAAGTTCCTATAGCACCCTTGTCCATGAACTTAAAAAGAAAGGGACTTGTCTAAATCAGTTTGTATTTGTGCCTTGTGTCTAATGATGTAGGTTTTAATCTGATACATGGGAAGCTCGCAAAGCATTGTACCAAAGGAGCCTCATTGAACAGAAACATGATTTAGATGATGAGATTCTAAACTTCAAGCTGATTCAAGGAAAATGATGAAACTTTCTGAAAATAAGGTGTAATGTTAGAAACAAAAGCAAATAGTCATGGCTTCCCGAGATGCTCACTTTAACTCTTTCCCTGCCCACTTGCTTTCCACCTATTGATGGATGGAATCTCTCCCTCTTTCTAGACTATAGGCCGGCTGTGTGGCTTGCGTTGACCAATAGATCATATAGGAAGTGGCACTCTGAGTCCTGGACATAAAGGGCTATTAGGTTCTACTCCCTTGATCTTAAAGGCATTTTCTTTAAGAATTCTTATATCATTCTAATCATGTGAGAGTCATGTGCTGGAGAAGGAAGACACAGGCCTATGAACGAAGCCTTCTTGAACTTCCAGCCTAACCTAGCTGCCAGAGAAGCACAGTCAATGAGTGACCTTAATCGCTGTAACAATTACCAATAGAAGTTAAAGAAATTCATAGAATAAGGAAAAATTTGAAATTGTTGTAGTTTTTGTTGAGGAATGTCTGGAAAGGATAGGAATGTACATAGTTTGATTGTAATTCACACCACATTTTGGGGTGGCAATAAACTAACAGGTGGGGGGAAAAATCCCAAAATTAATTTCCTGTTTGTCTGGATATCTCATAAAAGAAGCTGCTGTGATTTTCCTAGAACTGGGGTGCAGATTGTACCCTGAGAACACAGACAAATACTCTCTCAGAATATAAAACTGAACGAAGGAAGAGTGGCTTCAGCAGCATGGCGTAATATCAACACAGAATGAATCCCAGGTGAGATGCACAAAGAGATGGCATAGATCCCGGTCAGAAAGACTAGAATAACGCCAGAATTAAGAACAAGTGACCAGAATGGAGGATGCTTGCCATCAAGGGTGCCAAGTCTGAAACTCACACTGTAAACCTTGGCAAGTTTCCACAGCTGGGCTCTGGGGATATGGCCCTCTGTTCTATCCTTTGTGGAGACAAACTTAGGATGCCATTAGAGCCTAAATCCACTATATAGAAGAAAAGTCTTACAAACCATTCTCTTTCCTACTTCTTATGTTACAAGAAGCCTTTCAATTAGTTTGATTTCAAAACCATTTAAGCATGTCATTAAGGAGCTCTGCTGTCAGCCAAAGGGTGTCAGTTCAAATTTGCTAATTGTTCCATGGGAGAAAGATGGGTGATCTCTTGTGCAATTTACTGCCTCTGAAAACCTGCTGGAGAGTCAGGTAGGAGTCAATTCCAATTCCATAGTGCACAAAAATAGCACATAATTTATCATTAGAAGTTAACAAAGCAGAGTTCTGATTTCATACAAATGCCACACATATATTGTAGTTATGTTATGTGACGTCTTGTTTGCCTTGGACAGCTGGTAATGTGAAGTTTCTGAGTTTATAGATTGAGGGCCCAGTAACACCATTTTGCAGAAATCTGTGTAGGCAATTAGTAAACTATATTTCCAACCATAACAACATCTTGCATTCATAATGTTTGCTACAAGCTTCTAGTTTGGTTCTTGCATTTCAGGACTTGTATCTTGTTCCGTATCATTCTTTTCCTTCTCTAGTCAGGAGGATCCCTTTAATCATAGGCCAATAGCAAAGAAGAAAGACAGTTGTTGTGTTGTGGGCATTTGCTTGGCTATGCTACTTCACTTTTTTTGGATTCTATTTGCTATTCCACCTCCAGCATAATTTTAGGAACTTACTCAGTCATTGCCATAGAGTAGAAACCAACTCACAAGTGACCTTCCAGAGGGTTTTGGAGGCTGTAAATTGCTCAAGAAGATATTATTCCTCTTTCTCCTGTGCAACAGTTGGTGGTTTTTAACCACATGCCTTAGGATTGACAGTGCAACTCTGCACCTTCCAAGCCACTAGAGATCCGTAGTTGAGCCTTCAGTGGACTTTCAGAGACTGTAAATCTCATAGGAGGAGAGGGTCCATCTTTCGCCTGTGGAGCAGATGGTGGATGTGAAAGACCTCTGGATTAAGAGTATAAGTCTTCACCCTCTGAGCCCCTAAAGCCCCCACACCAGTTAAGGAGTCGAAAAAAGAATTTGAAGCAATCTATCCATCAAGGACATGGATTATTCTTTAAGGACGATTTTGGTAGGAAGGTGTAGAAAAGATTAAATAGAAAAAGTATTAAATAGTAAAAGGTTACAGAATATAGTGACGGGAGAGCATGGTCTGCAAACTGACTGATCTGACGTCTATGCTTGCTTCCCCATATCCCATAAGGACTCAAATCATTGCTTCATCTTCTTCATCTGGGAGGAGGAGACACTTTAGGGCTGATTCTGTTGGAGAAGAGTACAGAATCCCATGGACTGCCAAAAGAACAAACAAGTCCGTCTTGGAGGAATTGCAGCCCGCGTGCGCCTTGGGGGTGAGGATGATAAAGATTCCTTTCACATACTTTGGGTATGTTGACAGAAGGGTCCTGGCCTTGGGGAAATCATCAGCACAAGTGAGGTCGACCCTCGACAAGGTGGACTGACCCAGTGACTGCAGCAGGGACTCAAGTACGGCAGAGATGACGAGGACGACACAGGATGGGGCAAGGTTTACATACCTTCTTCATAGGATCACAATGAGTCATACTTGACTCAATAGAACCTAACAACAGCAACATAAAAATGAAATGGGACAATACGTCCATTTATTAAAGACCTGGAGCACATTGTCTGCCACCTAGAAGGGCCACAGAAGTGTGTATGTTGAAGTTATATTTCTCCAAAACAGCAAGTGGACTCTCTCCTCCAGCACTGTCTGTGTTCCCTTGAACTGCAGATGACTGGTAGTTGGTGTCACTCCTGCCCCACTTCCCAAGGGAAGCCTTCCACGATCACCCAGGCCATACTTCAACTGCTGGAGATCTTACCTGTTTCCTGATCCATTTACACTTATGAATTATGCACTTCCCTCACTTGTATAAGAGTCATTATAAGCTCTGTGGGAGCAAGGGGCTCCTGTTTGCCTTCTCTTGAGGCGTTCCCTGTGTGTATGGTAACCAGAGCATGACAGAGTTTTGGCAAATGTTTGTTCAATATTCAAAAGTCAAAGTCATTGCATTGTAAAGCCAGAGCTGACCCATGATTGACCGTCTAGCGGATTTCCCAAGCTGTAAATCTCATGAGAGGAAATTGCTCATCTTTCTCCCCATGAGCCATTGATTAAACTGTCAGATGGGCTGACCTTTGGATTAGCAAGACAATTCCCTACAGACCAGAACACCAGCACTCCCTATTGAGGGAATAGGAAACTTTTAATGGTCGCAGACTCAATATTTATGCTTCCAGCTGTTCTCCAGTGATCCGGAAGATCTGTAAACAATCCTATAATTTACCATCTCCATAGGCATTGCTTGAATTAGCATACAGAGAGATGATAAGACCAGCTGAGGGAATTCAAATCAGTAGCCTCTGTTGAGTTGGTTCCGACTCATAGTCAACACATATTTTTCAATAACTTTTCAGAAGTCGATCTCCAGACATTTCTTCTGAGACGCATCTTGGGAGGGGGGACACAAACTCCAACCTTCTGGATTAGTTGTCAAGTACATGAATTCTTTAGAGAAGCCAGGAATGTCTATGAAAGGCAATAAATATGGCCAAAGAAACAAAAGGGTGGCTAAGAAAGGATTTAGTGAAGGAATAATCAGCATTTCTCGTGTGGAGAAATTGAGATGGGCTAAATATGTGATCTGCAAATAATAACTTCCAGAATAGTAAACTGAGATATTAAAAGACTCCACTCTAAGAAAAGGTCAAAAGAAAACAAGAAGACAAATGGAACAGAATGAAATCCCATTAGATCCTGCAATGCATAAAACACTGAAGGAATAATGGTTTTGTAAAGATTAATCTAGATATGAATTTGGAATTATAACAATGATTTGATGAATACAAATTCCTTTGTTGATATGAAACTTAACATACAGGGTCATTTGAAGCAATGTTTCAAAATATCTTAAGTGAGAGTAAAAAAGCCCTGAAAAACCAAAACACAAACCAGCAACAACAAAAACCCCATGTAACCAAACCCTAGAACTTATTAACAACTCTCTTCTTTCTTGTTTATGTAAGTGATGCTATAAAATTAGCTATATCTTGCTCAGCTCCACAATCAACACTTTGGAACCAGCAGTCGGAAATCAAAAGATGAATTGCCTTAGGTAAATCTGCCGTCAGGGACCTCTACAGAGTACTGAGAAACAACAATGTCAGTCTAGAGACTAAAGTGTACCTGATCAAGGCCATGTTCTTTGCAATTACTTGCTATGCATCAGAAAGCTGGATAATGACTAAGGATGATGGAAGAAGAATTGATGCCTTTGAGTTGTGGTGCAGGAGAAGTGTCTTGAACATATTATGGATCACCAAGAAAACAAATAGGTCTGTCTTGGAGATGGTGAAACCAAGTTTCTCCTTGGCTAGGATTGTGAAGCTCCGTCTCACATACTTTGGGCACGTGGCCAGGAGGGATCAATCAACCTTGGAAAAGGACATGAAGTTCAGAAGGGTAGAGGGACAGCACAGGAGAGGAAGACCCCAGATGAGATGGATTGATAGAATAACTGGTGTAGTGTGGGTAGGTGTTTTGGAGTCAGTGAGTCTGGGCTTCAGAGCTGTTGTACTTTGGGTCAATATAAGTCACAGGTGACTCGACAGCACATAACAACAACAATAGCTACAACTACTTATGCCAAAAAAAAGTATGTTTACATCTGTTTATTAGAATTTCTCTATTTTGTCTTGGAATCCTTCATATACACTTCTTCTTGCCAAACCAGACTATCTAGTTCCTATCCTTTCCAAACACGTATCTTCTTCAGACTTTCCTCAATACTTCCTATGGTCTTCTACCATCAGCTAGACTAAACCTTGTCCATCTCTCAAGGCCAACTTAAATGTTGCTACTGCCTTTCTTTCCTCTCAGATTTGTAATTAAGACTTCCTTTGTTTATTGTTTTATTCTTTTTTAAAAACTCTTTCTTTTTTAATTATTACTATTAATTTTAATGAAAATTTACAGAGATTTTATATTTCCATTCATTCACTGTTGCACATTTCTCCCTGCTAACCCCTCCCCTCAAGTTCATTCTTCTCTTTGAAAAGTAAAAGAAAAATTATTTAATTATTGTACAATCCCTCCTCTCAAGTCCACTCCACTATGCAGCCTTCATTCTGGACTCCTGTCATGACAAGAATACCTAATCATATATTATGTATACTGCATTGAAACAGATGAGAGAGAGCTGTTTAAAAGGTATATATAATTAGGTATTATTATTTTGTTCTTGTGACCTTCCTCATTTCTAACTCATCCCTGGTTCTTAGCTTATCTTTCCTACAAATTATGAACTTTTAAAAGGTAGAATCAACTCATCTTGCTAAATCTCCAACAAACTTAACACAAGATTTGATCAGCCATTTCCAAAAAGTGTTTATTGAAAAATACACTGCTGACAAATGACTTTGAGTGTCTTTTCAAACATCCCTTCAGGTATTCTTCCTTGCTTACTACAGTTTCAATGTTTTTAAAAAATAGTTTATCTCTTTAGAATTTACTAACTCTTATATTAACACAGAGGAGCTCTGTTGGCTTAGAGGTAGAGTTTCACTGCCAACCCAAAGGTGGATGGTTTGAGTCCAACAGTTGCTCCATTGGAGAAAGATGGGCACTCTCCTCTCGTGCAATTTATTGCTTCTGAAAACTTGCTGATGAGATAGCTATGAATCTGTTCTGACTCTCTGGTATGTAATAACAATGTTAACCCAAATGGAAAAGAGCCCAAATGATGCTATATATCTGTTGTTGCTGTTGATTGCCCTTGAGTTGAGCACGACTCATAGTGACTCTACGAACAAAAGGCCTGAAGCCCCTCTACAACTATCAACATTTATCAAAGTACGTAGAGCTTCCTGAGGCATGTTATTTAGGAAGTGGGTGCAACTCCTGCATTACTATATAATTCTAAACCACATAGCTTACTAGGTGTCATTACTGAGGCATCTTAGCCATCTTTATCCACTGATAAATTAGATAAAATCTAGGCTACCCAAGCTGAAAACTCAGGGTTAGTGAAGTTTTTGCATTTTTGCATATAATTCTTCTTTCTTTCGTCCAAATATTCTGAATCCGTCAGCAAGTTCTCATTACATGTTTTCAGGAGCTATCACTTACAGCATCTCTGCCTTCAGTGAAAGGAGGTTCTCAGGCAAGTTTATTTCCTGAGTCTTGAGGGGAGAAATGGGCTAAATGAAAGTGGCCCTGGAAAACATATGATTCTGAGCACCTAATGGAAGCTCAGTTAATTTGGATTCAACCCAGGAGGATATTATGTTAAGAAAAAGTACATTAGGAGAAAAATCCGATTAATGATGTGAACATGTCCCCTGTCCCCTGTGGCATCACTGAATCCCTGAAGTTGCACAGATACAGTCTACCGGGGATTATCCATTGTAAATCTGCCCTGGTTGGGACATAAAGATAGCAATGTTTGTAATCTTTTTTAATTTCTGAGACTGCGAGGCAGCAGCATGAAACTACAGATCCAGAAAATGTTTTCTCCAACCTCATTGAAATTGTGTGGATGTGATGTGTGCTTCTCAGGAAAATATAACCTTAGGAAGAAGAAGAAGAATGATTATGATGAAAGCTGTTGTTGTTGTCAAGTGTCGTTGAGTTGTAGATGACTCATAGCGACCCTGTGAATGAAAGATCTGAACACTTGTATAACTTTCATTGTTTCTTTAATTCATAGGGTTCCCAGAGGCAAGCTATTACGGAAGTGGATGCCACTCCTGCTTCAAGCTTGTTTTAATCGGGGAGCTCCACCAAACACTGTCTACCATGGTTAACCATTATTGCATTTGACACATCAGTGTCACAGTGTTTAGCATCACAGCAACCATGAGTTACCTCTGTACAGCAAATAGACACACAGGTGCTATACCACTTAGAAGAATGTTTGACAAAAAAGCATTAAAACCAGGCTTGAGGGTTGCAGATTAAAATAATCCACCTTTGGCTTGGTAGCATCACTACCACTAGGCTAACTGAGCTCTCTCATTGTTGTTATTAAGTGCTGTCGAGTGAGTCATAGACAGTTAGTAAGCCTACCAGTTAGTAAATGCTTTATTTCTATCAGGCTGTGTGCTTTTTGGAGATTATTTTATTTAATCTTCACAACATTCCAATGAGGTAGATGTGATTATAAATCCCAGTTTACAGATATTGAACCTTATGTGTTCTTGTATGCTGACAAATCAGAACTGAGCTGACCCTCCAGTGGGTTTTCAGAGGCAGATGATTGATTGGGAGGAGACTGCCCATCCTTCTTCTGTGGAGCAGCTCCTAGATTTGAACCTCATGCCTTAGGGTTTGCAGCACAGCTTCTTACTAGTGATCTGTCAGATACAGAAATTAAATTATTTGCCCAAGTGGAAGAAATATGGAATTATACTGAAGCATTCTGTATTCAGATACCTTATGATCAATAAGTAATTTTTGTTTGTGGCTGATTTAAGTATTTCTTTTACGAATATTTGACTGTTTTAACTTTTTGTTATCATTCCCCACAATCTTCTTTGATTAAGATTAGCGTGAATTCCAATCCCACTTTATCAGTGTATAACCTTGAGAAAGTAAACTCTTTATGCCTCATTGAACTCAATTGTTAAATTAATAAAGTAAGACTTATTCAAAAGATTTTATGAGAATTTAAAAGGATAATATATCGGAATAATTTAGTATAGTGTCTAAGGCATAGGAAGAGCTTAAAGAGTATAATTAATACCATTATTAATTATTATTGGTATATATATCAAAATCTCCCCAACTACATTGCTAGATATGTAATGAAAACATATGCCTTCACATATACCTCACAGAGCCATAAAATTTAGCACAGACATATAAAAATTAATGGTGCCAATACGAAAGGATCTACTACTTCTGGGAAATTATAAAATAAATGATTATCCAAATAAATGTAGATTTAATACTTATTGAGCTATAAGTTTTAGAATCACTTTCTTTTTATACTAGCTTTCAAGCTCATGTAAATCTATATAAATTAATTTAGTAGAAAGCTCTTCTTTAGAAATATATAGTGATGGAATTTGTGGGACTTCTTCATCTTAGTGTTGGTTATTCTTAGCTCTTTACCAACTTAAACAGGACAGGGGAAAAAAAGACTGAAAGAAATTATTTTCCTTGAAGAATTTTAATTGAAAATAAAAATCATAAAAGAGAAAATGGAAGATGTCAACCAAAAATATATGTGTGGAAATGCAAAAAACTCAACAGAGTTATATTCGTATCCAAATCTCCTGGTTTCTGAACGGTAGAAATAGCCCCCTTACATTCTGGGAAATGACATTTTAGGGGTTATTAAGTCTCTGCTTCAAATTTAGGAAAAGCCAGGCTAAATGTTAAGCAGAGAAGAGAACATTCCCAGAAGGCAGGGTGGTTCATCCTGAGGACATCCAAACATTTTCTGCCTCCCACGCCAAAACCCCTCAAATGGATTGCCTTTGAGTTGGAACCAACTCATAGCTGAACCTGCAGCGAGTTTTCTGATACTTTAAATCACACAGGAGGAGACTGCTCATTTTTCTCCTTCAGAGATGCTGGTAGATTTGAACTCTTCTCACTACCCACTCAGCCACAAAGATTTTTAAAATATTTATGAAATTGACTTTGCAAATGAGTTATTCTCCTGCAAAGACTGGTCTGTCAAATCTACCTTTGCCTGTAATTCCTTTTACAGCACCTTTGCATTCCTCCCTGCTATGCAAATTTTAGGTCTTAGTTTAATAGTCATTCGGGGCTCTCTTCCCTAGAAATTCAACCTAAAAATAATCTCCTCTAGCACACAGTCCTATTATTTTTTAGCACAGTTTCTAGGTGCAAGTTTATTTGTGTAACTGCTTATTTAATATCTTTTTCCTCTCCCAGACAAAAATGTTATATCTAAAGTCCAGCTCCTAACATTTACAGAATAACTAAGAGGTTGACTGAAACAAAAAGTAAAACCAGAATCTTTCCAAACTTGCACATAAGGTAAACATTTACATAGTCCATTCATTCTATATATTCTAGTGAGTAATTAGCTTCTTTTCAGAAAAGTTTGCAATTACACAGATCAGTGAAAAGGCATTGATTCTTCATCAGACTCATTATCTATGACCCACATAGAAAGGACTGGTAGTATTATGACACCCTCTGTCTGTCAGTTTGTCATACTGTGGTGACTTGCATGTCACTGTGATTCTGGGAGTTATAACAGATATTTCAATTCTCAGCAGGTTTATCCATGATGGACAGCTTCCAGGGATACCTTCAGACTAGTAATCAACTTCTGAATATCAGCAATGAAAACCCAATGGATCACAATATAAAGTCATCCAATATAGCGTTGGAAGATAGGCCCCCTAGATTTAAAGGCAATCCAGAATAGCCACAATGATGGACTACAGCAGGCCACTGACCATGAAGATTGTCCAGTACCAGGTAATGTTTAAGATGGGCTATTTCTTCCCATCAATTACTACCTCTAAAACCCACCTGGAAGGTCAGCTATGGGTTGGCTCCAACTTGCTGGCACATAACAAGCACATTACATGTAATATTGCTGTTGAGTCAAGTCAATTTAACAGGCAGCTAACAATAGCAACAGTCGTGAAAGGAAAGATTAGAAAGGCTTTGTCACAATTAAAACCAGAGAAATCAAATGCAGCTATGAGAGCCTGCTTAAGCAGTGAGTTTAGGTGGAGACAAAACATGAACCCAGAAGAGTGACTCAGGAAATGTAAATACGGGGTGTGGGGTGCTCCAACATGACAGGAAGCTCCTTAAATGGAGTGAGGTCAAGGGTGATGTTAAATGTTCTTCAGCAAGTGCAAATTACAAAGGATAAGTTGACAAGGTAATTAGAAACAATGAAGTCTCTTTCATTCTGCCTCTGAATGTTCTCAGATTTGTCTAGTACTGAATATCCTGTGGACAGGCGGGAAAAAACAAAACAAAAAAAACAACCCCAAAACAAAAAAAAAACCCAAACAGGTCAGTCTTAGAAATAGTGCAGCTAGAGTGCTCCTTGGGGCAAAGATGGCAAAGCTTCTGTAATACCTTGGGCATGTTGCTGGGAGGGGCTATTCTTTGTAACTGGACAGGTCAGTGGAAGAGATGAAGATCTCCGACAAGACAGATGGACACAGTAATTGCAGCAACGGGCTCAAGTGCGTCAGAGATGTTGAGGATGGCACAGGACAGGATTCAGATCTGTTGTTCACAGGGTCACTGGGAGTCATTCTCTCCTCCACAGCACCTCACAAATGACAACAACAACAGATTTTTCTCAAAGAGACAAAAAATAAGGACACACTATTTTGAGCCAATTCTTTTTTTTTTTTTCTTTTTTTTTAGTACAGTGATTGTACACCTTCCATCTTCTTTTGATGCTTCCTGGATCATTTAATATTCATCCTATAGGATCCTTGAGTAAGCAACTCAAGGCTTAAATTCGTTCTTCTGGTGCTTCAACTTAAATGCTGAGTGAGTTCATCCCTTTTCATTTTTCCGACTCCATCTTTTTGCAGATTTTATTATAAAACTGAGCTTGTTCTTGCTGCCTTTTGAAATATTTTGTTCAGCTCTTTAAATTGCTGATTTCTTCCCTTTGCTCTGGCTTCTTGCATTCTGGTGCAATATTCAGAGTCTCTTCACACATCTGTCTTGGTCTTTTCTTCCTCTTCTGTCTTTGTAACGAACTTTTGCATTCTTCGTGGATTATATTCTTGATTTGCTCCCAGAGATCGTCTGGCCTTGACAGGTGTTCAAGGCCTCAAACCTGTTCCTGAGATGGTTTTTTAAATTCAGATAGGGTAGACTCGAGGTCAAATTTTGGTTCCTCCAGATTTGATTTCATTTTCTTTAGCTTTAGTTTCAACTTGCATATGAGTAGTTGATAGTCTGTTCCAGAATAAGCACCTGGCCTGGTTTTCATAGCAGATAGTATTTCATAGCAGTTTCTCCAATGATTCTTTTTCTAGATGCAATCAATCTGATTCCTGTGCAGACCATCAGGTGAGGTCTATGTGTATAGTTGCTGTTTATGATTCTTATAAAAAGGTATCTGCAATGAATAAATCACTGACTGTAAAAATTCAATCATTTCCTCTCCAGTCTCATTTCTGTCACTAAGGTCACATTTTCCAACTACTGTTCGTTCTTCTCTGTTGCCAATTTTTACATTCTAATCATTCATTATTATTATTATTATTATTATTATTATTAGTGTATCTTGGTTGCATGTTCAATTTCTGACTGCAGAAGTTGATGGAAATCATCTATTACCTCCTTTTTGGTTTTGGTTGTTGCTACATATATTTGAATGATAGTGGTATTAATGGTATTGACAAGTGTACCTTGTATATGTATATACACAATACTGTCATTCACAACATTATAATTCAAGCTGTATCTGGAAATGGTCTTTTTAACTAACAACGTGACTCTGTTTTGTTCTCACCTTTTCGTTTCCAGAGTAGTGGATCATATGATTGTCTGATTCAAAATGTCCCATGCCAATCCATCTCATTTTGCCAATGTAGTATGTCAAGAAGAATTGGCTGACACAGAAGAATTTCATGAAATATCTTATATTCAAGAGGCAATAATGAAGGAGGAAGTTAAATCTGCTATAAAGGAATTGGCAAAAAGCAAGGACCAAGGAATTAATGAAAGACTAATTGATGTATTTCAACAAAAAGATGTAGCATTGGATGTGCTCAATAGGTTGTGCCAAGAAATCTGGAGGACAGCTACCTGCTCAACTGACTGGAAGAGATCTATATATCTCCCCATTCCCCCCAAAAAGTGAAATTATCAAACAACATCACTAATATCACAAGCAAGAAAAATCCTGCTGCTGATCATTTAAAAAATTACTGTAACTGTACTGACAGTTTGTTAGAGATCGTGACAATGGTGACATTATCACCAATGTCAGTTGGATCTTGGCTGAAAGCAGAGAATACCAGAGAATGTCTATTTGTGTTTTATCAACTATGCAAAGACATTTGACTGTATGGATCACAATAAATTGTGGCTAACCTTGAGAAAAATGGGAATCCAAGAACACTTTATTGTGCTCATGTAAAACTTTCATTTGTACCAAAAAGTAGTTGTCAGAACCTGGCAAGGAAACACTACCTCGTTCAAAATCAGGAAAGGAGTGTGTCAGGAATACATTCTGTCTCTATACTTTTTCTATCACTATGCAGAACAGATCATTCAGGAGGCTGGACTTTAAGAGGAGGAATGCGGCTCAGGGTTGGAGAAAAACTCATCAACAACCTGTGTTATACAGGTGACACAACCTTGCTGGCTGAATCTGAAGAGGGCCTGAAGTATTTGCTGCAGACAATCAAGGATGTAGACTACAATATGTATTGAAGCTCAACATCAAGAAGACAAAGATTCTCACCACTGGGCTGATTGACAGCAGCATTATAGGTAGAGAAGAGATTGAGACTATTAACAATTTCAGCTTGCTCATGTCCACAATCAACACTCAAATAAAAAGGGAATTGGGTTAGGAAAGGCAGCTTTCAGGGACCTGTCCAGAACACTGAAAAGCAACAATATCAAGGACTAAGCCATGATCTTCACAATTACTTGCTATGCATCAGAGAGCTGGACAAGAGCTGACAGAAGATGACAGAATTGATGCCTTTGAGTTGTGATGCTGGAGAAGAGTATTGAACATATCACTGACTACCAAAAGAACAAAGAGACCTGTCCTAGAGAGGGTAAACCAAGCTGCTTCTTGAAGGCAAGGGATTTGAGGCTCTGGGACCAATCCTTGGAGGAGGACATTGTGCTTGGAAGCATGGAAAGCAGCACAAGTGAGAGCAACCCTGGATGAGATGAATTGACACAGTAACTTGGGCAATGAGTGTAAATGTGTCAGAGACAATGAGATTGGCTCAGAGTAGAGCAGGGTTCAGAGCTATTATGCATAGGGTCACTATGTGTTGTAGTCAACAACTCGATGGCACAAAATATAACAACAACAACAACATATATAGATAATAAAATACTGCTTATCAACGACAATTAAAACTGCATCACAACATTCTGAGCCAATAGGAACCATTGGTTTGCCTTGGCAATATGCATCCTATGCAATCAAACCTGTGTCCTAAAACTCTCCCACAAACACTTTTAATGACAATTAAGGTGTTTGACCAAGAAAGGAGTTTTCCAAAGGGGGGACCCAGCAACCTATCTGTAACAATCACAGACACGCATCGTGATAATTGAGGCATGGTACCCACAAGGTGAATATCCTTAAACGAGCAGGGAGCCACATGTCCCAAATTTCTAGAGTTTTTCTCATTTCAGTGAACAGATTTCAAAAGGAGGATTGTTTTTCCTCATTTATGTATCATTTGTCATACACCCACACAGAGCAAGAGTAGAAATTGTTTTTTGTCCCCAGTTAATTTATCATTTAAAGGAGAAACAAAACACATAACATTTCTGTTTATCAGCAATTGCAGCTCACATCTGACAAAGCAAGAAGGGAAAACACCAGAGTCTAAATTGCTACTCTCGCACTCTTCTTCCCCATCCTAACATCCAGATGTACGGGAGCTTTTATAGCCTCCCTGTGAGTTCTGGTAGACTTGATGGCACTTAACAATGCCTTCAGTGCAGCTTGAACTGCTTCCTTCATTACCATTGGCTCTTGTTCATACAGTACATCCTGAAATTTTTCAATGTCAGCCAATTCTTTTTGATGTCATGAGTTATTCTGATGCTTTCTGGATCATTCAAGATTTTTCCCATAGTATCTCTCAGTATTGCAACTCGAGGTTTGGATTTGTTCTTCAGATCTTCCAGATTGAGAAATGCTGAATGAGTTCTTCCCTTTTTTTATTCTCCAGCTCCAATACCTTGCATATACCATTGTAACAGTTTGTTAATCTCCGTTGCTTCTGCGTTTCCTTCCTTTGTCTTGACTTCACAAGGCTCTGGGGCAATTTTCAGAGTCCCTCTTTCATCCATTTGGGTCATCTTCTTCTGTCTTTCTAAGAACCTTTTGCTTTATTCATAGATTCCCTGTTTGATATCATTCATAACTCATCTGACCTTCAGTCATGAGAGTTCAATGTCTCAAACTTATTCATAAAATGATTTTTAAATTCAAGTGGGATAGACTCAAGGCAATATTTTGCTATCTGTTGACTTGTTTTCTTTTTCTTCAGCTTCAATTTGGACTTGCACCTGAGTGATTGTGGTCTGTTTCACAATCAACACCTGGCCTGGTTTTCACTGTAGACATTGAACTTTTCCAATGAGTCTTTCACAGGTGTAGTCAGTGTGATTCCTGTGTAGTCAGTCAGGTGAGGTCTATGTGTATAGTCTCCTTTTGTGTTTCTTAAAAAGGGTACTTGCGATGAATAAATCCCTGAGAGTATTCAGTCATTTTTTTTGTCTAGCCCTATTTCTATCACCATATTTTCTGAAACCACCATTCCATCCTCATGTCTTTCAACTTTTTCATTCCATCAACTCATAATTATTATTACAGCTTGGTTGCATGTTAGTTGGTGGTGGTGGTGGAGATTGTTAGGTGCTATCTAGTCAAGAACGACTCTTAGTGACCCTATATGAATATCCCACCTGCACCCTGCGCCATCCTCATCTTGCTCATGCACTAAAACCCATTGCTGAGATCTTCAATCTCTTCTTTGGCTTTAGTTGTTGGTACATGTTGTTGTTGTTGTTAAGTGTCGTTAAGTCATAGGCGACTCATAGCGACCCTATGAACAAAAATCCTCAACACTTGCACAACTTTCATCCTTTCTCCAGGTACCTTTGGATAATATTAACAGATCTTCCTTGTATGCATGTGGATTGTATCCTATTGTACTTTAGGATAGATCTTGATTTTGTCTTCTTCACTGTGAATGCAATCATGTTAGCATTTCAGGTGCAGGAGACTTTTAATGCAGTCATTTTCCAAAACCTCATAATCTTGAAAATTCTTTTAGTAATTGTACCCCTACCATAAAACATTTGGGTTACCATGAATTAGAATCAACTCCACAGCAACCAGTTCATTAGCTGTTTAAGCTAAGTTTTCCAGACTGTCATCTAGTATGTGTATACAAATATTATTTTAATTAAAAGATCCATAATAAGCCATACAGAATAATAATAAAAGTTTTTAGAGGAGAATGTCTTAGCTCCAGCATCTTTACAATCTCTGGTTTTCATAGTAAATCAATTTCTAGAAGCTAGGATACAATGTATGAATAATCGTGAAACAGTAAAAAAAGAAATCAAGATGTATTAATATTTGCATTAAAATTATGCCTATTTCTTTTTGTACACACACACCCACACCCTATAGTTTTTCTGAACAAGTTTTCTGTTCAAATTCTGAACACATTACATATATGCTTTCAGTTCCTGTTGCTCTGAGGTTTTGTTTCCAACTGAACACTGATATTCTTTAAAACTATACCTCGTGATCTTGATGCAAACAAGATATTTTCTTTGTAGGAAAGATGCTACTTACAAAGTTGAAACTAAAGTGATTCCATTTTGTTGACCATCTGACCATACCTGAATATGTCTGTGTCTTCCAGGAAACAGTAAATAATCTGATAAATGTTTACACCTAGATGTGGTTTCATGACTCATGCCAGAAGATAAGTGATGTTAGTTTGAAGACTAAGGTGCACCTAATTCCGGCCATGGTCTTTTCCGTTATTTGCTTTGCAGCTGAGAGCCGTACAATGAATAAGAATGTCAAAGATGAATTGATGCCTTTGACTTGTGGTGTCTGGAGAAAAGTACTGAATGTCCCATGGAATGAACCAAAGAATGAACAGGTATATCTTGGAAATGGTGCAACCAGAATGGTCCTTAGAGGCAATGATGATGAAAGCTTTTCCTCAGATTCTTTTGTCACGTTGCTAAGAGAGGCTGTTCCTTGGGAAAGAATATCATGCTTGGAAGTGTGGCGAGTCAGCGAAAATCAGGAAGACCTTCATCAAGATGGACTGACATGGTGACTGCAGCAGTGGTCTCAGGTGTATCAGAGATGGTGAAGATAGCACAAGATAGCACAGGATTCACATCTGGCATTCAGAGGGTTGTTATGAGCCGTGCTCAACTTAAAGGTATCTAACAACAACTGCTAGTATTGCATCTGGACTTCAGAGTGAGTTTGGACTTACCCAGAGCTTCTCAGACATTAGTATGCTTATGATTTTTTAAGAGAATCCCCTGGTGACTTCCTAGTAAAAAACTGCTTCAATCCCAAAGGCAAGTGGTTCATCCACCATCTGCTTTGAGGGAGAAGGATGTGCAATCTCCTCCCACGTGATTCTCTGCTTCTGAAAACCCACTGGAAGAAGAGCAACCATCATGTGTGATTTCGGCAGGCAATTTGACTTGAGCGGTAAGGGCTCGCTGCAAGCCTGAAGGCAATCTCCTCTCATTGGATTTAGAGCCTCCGACAAAATGCTGGAGGGTCAGCTTTGAGTTGGTTCCAACTCAACAGCACAAAACAAAAGCAATAACATCAAATGTCTTGGAAAGTGCACACATTCCTCTTGCTTGGAAGACAGCACTTGGGTTCTTGAAACTCCAGGAAATGTCAGGTCATGTATAAAAAGCTACATACAACACTACGCCACAGAAGGAAATTCTGGGGGCCTAGTGGGTAAGGCATTGTGCTGCCAATCCAATGGCAGGTGGTTCGAATCTGCCAGATTACCAGATGCTCTGCAGAAGAAAGTTGAACAACCTCCTCTGGTGTGATTTTTATAGCCTTTGAAAACTGTATAACAATGAAAGAACTTTCCCCCCCTCCAAAGTAAAAAGCGAACTGGGGGGGAGAGGGGACAGGGAGGAACATGTGCAACAATCAATGGGACAAAGGAATGGAAATCTAAATTCTTTATAAACTTTCATTAAAATCTAAAAAGAAAACCTGCTGGACACTCAGCTACAAGTAGGTTCTGATTGAGAGAACATAACAACAATACCACAGTGTTGCTTCTCTTGAAGTACTTTACAAACAACATAAATATTTGACAAGAATATTAAGTACAAAAATTGTGATACATTTAGAGCGATGCAATAGAACACTCTGAAAATGATGTCATCACAGGTCTTCTGATAGAGAAGATTAGGATTCACAAATAGATTTTTGTGAAGTTTGTGTGTATGTGTTGCTTTAGAATTAAAGCTTTGTCTTCTATGTTCGGCATTAATGCAACCACGGTCTTTCTGGATTGAGTTGATAAAAAGTTCAAATTCCCAATTATGAAAGTCAAATTGTAATCTTTGGGGGAAACCTCCAGGCTGGTTGCCTTTGAGCTTCACAAAGCCATTCCCCTGGGAAAGCTCCTTTGTTAATCACGTACAGTGTTTCATCTGAAATCTAGGCAGCCCTACTGAAGAACAAAAGAACACTTAAACTGGCACCTGCTTCGTTTACATCACAGCCTCACTTCTACCTTGTTCAAGCAAAGGAAATTCTTCTCTATCCCTCACCAACCTGTCAAATGAACAAAAGAGTATCACTGAAGTGGCACCTTTATTATGCCTTACTCTTGGGTCTACAAGTATCCTCTATTTTTGAAAAACTGGGAAAGCAACTGGTGGATTTGAGCCATATCTGCCTTGGAGTTGGCAATGCAACAACTTGTCCCTAAACCACCAGAGCTTCCTAGTATGTAAATAGGAAGAAGAGATTGTATCTAAACCTTCATCTGAATTGTACAGATTCCAAAAGACAAGTGACCCTTTTGGTTACCTGAGGAATAGTGCAGCCCGCAGTCCTCACAGTGGCCAAACCAATGTCCTCCCTTATCCTTTTTTTTCCCTTTCCTTTCCAATACAGTATGCTGAATGGAATGACTTTTCACAACTACAGTGAATACCAGACAGGCTTTAACTGTGTTTTATTGACTAAACAAAGGCATTTGACTGTGTGGATCATAAGAACTTATGGCTAACGTTGAGAATGAAAATCCCCAAACGTGTAATTGTGTTCATGAAAAACCTAAACACATTCCAAGAGGCTGTGCCTGAACTCACGGAGACACTGCATGGCTTAAAATCAGCAAGTATGTGAAGGAAGAATAGGGCAGTTACACCACCCCTAAGCTTGATCACTTTCTGAGAAACTTGATAACACCTTAGCTGGTCACATCAAAGACCAGACCAGACAATGGATCCTGTTAGGAGTCTGAGCTTGAATACAATAGCTAAAACCTAATTAACACATCAAATTCTGAGAAGTACCATCTTAGTCCTCCTCAGGACTCCTGTAAAAAGGAAAACCCCCAAACTGCCCGCATGCCATTTCAATCCTTTCTGCGGGCTTTGCAGCCGGGTCACTTGGAGTCCCTCTCAGAACACGCAATAAGGGCCTATTTGTTTCTTGGGACCAACTTCTTTATTTCTCTCCCTTGCACTCTTCTGCTCTTTTTCTGTATCTAACAGTATGCATCATACATAGGGTTTTCAAAGGCCTGTCATTTCAGAAGTGGATAATCCTTCTTCCTAGTCTGTCTCAATTTTTTAAAAATATATATAATAGTATCTGACAGACAAGCATTTTACAAAAAAAGAGCAGATGAAAGACATTTACCAGTAAAAAAATTGACCAATATTCAATGTTGCTGCCCACCCCACTACATGGAGTGGTGGGAATGAATGTGCTTGAGACAGGAAGGTTGGCACAGGATAGAATGGCATTTAGGACTCTTATACATAGGGTCACTATGGATCATAAGTGACTCAATGGCACATAACAACAACAACAACAACAGTATGCAACAGGGTTGTGTCCTGTCTTCACACCTACTCAGTCTGTATTCTGAGTAAATCATTTGAGAAGCTGGACTTTTTAAAGAATGTGGCATCAGGATTGTAGACTCATCAATAAAATGCATTAAGCAAATGATACAATCTTTCTTTCTGAACATGAAGAAGGCTTAAAGAATGTGCTGCAGAAAATCAAAGACTATAGTCTCAAACATGGATTATATCGCAATATCAAAAAAAATAAAATCCTTACCACCAGACATCAGGACAGATGGAGAAAAGATTGACGTTATCAACAATTTCCATTTTCTTTGGATTTGTGACCAACACTCATGGTAGCTGTACCCAAGAATTCAAAAGATGTATTGGAGAAATCTGCTCTTTAGTACGCAAACTGCTAAAAAAAGCAACGATGCCAGTTTAAACACTAAGGTGCACTTAATCCAAGCCATGTTGCTGTTATTGTTAATTGCTGTCAAATCGAGCATGACTCAAAGTGACCTTATAAACCAAAGGCCTAAAACCTTTCTATAACTATCATCATTATTCTAGGTTCATACAGAGTTTCCAGAGGTATGTGATTTAGGAAGCGGATGCCACTCGAGCTTCCAAACTGGTCTTAAACTGGGAGCTCCACCAAATACTGTCCACCATGGGCAGCCATTATGGCATTTGAACCCCCAATGATGCAAAATACCGCTTCACAACACCCAGATTACCTCAGTGCAACATATTGACAGAAGAGTGCTGTACAACATAGAAGAATGTTCCTCCAAAATAATAACATTAAGTCCTTGGGCCCCCAAAGACATTTAAACACAAGGGCCCTCCATATATACATATGCCTCTTCAATTACTTCCATGCATCTGAAAGATGGACAATGAATAAAGATGACAGAAGAAGAAGAATTGGCGGTTTTGAATTTTGGTGGTGGAGAAAAGTACTGAATATCCCAATGTGCGACAAAAAAACAAAACAAAACAAAAACAACAACAAAATGAAACAAAAAACCCCCACCAATCCAACAAGTTTGAATTGGATGAAATGCAACTAGTGTGTTCAGTAGAGATAAGAATCGTGGCACTTGGCCTTATATACTTTGGCCGTGTTGTTAGGAAAGGCCAGTTCTTAGAAAGAACCATCATGCTTGAAAGGTTATGGAAGAGTCAGAGAAAAGAGGAAGTCAGTTAACAAGGTGATTGACACCATAATGGTTAACAAGGGGCTCCAGTGTGTCAGAGATCATGAAGATAGTGAAGACAGGATAAGATTTAGATGTTGTTCACAGGGTTGCTATGAACCCTAATGGACTTGACCTCACTTAATTAAAATGGTATCTCAAAAACGAATTGCCATAGAGTTGGAAGTAACTTTAAGCAGGGCCTCCAGAGAGCAGAGGCCGTGAACTGCATCGAAGGAGAGATTACATAGGTTTTTCTTCTGGAGCAGCAAGTAGATTTGAACTACTGTTGACTGATATCCACTATACCATCACATCTCCCTATATAATAGTTTAGTGCAGAGAAAAACACCTTGATAGGTATCTGCAACTCTGTTTGGTGTTACTCAGGCTGAAAGAACTGAAGAACAAATTCAAGCCTCCAGTTACACAGCAGTGAAAAATTCTATGATCTTGAACGATACAGGAAGATTTCAGTAGAAGATGGAGGGCACAGTCACTATGCCAAAAAGAATTGGTCAACATGCAAAGGTTTTGGGAAATTCCAAGTGATAAAGACTAATAATACTGAAGAAAATAGCCCAAGCTGCCCCTGAAGCCTCTGGCAAAGAATAAGGCTGCTGGAATTGATGAAATGCCAGTTTAAGTGTTTCAACAAATAAATACAGCCCAGGACGTGCTCATTAGCCTATGCCGTGAAATTTGGAAGACAAATACCTGGCCGGCTGACAGGAGGAGGTTCACATGGTGTCCCCATTCCAATAAAGGTGAGCCAGTAGGGTATGGGAATCACACACTGATATGATTAATATCACACACAAATAAAATGTTTATGAGAACCATTCAAAAATAGCTGAAATTCATAGGTATCCACCAGAAACATCAAATTGGATTCAGAAGAGGCCATCTCCTTACGGATGTTATTATTGCTATTGGTGTACCTTACCAGGGCTCCCTGGGAAAGGGGCAGGGTCAGCGACAGAGAAGACGACCCTCAATGATATCAAATATGTCCCCTAAGAGGGCAAAGACTGGTTCTTTGGGGGAGGGAAAGAAAAGTTATCCCTTTTTTGACGTATAAAGCACAGTGAGGCCCTGTGGTGTCTCAATGGATTAAACACTGGGCTGTTAAACGAAATGTCAGGGATTCTTGCTTCTTTCTGTCAGCTTTGTTGTTAGGTGCTCTGGAGTCACCTCTGACTTGACGGCCACTCTTATGTACACAACTCTTACACCATCCAGGCAGCCTCTGCTGGGCAGTCACCGCACGCAGCTACGTCCTTGAGGGTCTCCCTCTTCTCCACTGACCTACTTTTCCCGAGCATGCTGCCTTTCTCTAAGGACAGCATCTGCCTCATGACATGCCTAGAATATGTAAGATTAATTCTCATCAGCCTTGCTTCTACGGAGTGTTCTCACTCTCCATACTTTTCCTAAGACAGACGTGGTAAGATTTATAGCTTTGAAACTCGAAGGGGCCTTTCAACCCTGTCCTAGATGTCTGCTATGAGTCAGAATCTATTTCACGGTGGTTTTTGTTGTGTCTGTCTGTGTTTTTTGTTTTGTCCTTTTGCTTTAAAAAATAAAAGGGAAGTTATAAAATGAAAAACATGGTACTGATCATTTAATTCCACCTGGAGGTAGTGGTGGTCCCATGTGTTGTAGAAAACTACTCCATAGCCTTATTTCAGCCTGTTACCTTTAGAGAGTAGCTTTGGTGGGAGAGACAGTGACTCAATACTCCACTGCTACAGAAGGTTGGTGGTTCGAATCCACCTGGAGCTCTACAGAAAATGATGTAGCATTCCGATTGCATAAAGATTGCAGTCTTAAAAACTCTACAGCATGATTCTACTCTATCTAACAGGTTCAGTGGGAGGAAGTAAAAAATGCCTTTATGGTAACAAGTTTTGGTTTTGTTTAGTCTTTTTTTTAAAAAAATTTTATTATTTTTTTGTGTGTACCATCAAATCAGATCTGACTGGTACAAGAGGATATTGCTCCTCCTTCTCCAGCAGAGCATCTGGTGGATTCGAACCATGTACCTCTGGGATTGCAGTGCAGCTTCTTGCCACTAGGCCACCAGAGCTCCCCGGTTTTGTTTAGTCTTTACAAAAGCATATTGATAGGCCTGTCCATCATAGTGACATTAGCATGAGTTTGAGTCATGAAACTTGAGGTTAGTCCTTGATATATAAACAGTGTTTCAAATGGAGGAAACTCATGCATACAACACTTGGACAGACAATTTGTATATGATAATAGCATTTCATCTGTGGGAATGATGATGAAAATACATCTAAAAAGTGGCCCAATGGAATAATAAAAAAAGAATGATCACCAAGAAACCCTACTTCATGGTTCTCACATGGCTTTTTAAAGTTTTCATTTTTTTCCCCTCTCAAAAATTGTGATCTGAGTGATGTTTGACAATGGAAGTTGTTTTCCCATCCAACCATTTATACACATTTTATTTTCTAACGTTAGTTACGATTTCTACGATGTGATGGCACATTTCCTACTTCTTCCATGTAATTTTCATTTCTGTGCATCAATCTTTCATGCCTCCTCCTGCTTCTGAGATTTGTCCTTGGGTGAATGCTGCTCTTGTGGCTTTGTCTCTGTGGTTATTCAAGGAGTGTGTGCCTCTCTGGTGTCATTGGTCACCTAGTACACTTGTCTATTGTTTGGCTGAAAGTTGAGCCATGGGGTAAGTTTAATTCCAAGTTCAAAGAGTGAAGAGGGCCGTAATCTCAGAGATTCCATCAGCCTCTACCAGACCAGTAATTACATGTCTATTTTATTCCTACCAATTTTTTCCTTTAAATGTGTGTGCATTAGATTAAAAAATGCCTTTTATTTTGCACATAATTCTTCCCAATTTGCAGAAGGTGAAGGTTTAAGTCCAACTAAGAGAAGGCACTTTGCAAACTCATAAGAATATGCTAAAAAAAAATAAAATCAAAGAATAAACAAGGTAACTAGACCATTCATGCCAAAGACTTTCAGGGTAGGAGAGAGTTAACACCAACACCCAGTATATCATTTTACTCTTTAAAGCAAAGCAATCCTTAGAAATATTTCTAGTTATTGTTGTTGTTGTTGTTGTTGTTGTTTTAAATTGTGGTCAGACAATAGAAAGCTTTCCCTAATCTCCAGACGGAGTTCCCATTTTTCTTCTTCTGGTTTTGGCATTTGTACAAAGCCTTCATTTAAGACCTTTCCTAAAAGCTTCCTCTCAGTGATAAATGAGAGGTGGGGTTGGCAAGCTTTTCTCTACTGACACTCATATTTCAGAAAGTCAGGATTATGATTAGAGAGGCACAATATCAAAGACAAGGCTCACATCAGTCTGGAGAGCAGGAAAAGCTAAAATTAGAATTATCACCCGAGTGTCCTCCTAGGAACAATTCAAAACCCATCAAAAGGACAGAAAGAGATGACGCTAAGCCATAAACAAAGAGGGAAAGTTCAGCCTCCACCTCCCAATATAATACAAACAATTCCTCCAGGCTGTCAACAGACATCCTCAGGGGTGACTGAAATGCCAGTTGCAAAAGCAACAGAGGCTAGTTTTCCAGAAACGTGCCGTGCACAATCCCCAGGCCCAGAACAACCAGGTTTCTTGGTTACAAGCTAAGCAGCGTTAGAAACACACTTGTTCTCCCTACCCATTCCCAGGAATCAGGCTCCTCCCCTTTAAGAATGACTTCATCCGATGAGGCGCCCCACATTAGTGGAAATTAGAGTCGTAAATTTAAACAGGAGCCATAGTAGGCACAGTGTCAAATTATCGAGTAATAAAGGCAAGCATGGGCCGACTGCGCTCCCTTACTAAGCTGAGGTGAAGCAGCTCACATTTTTGTACCACATCCAAGATTCGGCTTCTGGATGAGTGTGGCTTCTGTCTCCCAAGCTAACAGCATCTTCCCACAAAACCCAAACTTCTAAGGGAGCTCTGGTGGCCTAGTGGCAAGACGCTGCACTGCAATCCCAGAGGTATGCTGTTCAAATCCACCAGATGCGGGGCTGGAGAAGGAGGGGGCAATCTCCTCCTGTACCAGTCAGATCTGATTTGACGGTACACGTAAAAATAATACAATAAAAATTTAAAAAAAACCAAACAAACCTACAGACCCAAACTTCTTTTCAAATTAACCAACCCTGACAGAGCCGTAGCACCTAGTAAACAAGGTAAGCACAGGTTATCTGTGCTTGCTTACTAATCTGGACTGAGTAAGTTCACATGCTAAAACCCAAGAGAGATTGTTCATTCCAGATTCACGTGCAAGCAGAACCTGTGAAAATGTTACCTTACATGGTAAAGTGATTTTCTGGATAAGATGAAGATAGGAGGAAGTTATTGTGAATCTGCAGATAAATTCTGTGAATCAAGTGACTATTCAAAAGCAATGAATCTGTCCTGGGTGTGATCATCAAAAGAGATGTGCCATTGAACACAAAGTCAGACATTCATGATGTCAGGATTTTACATCACTGTAAAATGGTCATTGCTGGCTTTGAAGGAGGAGAAAACAAACCATTAAACGAGATGTGTATGTGACTTCTAAAAGTTGGTACGGTCAAGTGGATGGATTATCCCCTCCAGCCTCCAGGAAGGAATGCAGACCTCACAGTATCTTGATTTTAGTCAGGTAAGACTGATACCAAAGAGAAGTATCAGGCAACAAAAATGAGTTCAAGTCATTGAGTTTGTGCTAATTTGTTATGACACCCACAAGAAAATATCACAGAAGCTGAGCACAGAAATCTCTCGAATGCTCACTTGATGACTTCTTTGGAGGGCTGGTATGGCTAATCAAGCTCTCCCATCACGATGGTCACACCCTGGAGAGAATCCATTTACACTATCAAAATAAACTTTATTTGAAGCAAGATTGAGGCCAGGCAGGCACAGCAGTATAAAAATGGAGTATTTCTGTGAATCCTTGCTCATTTTCCTCAGGATTTGAAATTAATACCATAACAAATCTGGCAAGATTTTCCTTGCCATATTTGTTCAGTGATGGCTTTCTTAGAAAAATAAAGACCCTGCAAATGATGTGTTTTTGCCTAATCTCAAAATAGCTGGAAACATGTTAGACCTTGTCAACCCATTGTTTTTTATTCTACTTGGCCTCTTTGTTTTATTTACTTGAAAAGTAAAATGTGATAAATAAACACCAAGAACATGAAGGAGGAAGGAAGAACTTACAGATTCTTGTGGTGTGACGACCCTGGTTACTCTATAGATTATCTATACGTGTATAAAACTTTGTTGCTTTTCTTATTTTATTTTCAGCTCAAGTATTGAGACAGGTCTTCTCTGTACATCTATTTAATCACACTTATATATTTCCATTTATTCATAGTATTTTTTTAATC
This sequence comes from Elephantulus edwardii, assembly GCF_000299155.1. NCBI lineage: Eukaryota > Metazoa > Chordata > Mammalia > Macroscelidea > Macroscelididae > Elephantulus > Elephantulus edwardii. The sequence continues at coordinate 8,555,091 of NW_006399837.1, read as the reverse complement.
CTGTGTAAATTTACTCTTTTTTGAAAGGATAGATGGATGGGTAGGTAGGTGATGACTGGATAAATAGATCTGAAAAAAGTAGAGCATCTTCAAAGGAAATGTCAGATTTACAAATCTTTGATGCATAGCTTTTAACTAGCTTGTTGTTGTTTGGTACTATTGAGTTGGAACCAACTCATAGCTGACTCTCCAGCAGGTTTTCATAGGCAGTAAATTACACTGGAGGAAAATGTCCATATTTCTACTGCCGAACGCTGGCGGTTTCAAACCATGTTTGGGTTGTCAGTGCTGCTCCTGACCGCTAGGTCTCCAGATCTCCCTATTAACTAGTAGCTGGAGAGAAAACAGCCCAACATTCTGGGTGCTGTTTCCCGTGCAGATAATAAAGCTTATCAATGCCCTGAGGGGAGAATGACTGTGATGTATGGAAAGTATAGAAACAAGCCTGCCCAGATCAAAGCAAAGAGCAGTACTGCACAGAGAAAAGTTGGGATTCTTGCACATTAAGGATCACATGACCTGGTTTAAGGAGCAAGAATATTTAAAATACAGGAGAATAAAAACCATGTTGTAACAATTACAAAATGAGAAAATGACATGGAGCAACTTTTCACAGAGGAAGATACTCAGATGGCCAACAGATACATGAAGGAATGCTCCAAATCACTGGCAATAAGAGAGATGCAAATCAAAGCCACAATGAGATACCATCTCACCCCAGTAGCAGTGGCAAAGTTTAACAGGACTGCAAGTGATAAATGTTGGAGAGGATGTGGATAGGAACTCTAATACATTGTTGGTGGGATTGTAAAATGGTACAACCATTCTGGAAAGCAATTTGATGCATTCTCAAAAAGCTGAACATAGAAATTCCACATGACATATCTATTCTACCACTTGGAATATACCCTGAGAAAATGAGACCTAAGGTATAAATGGAGACTTGTACACCTATGTTCATAGCAGTGTTATTCACCATTGCAAGAACATGGAAAGAACCCAGATGTCCAACCACAAAGGAATGGACTGAGAAATTATGGTACATTCACATGATGGAATACTATGCAACATTCAGGAGCAATGATTTTGTAAATTACTACTTAACTTGGGAGGGATTGGAGAGTATTATGCTAAGTGAATTAACTCAGTTACATAAGAACAAATACTATATAGGACCATTATTATAGAAATGGAAAGATAACTAGTAAACCATGTATAAGGATCCAAAGGAGGGAGGGTATGAGCAGAGGGGTGAGGATGGGCAGGGGGTAGTCATAAGGAGGGAGGGATGGATTAAGGAAATGGGGAAAATCTGGTATGAAAAACAATGTATAACTTTGTAAGTAAACCAGTGTAAAATGAAAATTATATTTTTTAAAAACCCAAACAAAATAATATTTTTTAAAAGACAAAAAGAAGTGAGTTTTGGAGAGCACTTCTACCTTCAGTGAATGCACTCTGCTCAGAAGGGCCTATTGTGATGCCATTCTGTGCTCCAGTTTGACCTCTGACTGTTCAGCATGAGCTGTGGTAGCGAGGTGAGGGCAGTGTCATTTGTCCCAGATAGTCTTTTGTCCCATTATACGGCATGTATAATGTAGGTGGATATTTTCTCCTTCTTTGATCTTGGTAATTGTAGTCAGGGGCTGGCTTTGGTCGATGAAATTAGTGTAGACAAAATGTATTCTACATCTAAGAGGATTTCAGTATCTGTGGTTTGGCTTGACCTCTTTCAACGGTGAAGTGAGGTCTCAGGAGAAGAGAAGCATTTGGACCAGACTTGAACTTGAAGAAGAGCACAGCCAAAGATAATGTATTCTTTTTGCTCTGTAGTTTTATTACAGTAAGCCCTCACCAATAAAGCATTTGAATAAAAACTCACATTATTGGTGAACGTGATCATGAAATGTTGCAGTGGTAGCTAACCAATTTTTCCTTACATAATGTAGAATTGTCCCTAGGAAATAGTTGTCTAACCAGAGACAGCATATGATTGCATCCGAGTGGAGCCACGTGAAATCTATGGTCATGGACTAAGATTAAGAAGCATCTCTTTTCCTTTCGGCCTTCTGGAAGGTGATAACTGAGGGGTGCTGGTAAACGGCCATTGTCTAGGTAATACGAATCTAAATATCTGCTAAATTTGCTATGCACGTGAATTTGAAAGTCAGATTTTATTTTATTATCTATCTATCTATCTATATAAAATTATTTTTTTTTTTACCAATGTGACTTTTTCTTTTTCTCTTGGTGATGAGAAGGGAACTCTTGTAGGGAAGGGAACTATATATTCTATAGGGAGTTGCACTGCTAATCTGAAGATGTGACCTTTTTGACAGTTTGATTGAACTACCAACACCAAGAGGGGAAAAATGGACCCTCTCCACTATGCAATCTACAGCCCCTTAATGGCCAGGAATGAATGGCAATAAGTTCAAGGGAGAGTCAATCAGAGAAAAGATTCCCCCCTCAGAGTTTATATTCTGGTAAGAAGTTTAGACAATAAATAATCACAATAAATAAATAGCTTGTAAGATACATAAGAAGATAATATTTGCTTAGTATTACAGAAGAATGGATGTCTTTGAATTGTGATGTTGGAGAAGATTATTGAACATACCGTGGACTACCACAAGAACAAACAGGTCTATCTTGGAGGAAATACAGCAGAAGTGTTCCTTAGAAGCATAATTTGTGACTGTGTCTCACGTACTGTGGACATGTTGTCAAGAGGGTCCAATCCTTGGAGAAGGACACTCAGTTTGCATGGGTGGAGAGTCAGCAAAAGGGAGAAAGACCTTCAGTGGGAGGGATTGAGACAGGAACACCGATGATCTTAAACACAGCAGAGATTGTCAGAATGGCACAAGATCAGGAAGGTTTCAATTGGTTGTGCATTAGGTGACTTTGAGTTGGAGTTGATTTGATAGCACTTGAAGTTAACAGCAGCAACAACTCTTCCTCGGAGCTTGGGCGAAGAGCAGATTAAAGACTATTGGAGTCTTTGGGTGGTGCAGATGGTTAACACATTTGACAGTTAAACAGAAATTTGGCAAATTGAGTTTACTCAGTGATATGGTCATCTGGTGACCTAGCAGCAAGCTGTGCTATGATTCCAAAGGCTTTTGGTTTTAAGTCCACTAGCTGCTCCATGGGAGAAGAATGGGCACTCTCCTTTCCTATGATTAACTGCCTCTGAAACCTCTCCAGAGGGTCAGCTGTGTGTCGGTTCCAACTCGATGTTATATAACAACAACAACAACACGATAATTTACTTCTGAAAAATCAACCATTGAAAAACTACTGGGCACGTGGAATCACACAGTGAGTTGCAGCAGGCTGCGTGGAAAGCAGTTCAAAGATGATTGGAGAGGGCATCAGGGTTGCTGTAGACCTGGGAAGTGCCGATCTGCAATTAATGATTATTTCTGCCTAATGCGAGTCAGTAATGTGATGTGTCAAATGCGAGAATGGTTACCCATGGTGGACAATGTTGGGTGGAGCTCCACTATTAAAACAAGCCTGGAAGCAGGAGTGGCATCCACTTTTGAAATAGCTTGCCTCTGGAAACCCTATGAACCTGGAGAAAGGATGAAAGTCACGCAAGTGTTGAGGACTTTTCATTCATAGGGTCGCTATGAGTCGCGTACGACTTGATGACTCTTAACAACAGCAATGTGAATTTAAATAGAGGAAAGAAGGGACATTCCCATGGAACCTCTTCTATCTCTGTTCCCTTCCAGCTGCCAAGATGATTCCAGGATGCCTGGGGGTTACATTGCTTTCCTAGCATCCTCCACTATTTCTGGTACTGTTGGTGGAGGGTTGGGAAAGGGAAGAGAGCGGAGAAGTCTTAGACTCATTTATAAGGTAGAGGTCACCACGAACAGGACTGGGGAACTCTTTTATGTTCCCATAAAACCCCATCGTACAATCTGTTGGCATACTTATCATACACATCACCGTTTTCTATTGATAACTAGACTCTGAAACCTATGGTTACTTGACCAGCTGTTCCTCGTCACAGTCTTCCAAAAGAAGACATTAGAGGAAGGCTAACTGCCTGGGAGAGAAGGGACTAGTTCCTTTTACTTTTGGTTTGTTGTGTTTATTGGGATTTTGTTTGTTTTTTATCATAGAGGCACTATTTCCTTTGGTACCCGTTATTGTCCCTGGAATCCCAGAACCAGCTTTGTCATCCTGCAATGATGGCTTTACTCGCAGTTAAAGAGTGTCTTTACTCAGTGCTTCAGATCTCCAGTGTCAAGGAGACTGCACCAAAGCTTTTGGCTTTTCATGTCCTCCCTCTACTCACAACATAAGTTACATTCTTCTTAGAGTTCATAGTTCAGTGTTACCTATGTCTTCTTGTGCTTTTTTCAGTCCTTCAGCATCTGTTGAATCCATTCCTTATATTGAATTCTCTGTGTTTAAATAACAAAGGTGGTTCCTGTATTCATCACTAGAGAGTGACTAATACAAGAATCAAGTAGGAAGTTTTGAAAATGTGAAAGATCTTGTACAACCTTTCATTGAAAAGAGCAAATATGAAAAATTATATGCAAAAGACTGAAAGGAAACAACAAATGCCTCATATTGTAGAAATGGTTTAAGCTACTCCATAAACTTCTCAGCCATAAAATAACTTTATTCGAGAGAAGTGTCTAATACCTATTCTTTCAACTTCTAAAAGCTTAACACATTCACTTCACATAGTAAATATCTAACTAAATGTATTGTGATGGATTTTGTTCTCTTAAAGGATGGTAGGCAGTCCCTAAAAGAAAAAGGATAGTTTTGCATATAATATCACTCTCAGAAAACAGACTTAAACATTTACAAATGACCTTTCCAATCTGTCTCTTTTCTATGTACAATTAAGAGCAGCTGAAGAATAATACAGAAAATCACAGTAGTGAAAGATTGATGCTATTAGCAGAAATCCTTGGAGTACTATAAAATCTATTCCTATCTAGTCTTTAAGAATGTGTAGGTAAGTTGGAATAGGAGTATTTTGTTATGTGCCATCAAGTCAGCTGTGACTCACTGTGATCCGATGCACAATAGCTCTGGAGTCTGCTCCCTCCTCAGCCAGTCTCACTGACTCTGACACATCTACCCACCTCACCCTAGTTACTGTATCAATCCGTCTCACCCAGGATCTTCCTCTCCTGTGCTGTCTCTCCACCATTCTGAGCATGATGGCTACAATTCTTATTTGCAATGATTGGCCACCCACTTCCAAAATATAATAGGTCTTCGAAAACCCTATGTATAGTAGAGCCCTTAGAGTAGACTATCAAATATGGCGACTGAGGCTGAGCCCTTAAATTTGGAATTAGTGAGACTGGCTTAGGACCGGACAAGCATCAGAATTACTGTACATAAGGTCCTTAAGGTTTCCAGGAGACTCAATGGCACATAACAACAACAACAACAACAACACAACAAGTGCAAGAAAAAGCTTGAGACTTTTTCAGTGCTTTAAAATCTGCATATGCAGCATGTAAAAATGATTGTGATGCATTTGTTTCTGATAAAATTTCCTTCAATCATTTCAAAATGAGGTGAAATTTACATAATATTAAAGGGCAAGTAAGTGAGCTCCAGTGGCCAACTGGTAAGGCATTGCACTGCCAATCCCAAAGCACAAGGTTCTAATCCACCAACTGCTTTGCAGAAGAAGGAAGAGGACTCTCCTTCCATGCAATTTATAGCTTCCACAGAGCCGCTGGAAGATCAACTGTCAGTTTCAGTCAACAGCACAAAACAACAGCAAAGGGCAAGTCAGAACTAACTCATAGCTGACCCTCCCGCAGGTTTTCACAGGCCACAAATCGCTCAGGAGGAGACCGCCCACACTTCTCCCACGGAGCAGTTAGTGGATTTGAACTGTGTACTTTTGGAATTGCAACGCAGCTTCTTACCATGAGGACACCAGAGCTCCTGGTTATATGTAATTAAGACATTTATAAACTAAAAACTACTGTTATTATACATAAATGCAGCTGAAAGTGTTTCTCTAATTCTCATGCCAGTCTTAACGGGCTGTTGGGTGCATGTTTTGGTGGTGTTGTTTTTTTCTATTTCTTTTCTAACCAACTTGGAACAGGGGACCTTGCTAAAGCAATGGAAGCAATCTGTGATAGACAATTATCCTAATGGTCCCCAGGAAACATCTCTTCCCAATACACAAGTGACCTTGACAGCACATTGGTTAGATTGATTGACTACTAACCAGGTTAGCAATTTGAACCTAACAGTAATTCCACAGGAATAGATGGAGCTGTCTGCTTCCATAGATACTTACAGACCTGAAACACTAGGAGACAGTTCTAATCTGTCCTTCTACATCATATGAGCCAGAACTAGCTCCAGGGCAATGTTTCTTAGATAGTCCCAAGATGCGTGCTCTTGTGGAATCATTTCCACATTGATTCTGGATCTGGCCGTGCGACTTAATTTAGTCAGAGGCACATCTGTTGCTATTGTTTGGGCCATTGAGTCAACTACAAGTCCTAGAGACCCGATGAACAATAGATTGGAATCTTGCCCTATAATGCATCATTTCCTCCGTCTCCAATGTGTCAGAGCCCACTGTAATTGTTACTGCGTCAACCCATCTTGTTGAGAATCATCCCCTCTTTTGCTGACCCCTACCTTTCTCAGAATAATACACACATAAAATAGTAAAGATTAGCATTTTGGATATGTCATCTTGGAAATCAACTAGAAAGCTATACATTTTAGATCACTAAATTCATAAGAATCCAGGAGTGAGTTAATGAGGGTTGAGAGACTGCTGTCCAGCCAAGAACCCAGCTGAACAGAGTTTGATTAATGATTTCAGTGTCCAACATAGAGCAGAACTACTTGCCTGACTTCAGTGGAACCCCAGAATAACAATAAATAATATTGTTGCCCCACAAAGTTACAGGATGATTTACTATAAAACATAACATAATGGGGCACATCTAGAGAGAAATCTTATTTTTTGTCACTAAATCAGGAAAATCAGCTCAACTGATGTCCATTTTAACTCTCCATTTCTTGAAATGATTAAGGATGCTGAAATGAGAGTCTAACGCGAGAAACTTTACATCACCGACAGGGGCTTTCTCCCTTTGCTTATTCCCTTTATCACTGTCAAAATTCTCTCCTCCTCTTCTGAACCTTTCTCAACATCTCCAAGGCACATTACTTTAACATGACAATCAAGCATGCATATGTATTTCCTTCCCCCACCATGTCCCTCATCCTTTTTCAAGGATGGCTTCTTTCACACTAATCTTTTTTAAAAGTTCTTTTTGCCCTCTACCCACTTTAATCGTCAATCATCCTTATTTATTCTCCTGGATCAGGAAGCTGTTGTGTGAAAGAAACAAGGGAGTACTGCATGGATTAGACTTGGGAAGGGAGTTGGCCAAGGTTGTATTCTGCCTCCTAACCTATTCAATCTGTATGCTGAACAAATTATCTGAGAAATTGGACTCTATGAAGAGGAGTGTGGCATCAGGATTGGAGGGACACTCATCAATAACCTACATTATTCAGATGACACAAATTTGCTTGCTGAAAATGAAGAGGACTTGAAATACTTGTTGCAGAAGATCAAGGAATGCAGCCTTCAGTATGGATTACATCTCAATGTTAATAAAACCAAGATTGTTACCACTGGACCAATAGCCAACGTCATGACAGATGGAGAAGAGATTGAAATTGTCAACAGCTTTATCTTGGTTGTGTCCACAATTAACACCCTTGGTACCCGCAGTCAGGAAATAAAGAGCTGTATTGCACTGGGAAAATCTGCAGTAAGGGACCTCTCCAAATTACTGAGGAGTAATATAACAGTTTGAGGATTAAGGTACATGTGATTCAGGCCATGTTTTTCCTATCACTTGTTATGCATCTGAGAGCTAGTCAATGAATAAGGATGACAGAAGAATTGATGCCTTTGAGCTGTGGTGTTGGAGAAGAGCACTGAACATCCCATGGATGACCAGGAGTACAAATGGATATGTCTTGGAGAGGGTATATTCAGAGTACTCTTTGAAGGCAAGAATGATGAGGCTTTGCCTGACATCTTTGGGTATGTTACTAGGAGGGCTATTCCTTGCAGAAGGACATGATGCTGGGAAGGGTGGCGGGTCAGCGAAGGAAAGGAAGACCCTCAAACAGCTGGATTGACATGGTGACTGCTGCAATGTACTCTTGTATGATAGGAAGTGTGAGGATGGCACAGGTAGAGGTTCAGATCTTTTGTTCTTAGGGTCACTTTGAGTCTTACTCGACTTCATGGTACCTAACAACAACCCACTTTATCGGCTTAGTGATAAGAAATTACACTGTCAACCCTAAGGTACATAGTTCAAATCCGTGAGCTGCTACTACTATAGGGGGAAATGAGGAAACCACTCTTGTGCAATTTTCTGCCTTTGAAAACCTGCTGGAGGCTCAGCTATGAGTCAGTTTCAACTCCAAAATACATAACAACAATAACAACAACCCACTTTCTCACAGTCTGTTGATGCTTCAACCACCCTTTATTTTGTCCTCCAGAGGACCAGTTTGGTAAATGTTGAAATCTCTCAAAAGAGTCAAGTTCTGAGAAATGTTACTCTCAGCTTATGAACCAGTAAGGATCCCAGGATCTGGGGTAGAAATAAGTAAATTCATAACAGACAGAGAAAACATTGAAATTTTCCAGTATCTCCTTTTACTTGGATGCATGGTCAATGTCTATAGTTCCAGCAATTAGAAAATAAAACAATGTATTACATTGAGGAAACGGCATCAAATACCCATTTGTTGTTGTTAGGTGTTATCAAATTACTCCAACTCATGGAGGAGGTCTGAGAAACAAGACTGAATTTGTCAACCATTTCATTTTATGTGGATCACAACACTCACAGTAGCAGCAGTGAAGAAATCAAAATCCAAGTTGTATTGGGGAAAATCTTCAGTCAAAGACTCTCCAAAGTTCTAAAGAGCAGTTTTGTCAGTTGAGAGACTTAGGTGGGTTTGATTCAAGCCATGATCTTTTCAGTTACTTTCTAGGCATCTGAAAGTTGTACAATGAATAAGGACTATAGAAGAAGAATTGATACCTTTGAATTGTGATGTTTGAGAACAGTACCAAGTATCCCATGGATTGCCCAAAGACCAAGCAAATATCTACTTGAGGAAATGCAACTAGGGTGGTCTTTGGAGGCAAAGATGCTGAAACTCCATCTCACATAGTTTGGGCATGTCAGGAGGGACTAGTCCTCATTAAGAGGCATTGTGCTTGAAGTGTAGAGGCAAAGAAAGAGGAGAATACCCTCAAGACAGAAGGACATAACTACTCTACCAATGTTCTACAGTGTCTTAGAAGCCACGATGATGATACAGGATACAGCAAGTTTCTGATCTATTGTTCACAGATTCACTATGAGTTGTGATCTACCCAATCACACCTAACAACAACAACTCCATTTTTACCTCTATTTTTTAACAGCTTTCTACTCTTCTGATTAGATAAAGCATCAAAAAGCAGAGGTTTCCAAAGGGTGATGTGTTGCCCTGTCCTGCCCCATATAGTCAACTTAATTTAATTACGTATTAATGGCAAAAGCAAAATAAATAAATAAGCACTTGTCTTTAAGTACTACCATCTCATTTAATAAAGAAAAAAAAAATAATCCTAGAATGGCACTCATAGGAAAAAACCTCTCCGTTTAGGCTTAGAGTTGTAAAATCAAAGTGCTCTCTCTGCAGTTAGGTGCATGCTTCATTGAGGACAATTAAAGGCATGATTTATGCAGACGTGTAGTCACTCTGCCTTAAATAATGGCTTTACACGCTGCTCTCTAAAGGAAGGAGATGACGTGGTCAGAAACAGGATGCTCGTAAAGGAGGACAACAGAGTTAATCTGCAAAAGTATACCTGGCCTCTGAGATGAAGATGCAACCTCAGCTAAAGGAAACCCCATTACAGATAATGCAAAATAAACTTCCAAAGATCATTTAAAGAAAAAGAAAGCTTGAGCCTCTTTTGCATCTTAATGGAGAATTTTATCCCCCCCCCACCTTATCTGAATGGCACACGTTGAGCGCTCTTTGATTTGCAACAATGAGATAAACTAAAAGGTGCATGATGCCAATAATACATGGCAAGCTGTCAGCAGTATTCTTTGCTATCATCCGTAATTAGTGTACCTATCAAGATTCTGAAATGGAAGCAACAGAAGAAGTATATGATAAGATTTTACAAGGCCAAGAGCAAGCGCAACGATCTCATCATTTAAATCACTCGGAATGGTTACTTTATTGTACACAAAGCCGGGACTGAAGTGGTACATAGCAGGACAATGGATTAGCTTTCTGGGGAACATGAATCATGACGCTGTTCTTCCAAGCTCTCCAAATGCCTGAACTTCTTTCTAAATCTGCATTAAGCATTCCTGAAAGTGCATTAACTCTTTTCATAGCAATTAGTCCCCTGGAAGAGTAATTTATGGAATAGCCCATTACTCAAGTGCTATTATCAGTGGAACAAGCAAGCACAGAAGGCCTTTTAGAAGCTATTTTTATTCAAGTTTCCCATTCACTATGGCCTGCTAAGCTCCACTCTGTGCTAGGCACTGAAAATGCAGATAAAGTCACAGCCTTCAAAGAGCATTTCAATTAATTGTTGTTGTTGTTGTTGTTAGGTACTATCGAGTCGTAGACGACTCATAGCGACCCTATGAACGAACAGCCTGAGCACTGTTCGTACATAGAGTTTCCGGAGGCAAGCCATTTCGGAAGTGGATGCAGCTCCTGCTTCCAGGCGTGATTTAGTCGGGAAGCTCCAGCCAACGCTGTCCACCATGGGTGCCCATTACCATGATTGGCACATCACTGTCACAGTGTTCAGCATCACAGCAACCACAAGTTACCTCTGTACAGCAATGCACAGACCAGTGCTATACCACCTAGAAGAATGTTTAAGTAGGATACAAAAAAGTAGGTAAAAATTTAAATTGGGAAAAACAAATATAGTAGATTTATATATAAAGTTGTTGGTTCTATTGAACTGAAACCAACTCAAGGCTGACCCATCAGCAGGTTTTCAGAGGCAGTAAATCACACAGGAGGAGATCACCCATATTTCTCCTATGGAACGACTGATGCATTAGAACCACGTACTTTTGGGATGGTAGCAAATTCCTTACCACTAAGCCACTAAAATTCCCTGTTCAGAGCCATCAAATCAACAATACTTCACAGTGATCCTGTGAACAACAGATTGAAAGTTTCCTTTACTCTGTGCCATTCTCACCATCTCCACTGTGCTCAAAGCCATTGTTGCTTTCGTTGTGTTAAAATATTCCATTGAGGATTTCCTCTTTCATGGGCTATTTTTCCAAGAATAGTATCTTTCCCCAAAGACTGGCATCTCCTGACAACATAACCAACGTATATGGTGTAGATTCACTGCCATTGCAAAAGGACAGTCAAATCATAAAAACTGGAATGAAATGTGTTTTCACAAGGCAGGCGGCAAGTGGTCTTCTTGAAGAATAAGGGAGTATTTGTCCCAGAGACAACATTGGAGGAGTATTCCAAAAAGAGGGAACTGAATGTGCAAAAGAAGGTCGAGTTTGGAATGACGCATCTGCAAATGAAGGAGCATCAAGGATTTACTGAGAAGCTCTGTAAACCAGCAAGACACACTCTCTCTCAAAGCAAGTTCCTCCAAATGAACTACACTGCTGACATCTCACATTTAGACTTTTACCTCCCGGAAATATAACAGAGGAATGCCTGCATTTTAAGCCATTCAATCGGTAGTATTTTGCTATAGTTGTTGTTGTTGTTAAGTGCCGTCGAGTCATAGGTGACTCATAGCGAACCTGTGAACGAAAGTCCTCAACACTTGTGTGACTTTCATCCTTTCTCCAAGTTCATAGAGTTTCTGGAGGCAAGCCATTTCGAAAGGGGATGCCACTCCTGCTTCCAACCTTGTTTTAATTGGGAAGCTCCACCAAACACTGTCCACAACAGGTACTCATTATCACATTTGACACATGAGTGTCACAGTGTTTAGCAGCATCACAGCAACCACGAGCTACCTCTGTACAAGCAAATGGACAGTAGTCCTGATAAACTAACATGACACTGGGACAAGCGAGGCCGATGGCGGACCAGCAGGACTCACAGTAGCTCTGTGGTCTAGATCAGTAACTATGGGAAGGACTGAGAGGTGATCTGTGTGATGATTTGACTTACAGATTTTTGTTCATGGGCCTCAGGGTGCACTTTGAAACAGTTACATACTATAAATGTACAACTCTACCACTATCTGAGCAATCCTTGGTTTGACAGATGGTATTATACTAGGACATTGAACAGCCTCTGATTGTATCAACCAGGCAAGTGAAATCCAGGTTGTGGACCGTTGATAATAATGTCCTACAGTTTACCCTCATGAAATAAGCAAGAATACACACCTTAGTTCCTGAAGGTTACTGTAATAAAATGGGCGATGTGAGTGATTGTAACAGAAATGCATTGTCTCAGAGCTACAGACCATATTCCCCCCAAACTTCTAAGATGAAGTCTCTCTCTTTATTTTCCAGATTCTGAAATTCCCCATGTCTCTTCCTTCTATTTTGTTTTGAGTTTTTTGCTTTCAGTTAGTTCCCCCAATTACAGATTCATCTTTACATGGCCGACTCATATCTCTCTTTTCCTTTTAGAAAGACCAATAGATTAATAGATAGACAACACACTTAGATAGGGATGCTGTTGTACTTAGGTGCCACTGAGTTGACTATGACTCGTGATCACCCTATGAACTGAGCCGGCATCACTGTCTCCAAGACACTGGAACCACTGCCATAGTTATGGTGTCAATCCATCTCACCCAGTGCCTTCCTCTCTTGTTCTCATCTTCTACCATTCCAAACGTGATATCCTTCTCCAAATGCTGGCCCCTACTGACAACATGCTGCAAGTATGTGACATGGAGTTTCAAAATCCTTGCCTCCAATGAACAGCCTGGTTTCACCCTCTCCAGGACAGACTTGTTTGTTCTCGTGGCCGTTCATGGAATGTTCAATGTTCTTCTCCAGTGCAGGCTTGGCCAAGGCACACTGTAGTCTTTAGACTGAAAATGTTGCTCTTTAGCACTCTAGACAGGTTCTTGACAGCAGATTTTCCTAGTGCAACTCATCTTTTGATTTCCTGACTGTTGGTGCCAAGGGTGTTGATTGTGAACCTGTATAAGTTGAAATCATTAAAAAGTCAACCCTGAGCGCTCTGGTGGCCTAGTGGCAAGAAGCCGCACTGCAATACTGAAGGTGTGAGGTTTGAATTCACCAGATGCTAAACTGGAGAAAGAGAGGTAATCTCCTCCTGTGCCAGTCAGATCCGATTCGATGGTACACAACAAGAAAAAAAGTCAACCCCTTTTCCATCTATCATGGTGCTGACAATTGGCCCCAAGAATCTTTGCAATCCATATTTAAGGCTGCAATCCTTAATTACTTGCAGCAAGCACTTCAAGTTCTCATACTTGGCAAGTAAGGTTGTGTCATCTGCACAACACAGGCTGTTAATGAGTCTTTTTCCACTCCTGGTGCCACATTAATTCTTAATGAAGTCTACCATCTCAAATGATCTGTTACGCATATAGGTTGAAAAGATATGGAGAAAAGATACATCCTTGAAACACTCCTTTCTTGATTTTGAACCAGTGTTCCCTTGCTCTGTTCAGACAACAGCTTCTGGGTCTAGGTATAGGTTTTATGCAAACACCCACGAGAATGAACAAGATTGTTCGCATATTCAGAAACAAAACACTGTGAGTTCTATAGCTTCAAGGGGTCCTCATGGCAAAATGTGTTATGTATTGGCTTGATAACCATAAGGTCAGTGGTTTAAGGGCATAGGCAACGCTTGGGATAAAAGGTCCATAAATCTTCTCCCATGAAGATTTAGAGTGTGGCAAACCCAATGGACAGTTGTATACTGTCTTATAATTGGCTATAGATTGGAAAAGATGAGATGACAATGGATGATAGTTGAAACATTGTAAACAATATAAATAATTGCACTGAACAACAGGTATAGAAACTGCAGAACAGAAATGTGTATTATTTGAGAAAGAAAAAGTGTTGGCGGAGAAGCAAGGCATTAGCAGCTTTCTGTCAGGTATTAGCCGACGTGTTCACTCTAAGTGCTGCATCTTACTTTATCTGCTAAGTTGTTATTGTTGACTGCTGTCGAGTCGAGCCACACTCATAGTGACCCTGTGAACAAAAGGCCTGAAGCCTTTCTATAACTATTGTCATTTATCAAAGTTCATAGAGTTTCCAGAGCCATGTTATTTAGAAATTGGATTAAATTCATATTCTGCTGCTGTAAAACATGCCACTACAAACTTAGTAGCTTTAAACAACATCTTCTTCTTAGACCATAGTTTTGTATGTCAGAAATCTGGGTGTGGGGTCTGGGCCCTCTGCTCAGAATACCAGGTGGCTGAAACGAAGGTGTGGACTCATCTGAGCCTTCACCTGCTCTTGGAATGGGAAAATGCACTTCTTACTTGTTTTTGATAGAATTTAATATCTTCTTCTTTTTTTTGTTCTTCTTCTCCCCCCTCCCCCAATTTATTTTAATATTCAGTTCCTTATGTCTTTGCTGGCTCTTAACCAGAGTTTAGTCTCAGTTGTTATGCTGTTATTAGGCACCACTGAATGGATCACAACCCTATGGACAGCAGACCTGAACTTTGCCCTATGTGAGCTATGCTCACAATCCCTCAAGTCCATTGTCAGAGTCATTGTGTCAATCTATCTCTTGAGGGTCATCCTCCTTTCTACTGGCCCTGCAACTTCCTCAGAATGGTGTATTTTTCCTGGGGCTGGCACATCCTAGCAACATGCTCAAAGAATATAAGATGAAATTTCATTATCCCTGTCTTTAAGGAACACTTTGGATGCTTTTCCTTTAAGGCATATTTGTATGTTCTTTTGGCAGTCCAAGGGGGTCAGTAGTCTCCAATGCTACAACTCAAAGGCACTGATCATTATTCTATCATTTTTAGCTCTTGCACAACCTTCAAATTCATAGGGAATAATTGAAAAGACTGTAGATTGAATCAGGATCTTAGTTTTCAAACTGACATGGCTACTCTTCAGCCCCTTGGAGAGGTCTTTGACAGGCTATTTTCTTAATGCAACACGTCTTTTGATTTCTTGAGTGCTATTATCAAAGGGGTTGATTGTGGATACATGCAGACGAAATCATTAAGCACTGCAATCATCTCTCCATCTATCCTGATGCTGTCTATTGGCCCAGTTGTGAGAATTTTTGACTTCTTAATGTTGAGATAAAATCCATTTTGAAGGCTGTACTCTTTGATCCTCTTCAATAAGTGCTTCAGGTCCTTACTTTCAGTAAGCAAAGCTGTACCACCTACATATCACATGCTGTTGTTGAAGAATATGATGCCATATTCTTCTTTATAAAGTTCAGCTTCTTGATTTGCTGCACATATAGACTGACTAGGTATTGAGAAAGGATACAGTGCTGATCCTTTCTTAATTTTAAACCATGCTAGTGTACTTTGCTGGGATAGCAGCCTACTGCTCTTGTTATAGGTTTTTCATGAATACAATTAACTGTTCTGAGTTTACTAGTCTTCTTCAGGACCACCATAGTTTGTTATGACCCACACAGTCAAGTGACTTTGGTAGGATGCACCCATTCCTTGTCACATTGTAATTTTTATTTCTAGTCCCCAAGTATGATATCAATATTGGATTTATATTCAGCAAGTACACCAAGAAATGGCTAATCATGGGCGCCACATCAGACATCTTCCCCTTTGTGAAATATATTGTTACTGTCATTTTACAGATGAGGAAACTGAGGCTGAAGGTGAGAGTCTTATACTATTACAGCACTAATAATAAGGCCTGAAGCCCCTCTACAACTATCAACATTTATCAAAGGCATTCTATTTAGGAGGCATGTTATTTAGGAAGTGAATGCCACTCCTGCTTCAGGCCTTTTGTTCATGCGGTCACTATGAGTCATGTTCGACTTGAAGGCAATCAACAACAACAAAAAGGCAAGACCAGTCTGCTTCATAAACTCATGGTTTCACATTGTACCATGCTAATTTAGGAAATTCTATGAACATGGAGAAAAGACCAAAGTTATACAAGTGTTCAGGTCTTTCGTTCATAGGGTCATTATGAATTGTCTACAACTCAATGGCACTTAACAATGACAACATAGAGAGAGCTCTGTTGGCCTAGTGGACAGAAAGTTATGCTACCAAGCCCAAGGTGGGTAATTTTAATCTGCAGCCCTCAGGCCTGGTTTAAATCGTTTTTTGTCCAAAATTCTTTTAAGTGGTGTAACACTGGTCTGTGCATTGCTGTACAGAGGTAACTCGTGGTTGCTGTGATGCTAAACACTGTGACACTGATGTGCCAGATGCAGTAATGGTTACCCGTGGTGGACAGAGTTTGGTGGAGCTTCCGGATTAAAACAATCTTGGAAGCAGGAGTGGCATCCGCTTCTGAAATAGTTTGCCTCTAGAAACTCTATGAACATGGAGAAAAGACCAAAATTATGCAAGTGTTCAGGTCTTTCATTCATAGGGCCGCTATGAGTCATCTACGACTTGATGGCACTTAACAACAACTACAACAACTTGGCAAAAATAAAAGTCATAATTAAAATGATATGAACACCCAGAAAGTGCCAGGAACTGTTGCTGTGAACAGGATCATAATTAAGACCCAGGGAAAGAAGGAAGGGGGAAAAAAATAGAATAAAATTGAAATACAAAGAAGACCAGACTTTTTGGTTTGACAGAAGCTAGTGTAATCCCCATGACTGTGACCTTTCAAGCGTGGAACTCAGCCCACTCTCAGGGATGGATCAACTTCCAACCAAACAGTAGACAGATCTATTGTGCAAACAATAACCCCTATGAGGACAGTATTCCTCAGAACAGTCAACCATATGTGACCAAAAGAGCAGCGTTTGGCCCCAACACTAAGCTCAGAAAGCAGGTGCTGATGATTTAAGTCCTCCACGGAAATAAGGACGTTCTGGCAGCCTAGTTGTAAGGCGCTGCACTGCCATCCCAAAGACATGCAGTTCAAAAATCACCAGATGTTCCATGGGGAAAGGGTGGGCAATTTCCTTTCATGCAATTTAGTGCCTTTGAAAACCAGACGGAGGGTCTAATATGGGTTGGTTCCGACTGAATGGCAGACAACAGTGATATAAGGAAATAAACTGTTAGGAGATCACAAGAGATAGTTCATTGGGCAAGGAGGCAGTCAGGGACCTCTCTAAATTACTGAGGAGCAACGACGTCACTTTGAAGACTAAGATGTACTTGATTGAGGCATGGTCTATTTAATCACTTGCTATGCATCGGAGAGATGGACAGTGAACAAGGATGACAGATGATGAATTGATGCCTTTGAGCTGTGGTGTTGGAGAAGAGTGAATATCCCATGAGGTGGCAAAAGAACAAACAGATTTATCTTTGAGAAAATTCAGCAAGAATATTCATTGCAGGCAAGAATGACAAAGCTTCATCTAACATACTTTGGGCTTTTTTTCTAGGAAAGAATATCTTTAGAAAAGGGACATCATGCATGGAAAGGTAGAGGGTCAGTGGGAAAGTCCAAGATCTTTGATGAGCTGGATTGGCCCAGAGTCTACAGCAGTGGATACAAGAGAGTCAGAGACGATGAAGAGGCACAGGATAGGAGGGAGCTCAAATCTATTGTTCATAGAGTTGCTACGAGTCATATTTGACTTAACGGCACGTAACAACAAGGACAAGAAGGAAATAAGTAGGTTTAATTTCTTTCTCCCCTTCACTCCACAAATGCCCCTGGGCTCTTCTTTGAATCTTTACAGCGGTAGAAAATGAACTTCAGGCAACATTGCATTGTCGAACATTAAAAACCAAAGAGCGGCAGACATTATTTGTAGAAAAGAACACATTATTAAAATGTGTTAAATTATTTCTGCCATCGTTAAATAGCTAATTGAATGGAAGATATTTGAATAGTTGCTTTGCCAAGTTTTATCATTTCTGATTCCTTAAATCAAATAGTGGATTTGAACACTGTAAATGAGAGAAAGTAAAGTAGGCAGAGGTGGAAAGATACTGGATGGATAGGCTGTCAGTAAAAGGACCACTTCTCCTTTGACTGTGGAATTCCCAATACCACACATAAAAAAAAAACCACATAAATAGTTAAATGGAGATTCAACGTGTAACATTATCTAAGGCTTTGTGTTGCTATTGCTGCATGCCCTTGAGCAGGAACCAACTCAGACCTGACCCTCCGGTGTGTTTTCAGAGGCTATAAATCCCACAGCAAGAGATGGCCCATTTCCCTCCCATATCTAAGGGGTTAGCTTGCAGTTTTGTGGCCTGACTCTCCAAGAAGGTTTTAAAGGATTGTAAATCACATGAAAGAAAACAACTCACATAGGGTTCAGATTTGTTTATGGGGTCACTGTGGGTCATACTTGACTCAACAGCACCTAACAACAATAACAACGACAACAAAGTTTAAAGGTATTTGACGTTCAATGAAGACATATTTCCTAGATTAGTGAAAATATGATTATATCATAATAACTGATAACATTAGATAAACTTATAAGACAAGACAACTGAAAATGGAAGCAGCTACGTATTTGAGTCATTTAGGAGATGTTTTTAAGTCTTTTGCATGCTGAGTCTATGCTTTAACATAGATACTGCACTAAATCTAAAACAACAATGTTTCACAGGCAAACAGGAAGAGAGGATAGTATTTCGACAACTGTGTAGAGCACCAAGTTTGGGGAAAAAATGTCACTAAAGGGGCGTAATCACAGTGGTTAAAAGCACTCAACTGTTATGCACAAGGTGGAAAGTGTAAACCCATCAACTGTTTAAAAGAGCTGTGTGACAATCAACTGCCACAAAGATTTTAAAAATCCAAACTCATCGCAGTCCAGTTAGCACTAACTTAGAGCCGCTCCTTTAGCGGGGTTTTGGAATCTGTAAATTGCATGGAGATGGTCCAACTTCCTCTGACTGGGTCACGTGTGGATCTGAATATCAGAGCCGCCGTGGTGCCTTTGAGCAAGTCGTGCAACTTCCTGTGGGCTAGGCCACCAGGGCTCCAGAAGGATTATTGTCCCTTACTGTGGAATGGGAACTGATTCATAGCTGACCCGCCAGTGCGTTTCAGAAGCTGACCGCCACGTGAGAGGAGACCGGCCATTTTTCTCCTGCCGAGCTGCTTGTGGATTTGAGGTGAGTACTTTTGAGTTATAACTCCTTACTGTCAGCCATCAGGGCTCCCTTTAAGGTCTCAAAAATACTGATCTACAGGATGACTATGCATTGGAACTGACTCAAAGGGACCAATATTTTAAACAACAGTTTAAAAATGGTGTTCATTTTTATTTGTACAGGCACTTCTTCTTACCGTGTACCGTTTAATCACTTGCTGTGCTGGATAATGAATAAGGCTGACAGAAGAAGGATGGATGTCTCTAAGCTGTGGTGTTGGAGAAGAGTGCTGAATAGCTCATGGACTGCCATGAGAACAGTAAGATATATCATGGAGAAAGAGCAGCCAGAATGTTCCTTGGAGGCATCTCACCCATGCTGAATGTGTTGTTAGGAGAGGTATTTTTTTAGAAAGGGATGTTATGTTTGGAAAGCTGGAGGGTCCGTAGAGGAGAAGAAGACCATTACCCAGATTATCAGATTATCATTACCCAATATATCAGAAATTATAAGAACGGCATGGGATAGGACAGCATTCAGATAGATAAATAGCATTGCTATGAGTTGTACTTGACTCAATGGCACCTAACACCACCACCACCACCACCATTGCCCTCAACACACTGGACTGTTACATCTCTGAGGGAGGCAGGGCACACTCAGTAATTACCTTGTTTTATATGTTGGCTTCCTTATCTTCAGTGAATGTTTGTCTAACAATCTAATATTTATCTTATTATTCTAGAGTTTCTTCTGACTGTGGTGCAATGGTCAAACACTTGGGTGCTAAGTGAAGGACTGGCAGTTCCAACCCACTCAGAGGCTTTGTAGGGGAAAGAACTGTTCGCTGGTTCCTGTAAGGACTACACCCAGGCTATATGGATTACACCCAGGAAGACTCTGTGGCATGGTGTTACATGAGGTTGCTGTAAGAACTAGCTTGATGACACTCTTCTGACTCTGTTCTTCTGAAAGTATGTCTAACGATGACACAATCTAGGACTGTTGTCCTTAGGAGCTGTCCAGTCAACCAAGACACGAAGCAACCCTACAAACAACAGATCTAAACTTTGCCTTCCACTATGCCATCCTCACTATTTATGTACTTGACTCCATTATTACAGTCACTGTGTCTGTCTATCTTTCTAAGAGTTCTTCTTCTCCTTTAGAGTTCTGGTGGCTTAATAGTAATGAGTTCACTGCCAACCCAAAGGCACGTGGTTCAAATCCACCAGCTGCTCTGTGGGAGAACGTTAGGCAATTTCCTCCTCTGAAAATACATTGGAGGGTCAGCTACGAGTCAGCTCCAACTCCATAGTACAGAACTACAACTGCCACCTCTCGTGCTGACCCTCCACTCTCCCAAGCAAGAGATCTTTTTCAAAGGACTGGGCCCTCCGAACAACATACTTAAAGTATATGGGATGAAGTTTCGCTTTCTTTATCTTTCTCTAAAACTGGCTGCAGTTTCTCCAAGGTATATTTGTTCGTTGTGGGGTTTTTTTGGCAGTCCATGGGATATTCAAAATTCTTCTCTAATACCACAGGTCAAAGGTTTTGATTCTTCTTCTTTTATCTTGATTCATTGTACTCTCAGATATGTAGCAAGTAATTCATAATACCATGGCTTAAGTCAGGTGAACCTCAGTCTAAACTGACATCATTGCTACCTAGCACTTTAGAGAAGCCCTTCACAGAAGATTTTCCCAGTGTAACATGACTTTTGATTTCTTAACTACTGGTGCCAAGGGTGTTGATTATAAAGTCAAACAAAATGAAATCACTGGTAACTTCAAACTTTTCTCCATCAGTGATGTTGGCACAGGATAGAGCAGGGTTTAGGGTTGTTGTACATAGGGTGGCTATGAGTCGCAGGTGACTCGATGGCACATAACAACAACAACAACAACAATAATGATACTGCCTATTGGCCCAGTGTGGTGTCCAGGGTTTATTATTTAAAATGGCTTTCTCAGTCACTGACTTTGATTTTGCTGCATGAATGGGTGGGATCATACAAGTAGGGTGTGTTAGTCTATCCACAAAGGAATTGATTCATCTCACCATTCCACAAGATTTACACAGAGTGATTTCAGCAGCAGAATTGGGAATCTCACTGGTAAGGAAGAGGGAAATGTGTGCATCCTTCAGGGTGAGAGTCCTGCATCTGCCAGCCTGGCATCTACACAAGATCAACAGGTGCTTCAGCAAAGAGAGAGAGACCGCCACGAGACACAGCTGACCTTGGACAGCTGCCTCACCGAGCCCAGTCAGAAGCTGCTCTCTAAGCCTGCCAGGAAGACTGAGGGAACTTTACAAAACTGACATAAGCCACAAGGTTAAAGGTCAAAGAGCCTGTGACTGCACCTGAGTCCAGACTGAAGGACTGTATCCTTCAGCTGCTCTGAATTATAGCCTATTAACTTCCTTAATAAACCCCATAACTATGAATCTAGTTCTGTGAAGTCTGTGTTGTGGGCATTTCAATGAATTTTGGACCCTGTTGTTGTTGTTATGTGCCATCGAGTAGCTTGTGACTCATAGCGATCCTATGTACAAAAGCCCTAAATGCTGTTCTATCCTGTGCCAACCTCACCGTCTCAAACACATTCATTCCCACCACTCCACTCACAGAATCGATTCATCTCATTGAAGATCTTCCTCTCCTGTGCCATCTCTCCACTCTCTCAAACATGACGTCCCTCTCCAAGGACCAGTCCCTCCTTGCAACATGCCCAAAGTATGTCAGATGAAGCTTCAGAATCCTTGACTCCAAGGAGCATTCTGGCTTCACCCTCTCCAGGACAAACCTGTTTGTTGTCCTAGCAGTCCATGGTACAGTCAACACTCTTCTTCAGCACCACAGCTCAAAGGCATCAATTCTCTTTCTGTCACCCCTATTCACTGTTCAACTCTCTAGTGCATAGCACCTAATTGCAAAGATTATAGCCTGGATCAGGCGCACCTTAGTCTCCAGCCTGACGTTGTTGCTCTTCAGTACTCTTGAGAGGTCCCTCACAGCTGACTTTCCCAATGTGATTCGCCTCCTGATTTCCGGGCTGCTGTTACCAAGAGTGTTGACTGTGGAACCAAGTAAACTAAAACTGTTAACTTTCTCAATCTCTTCATCATCCATACTGATGCTGCCAATTGACCCAGTGGTGACAATCTTTGTTTTCTTGATGTTGAGCTTCAATCCATAGTGAAGGCTGCAGTCCTTGACCTTCTGCAGTACAGTAAGATTGGTGTTTGAGTTAGTAGAATTAAGTGTAGGAACATGGACTTAATTTTATCCTGTGGATGTTGTTGATAGCGACAGGTCCTCTTTGTAGAGTAGCAGACATCATACTCTGCAAGCCTCATGCTGCCTACATTCTTTTTACAGCCAGTGCTGAGGATTTTTATTTTTTTGATGTTGAGATATAATCTACACTGATGGCCATAAGCTGGCACCTTCTGAAGCAAGTGTTTCAAGTCTTCTGGTAAAGGAGTGAAAAGAGGCGCACCGCCATCCCTAAGGCACACAGCCTGAATCTACCAGCTGCTCCGTGGAAGAAACATGGTACCTCCTCCCGTGTGAATTGCAGGCTCTGAAAACCCACTGGAGGGTCAGCTGCAGTTGGTTTTGTCTCAACTTAAATAGTTTAAGACTAGGATGCTTGTTTGCTTGGATAGTAGGAATGATTCAAGTTGGGGAGAAATTGAAAGCAATGTGCTTTTCTTCAGTAAGTTTGCACAATCCCACCTTATCTGGATCATATTATGAAACGTAGCAATTGGGCCCCTGGTACTTTGCAGTCACTTTCTTCGTTTCATCTAATCTTTCCTCAAAATAAGCAGGGACCATGCTGAGGTGATAAAAGCAGTCATTAAAATATTTATCAATAACGAGCATACTTTTTGCCAGTTTATGTTTTCCCCTGGATAAATGCTTTTTAAAAGGTGTTACTATTGCCAGAGATCTTAAAATAGAAAAGTAAATGCAAATTTTTAATGTGATAGAATTGCAATATTTGAAAATAAATCATGCTTGTCTTCGTATATGGGGTTTTTTTTTGTTGTTTTTTTTTTTGTTCGTCATTAAGCGACTCCATCCCCAACCCACCCCCTCTGAACAGCCATTTCCCTACAAGTCTCATTCTTTTTACTTTTATCCACAGGGAAGTCATAATCCCTTACTTAAATAGAAACTGGTTACCATGGAAATCATTGTAATACCTCTGAATCAATATTTTGATTTTTCTAACACTTAACGTAAGAAGAAAAGACAGACTAAGATTTACAAAGGTAATTTTTTACCTTTGTTATAATTTTGATACCTATGAGTGTTATAAAAATGTGCTCTATAATGAACTCCATTTGGCATTACTACAAGAAACTGAAGGCTCATAAAAGAACAATCAGAATATTATGTTGATTCCGTCCACACTATACATTGATACATTTGGACTTGAAATTTCTTTCTCCCACTTTCAAGTGAAGCTTGGTTTTATTCACTGATCACTGAGATAATATTCGGCCAAATGGATGTATGTTCAGTTTACAGCTGCCTTTGAGTGAGTGTTTTAAAGATGAAGTGAAATTTGCATTGAGAATCACCCTTCCGGAGGACTCTACCATTGCTGCCCCAGATCCTAAGAGCCGATCAAATCTACAGACCATCCTCCAAAGACCCACCGCAACACACACTTGCCCATCTGTCTTCCTTAGAACTCCTGTGAAAAAGAGATGCTGGAGGTGGACCTGGTGTTTGACTGTCCATCACATTTTACAAGGAGACTTTACATCTTTGAGGCTTGAATTTAGTAACTATCACTAACCTCCCCAAGGCAATCATATGTTTATTTAGCATAAAATTGAATACTATAACAAATATACACTAGTGATATTGGTTTCCACTCATAGCTGCCCCCTCCTTCCGATTTCTGGGACTGTTAATCTTCACTGCAAGGATTGCCCATTTTCCTGCAATGGAGCAGTGAGTGGGTTTAAATTGTGGACCATTTAGTTAGCAGTCCAGTATATTATGTATTATAGCTGGAATTAGTGATCATATGCGTGCGTGTGCATATATATGTATCTATACATACACACACACACATGCAAGACTGGAAATAGGTCAAGATCATAACTATCACAGGATAGCATAGGTTCATAGAGTTTCTGTGAATAAGTGTATGTATCACTCATTCATTGCTTCAACTGACTTAGAGCCCAAACTCTATGAGGTTTCTCAGACTGTAAATTGCATAGGAAATGTCCCATCTTTTGCTTTTGAAATCACACTAGTAGACCAGAATCACCAGAAAGGCACAGCCTCGGCTCTACTTCCTATGGACGACACTACCAGAGTTTATACACACACATATGTTGTTGTTGTTGATTGCTGTCAAGTCGAACACAACTCATCGCAGCCTGAACAAAAGGCCTCAAACCTGCTCCTCTTTCCCCTTTTCCTCCCCTCCTATTTCCAAACCTGTCTTAAAGTGGAAGCTCCATCAAACACTGTCCACCATGGGCAGCCGTTATGGCATTTGACCCCTCAATGGCACAAGATTCGGCATCACAGTAAACCCAGATTACTTTAGTGCAGCAAATTGACAAAGAAGTGCTATATAACTGTCCTTCTCTCTCTCTCTCTCTCTCATATCTCTATGTCTATCTCTATCTATCTATCTATCTATCTATCTATCTATCTATCTATATCATATATATGAACCAAAGGCCTGAAGACTTTCTATAACTATCGTTGTTTTTCTAAGTTCATAGAGTTTCCAGAGGCATATGGTTTAGGAAGTAGATGCCACTCCTACTTCCAAACTTAATCAACCTGAGAGCTCCACCAAACACTGCCCATGATGGGTAGTCATTATGGTGTTGGGCACACCTATGGCCCAGTTGTTCCATTATGGCCTTGAAACCCAAATTGCACAAGATTCAGTGTCACAGTAAACCCAGATTACCTCTTTACACCAAATTGGCCAGAGAGCTGTATAATTTAGAAGAATGTTAATTCAAAATATAGTAACAAGGGATTAAAAATAATCCCTCAGGCACAACTTTTAACTATAAGGGCCCTCCAGGAGGTGTTGTTGACCCTAAACAAGAGGCTTAAATAAAAAACAACTAAATAATCCACATAGATTCTCAACCAAAACAAGAGCACCATCTTACAGACTCCAGCCGCTTCATCCAACTCCAAAGTGGAGATAAGGCCTTTGGACGTACGCAGAGATATATACACATAAAGAGGGTCATAGGATGTGTGTGTGTTCAACTCAGGACCATCTCATAGCTGACCCTCCAGCAGGTTTTCAGAGGGAGCTAATTGCATGGGAAGAGATTGCCCATCCTTTTCCTGCAGTGCAGCTGGTGGATTTGAACCATGTGTCTTTGGTATTGCAGCACAGCTTCTTACCACTAGCCCACCAGAGCTCCTGTGGATAGTCAGGTAGCTAGATATTGCCTTCTGTCTACTAACTGGCCATTTGGAAGTTCAGATTCTAGATCATAAAGAGACTTGATCGAGAATTACAAGCCACTCGAACTCACATTAGCAGTTTCAGGTGAATAATGATAATTTCTATTTTAAATAGAAATTTGAAAAGCAATCCAAACTATCATTTTTTCTCTACACATAATTATAAAGATCCCAGCTACCTTCACCTAAAGGAAGATAGTGGTGGATATTTCTGCCTGAGAGTTTTTACAGCAGCATTAAGCTTCCCAGTAGACTCTTCTTTATCCTTCTCTTTTTCACACTTCCTCTCCCTTGCCAATGATTCTTCCTTCTTGATTTTTGAAAACCTTATTAGAATACATTATATCCCACCATTTTTATTCATAGACCATAGCTCTAAGTTTCTTTTATAAACAGTCTGATGTAATTGATTATACTATTTGCTATATTAGACATGAAAGAAGGATGACAGAAACAATAAAGAGAGCTGAATCTACCATGTATCAATTTTTGGGGGAAATCTTTAAAATTTATGAAGGTTAAGTCTCAAGATACCTTTATAGACTAAACATCTATTTTCTTCCTTCTGTAAGCATCATTGTATTACATGTGGAAGGAGAGACGGATGACCTTCAATCAGGAGGAAGAAAAAACAGAAAATTTCTGATATGCTCTAAGAAAGTAGAGTAACAATAAAGAGGGTTTACCAAAGACGTTCTTAGATGCTGTCTGTCAAGTTGATTCTACTCTAAATAAATCATGGTACAAATATAAATGTACACACTCACATGTACACACTCATTGGAGGATTATCCACGATAGAGAACATAATGGAATCAACATAAATACCAAAAAGGTTGTTGTTGTTATTGTGTGCCATCGAATCACTTGCGACTCATAGCAACTCTATGTACAACAGCCCTAAACCCTGCTCTGTCCTGTGCCAAGCTCACTGTCTCCGACACACCTACTCCCATTACCCCAGTCACTCAATCAATTTATCTCATCCAGGACCTTCCTCTCCTGCACTGTCCCTCCACCCTCCCAAGCATGACGTCCCTCTCCAAGAAATGGTTCCTCCTTGCAGCATGTCCAAAGTATCTCAGATAAAGCTTCAGAATCCTTGCCTTGCAGCATGTCCAAAGTATCTCAGATAAAGCTTCAGAATCCTTGCCTCCAAGGAGCAGCCTGGCTTCACCCTCTCCAGGACAAACCTGTTCATTCCCTTAGCAGTTCATGGTATATACAGTACTCCTCTCCAACACCACAGCTCAAAGGCATCAATTCTACTTCTATCCTCTCTAGTCATTGTCTAGCTCTCTGATGCATAGCAAGTGATTGCAAAGACCATGGCCTGTATCAGGTGCACCTTAGTCTCCAGAGTGACACCATTGCTCTTCAGTACTTTGGAGAGGTCCCTAACAGCAATCTTTCCCATCACAATATGTCTTTTAATTTCCTGGCTGCTGGTGCCAAGAGTGTTGACTATGGAGCCAAGCAAACTAAAGCTGTGAACAACCTCAATCTATTCACCATCCATCCTGATGCTGCCAATTGGCCCAGTGGTGAGAATCTTGGTCCTCTTAATATTGATCATCAATCCATATTGAAGGCTTCAGTTTTTGACCTTCTGCAGCAAGTGCATCAGGTCAGAAGAAAAAAAATTATGATCAGGTAGAACCAACTTCTCATGCTGTTCCCTGGCAGCACTGGGAGACCCGAGTTGTTTCTGAGAGTGGCTTTACACCAAGTCACTTTTGCACTAAGTAGCCATAAAAGCACTTGCTTTTAGGTGTGCAGAAATTTGAGGACGTCTTGCTGCTGCCCAGGGCATCACATTGTGGATAAATCCTTAATAAGTTTCTTTATCACTGTGTGGGAGATGTGGTGACCTAGTGGTAAGGCATCGTGCTGCCAATCCAAAGGCATGCAGTTCAAATCTACCTGCTTCTCTACGAGAGAAAAATGGACAATCTTCTCCCATACAGATAAATAACTGCCTCTGAAAACCTGCTGGAAGGTCAGCTTTGAATCAGTCCTGACCCAATAGTACTTAACACAATAGTAACAATAGCACTATGCAGGAAAAGCTGACTTCTTTCTCCTGTCTCTCGGTTCCCTTCATTATTGGAAGAAAATGTAGAGTAACTGGTCCATGTTCAGATAGTATCAAAACACACTTGAGAATCCTCTCACATCAGTGGTCTCTCAGAAATAAGTCAAGTAAATGACACTTGACTTACATAAGTAAGAGTTGAAGAACTGGTAAAATCAGGAGTTAACATGACCTAATTTATATTCATAAGAGGCATGGATGAATCTGATTTTTTTTTATTTCATGGCCAAGTAAAAAAATGTGGGTATAAGTAGAAATTAGAGAAGAGGTTGGAGACTGAAATATATATTATATAATTACATACATTTTACATTCTAAATAGAGACATAAATGTAGTGGCGAGGATTTGGTGCTTTCACCTCTGAGGCCCAGGTTGTTTCCTGGCCAGGGAACCATATGTTAGATATAAAAAAAGAGTATTAGGGAGCGAGGCAGAGAAATAAAGAAAGAAATTAGTTCCAAGAAATGAACATGCATTTATTGCGTCTGAGAGGGGCTCCAAGTGACCTGGCCACATGGCATGTAGACAGGATCAGAATGGCTCATGGGCAGTTTTGGGGGGGTGTTTCCTTTTTATAGGGGTCCTGGGGAGGACTAAGATGGTACTTCTCGGAATTTGGCATGTTAATTAAGTTAGGTTTTAGCGATTTTTAATCAAGCTCAGACTCTTATCAGGATCCATTGTCTGGCCTGATCTTTGATGTGACCAGCTAAGGTGTTATCAAGTTAAGCAGGAAGCGATTGGGGGGGGAGGGGGCAACTGCCATATTCTTCCCTCAATAAACATGCATGAATTTATATTAATTACAAAACATATGTCAAGATGTCAAAAGAGAGAGTTACTTCAAAAATAAGTTTAGATGTTTTTCTTCTTTTCCTTTTCCTGCATTAAATCATTTCTTAATAACCACATCATGCTTCTATGATTACACAATGGCTGTCGCTGCTGTTCGGTGCCCCTGACTCAATTCTGACAAGCCATGTGATAAAGTAGACCTGCTTTGTACAGCTTTCTAAGCTGTAATCCAAGGACCACAGGTCTCTCTGGTGGTTCAAATCCACCACTGACTCAACGGAAGAAAGATGGAAAAATCTCTTCCCGCAGGATTTGCAGTCTCACAAACCCGTTGGAGGGTCAACCATGGGTCAGAATTAATGAATGACAATGGGCTTGCATTGTTTTTTGGTTTTGGGCTGTCGTTTTTTTATTTTCATTTTTATGGAAACACATTTTGAGGATTTTTGTAGTGAATTGGTTTGAGCCACCAGGTATTATTGTCATGACAGGAGTACAGAACAAAGGCTGCACAGTGGAGTGGACTTGGGGGGAGAAACTGTATAACAATGAAAGAATCGTTCTTCAACTTTTCACAAAGAAGAGTTAATTGGGGGGGGGAGGAAGGGGTGGGCAAGGAGAAAAGTGCAACAATGAATGAATGAAAATCCAAAAGAGCTGTAAATTTTCATTAAAATGAATAATAATAACAACAATAGTAATAATAATATTTTTTTAAAAAAAGATTACCAGCTAAGACACTACTTATCGCAGCCCTAGGGTTTCTTGTAACTATGCAAATTTAATAAAACCAAAAATATTCATTAGAGATGTTGTATGTTAGAAAAAATATTTTTCTCTAATAATTTGAAGTTTCATGGGGCATCGTGCCTTTCCTTAATGATGCTAGACTTCTGAACGTCCTTTGATAATGTACCATGAAATAACCTTTCCTTGAATTCTTTTCTGGGGCTTCTGAGTGACAGAGGCAGAATTATGTAGCCCAGAAAACAAAGCAGATGTTTGTTAGCATGTGGGCCTGTGTGTGCAGTTTCTGAATCACTTTTCTCAGTGTTTTACCTTCAGGTCTGTCAGGGGGCTTCCCACTCTTACAGGATGCCGTGCTGTTGACCGTCTCGGACGAGGTGCTCAGCTTGGTGCTAGGGTCCCGCTTGGGTTTGGGGGGCGGCTGTCTCCGGGAGCCACAGCTGCTGTCATCATCTGTACCTCCAACCGAGTGCAGGGACTGGGATCTCACAGAAAAGCCGCTGGAGCAAGGATGAGGAAGTCTGTCCTGAGGGGCAGGCATCGTCATGAACCCCATGCGGAAATGCTTGCCCACGTAACTCCCTTCGTGGCCTCGCCCTACGTCTCCACCTATGCTGTAAAAGAAAGCAGCACAAAGTCTATCAGGATAAATGGACCAAAACAGACACACAGGAAAACATGCATAATGGAAACTCTGGTGGCTTAGTCTCTAATGAGACTCTCACTCAGGGTCTTGGAATTGGTCAGTGACCCTCCGCACCAGGTTTCCAAGACTCAAGGTACATTTTTGTGAGAGGAGACTGTTAAATGTTCCCTTAGCAGATCAACCGCAGAATCTCACCTGCCAATCTTTGGTTTAGAGGCCCAACAAAAATTGCACTGTACTATGTCTCCAGATTCATGCATTGTATATGATAGATCATATATAATAATTTATATTCTATAAAATCACATCAAATTTTAACTTTAGACTAGTAAAGAGCTACACTTTTTTTGAAAGGACTACTTTTCAAAACATTTTCAGTACACATTAATACTATACTTTTACAGTAAAGAATGAAGCTAAAACCTGTTTAAACTTAATCAGAGGTCCTAACATTTCTTTCCAGATTGCTTGTACTCTTAAAATAATATCCCAAAGGGAAAGACACATATTTCATCCTACTTTGAAGAAAGTCTCACCGATGGTTATAAAGAAAACTAGAATGCCTGACAATGATCACAGAAAAAGTGCTTTATCAACACATGTCCAACTGCCTGCTGCCATGACGCTAAACAGATGTCAACAGAACTTGGAGAGGAAGATGAACTGGAATTTCACCCTGGATATTTGCATCCTAAGATCATCCAGTGAAATCTCTGTGTATCACAACATACCCCTACACACTCAATCACGGCCACAGGGCACCACTGAGAACCGTTTTATCCAGCTGTGTGTGAGCTGGAGGCTGACTCCTGGGCAGCTAACAACAGCAACCAAATCCAGAGGAAACAGAGGAGAGAGAAGGACTGAAAAAAGGGGGAAAAGGATGACTGGTGCTAAGAATGGAAGAGGGAGAAAGGGAGACAAACAGTTCCCAGAAACTTGTTGTCCTAGCAAACAACCCTTATGCACTATTTTATCATCCAATATTTTGAAATTACAATAGGAAAACTCTGCTAACTGACTGTTGTATACATTAACAATAGATGTCTGACACTAATGAACCCCAAAGTATGAGGTTGCATTAACACTTGTGGTGACGGTTAAGGTTATGTGCCCACTTGGCAAGACCATGATTCTCAGTGGCTTGGCAGATACATAACGATGCTGTTCGGGAATTATGTAATGATGAAATCTGGAAGGTCTACAATAGTGCAGCCATCAGCAGTTTGTTGATCTGAGACTGTAACAATGTTAATAGGTGAGGCGAAGGTGTTGTCTCAGGATACAGTAACATCTAGTAAAGGGGGGAATAGGAAGCTCATCAGAACCACAGATATTTCCAAACACTTTGATGTATTCAGGCTTTGTCACATTTCCATAGTTAAAAGTCTTAAGAGCAACAATATCTACATTGCTGTTGCTGTGAAGCATATAATCGGAACTGGAACCGACCCATAGCTGACTCTCTGGCAGATTTTCAGAGGCAGTTAATTGCACAGGAGGAGACTGCCCATCCTTTTCCCATGGAGCTGCTGGTGGCCTCGAACCTTATATCCTTGGGGTTGCACCACAGCTTTTTGCCACTAGGTCACCAGAGCTCCCCAATATTTTCATTAAAAATACGTATAGTTTTTGTTGCGTGCTGTCAAGTAGGAACTGACTCATAACTGACACCCCAAAGGGTTCTCAGACATTGTATATTTTGAATTATATTTGTGAGGTCTTTAGGATGGCAGCATAACTATTTACAGATTATTCTGTGAGAGTCTCCAATATGCATATTTGGTCTATATATTGTTCAAGTGCAGTAACACACACAGAAGGAGATTGCCCATCCTTTTACGGTGTAACAGCTAGTGGATTTGAACCATGTACGTTTGGGATTCAGTTCAAGTTCTTATCACTAGGCCACCAGAAATCCCTTAATTCTATGAGTATATACTCTCAGTATATGAGTCAATATGTAATTAAGTATGTATTTCCAAAAGTATATTGTTGTTGTTGTTGTTATGTGCTGTCGAGTCACCTGCAACCCATAGCGACCCTTTGTACAGCAGCTCTGAACCCTTTCCTGTCCTGAGCCAGTCTCACTAACTCTGACACACCAACCCACATTGCCCCAGTTACTGTATCAATCCATCTTGTCCAGGATCTCCCTCTCCTGTGTCATCCCTCCA
Organism: Elephantulus edwardii; assembly: GCF_000299155.1. NCBI lineage: Eukaryota > Metazoa > Chordata > Mammalia > Macroscelidea > Macroscelididae > Elephantulus > Elephantulus edwardii. The sequence continues at coordinate 8,522,846 of NW_006399837.1, read as the reverse complement.
CTCTTCCAAGCATGATGTCCTTCTCCAAGGACTGGTCTTTCCTGGCCACGTGCCCAAAGAATGTGAGATGAAGCTTCAAAATCCTAGACTCCCAGGAGAGATTTGATTTCACCCTCTCCAAGTCAGACCAATTTATATATAGCAAATATAACAGGCCTTTAAAAACTCTGTACAGCAGAGAACACTTAGAGTAAATGAACAGAAAGTATATTAGTCGGTATCAAATCAAAGGCAGTGGGCATATTAAGTTGTTCTGTTTTATGAAGAAGTGAATGTGTGCTTTTAAAAGTGAGATTCCTCTTCAGCTTTTCCTGCCTATGAAGTTAATATAAGATGAAAGATTAATAATAAATATTAGGTTTCCTTGACATGTTATTGTTAGATACCATTGAGTCAAATACAGCTCTATGAGACTCGATAAACAGCATAATTTGAGTCTTGTCCTATCCAGGTCTGTTATGCTCACAGCCACTGTCATAGTCACTACATTAATCTAGCTCATTGAGGATTTTCCTCTCTTCTGTTGATCTTCTACCTTGCCCAGCATGATGTGTCATTTTAAGGACTGGTTCCTCCAGAAAATGTGTTAAAAGTAAGAGAGACAAAAATATCACTGTCGTTTCCCCTAAGCAACATTCTATGGGCTCTTCCTTCAAGACAGATATCTTTGGGTTTTTGTTTGTTTTGGGCTTTTTTTTAGAAGTTGATGTATGCTTAATACTCTACCAGCATCACAATTCAATGGTAGCAATTTTTCTTTGGTCTTCCTTCTTCATTGTCCTTTTAGATGTATAGGAAGCAATTGAACATATTAAAGCTTGGATGAGGCACATCTTAGGAGATCTTTACTCTTTAGAACGTTGGAGAAGTCCTTGATAACAAATTTTACAAATGGAACTCCTCATTTGCTTTAATTGCTGCTACAAAGGGTATTGATTGCGGATCCAAGTAAAATGAAATTGTTGACAACATCAATCTTTTCCCCATCTATCATAATGTTGCATATTGATCCAATAGTGAGGATTTTTGTTTCTTGAAGTTGAGATGTACTCCTTATTGAAAGTTATCATCTCTGAGTTTATGCAGTAAATGCTTCAAGTCTTCTTCATTTTCTGAAAGCAAGGTTGTGTCATCAGCATAACAAGTTTTTAATGATACTTCTAATAATTTCCACAATCTATTAAACCACACTTCCTGGGAATAGGAAAACAATGGATCTACCCCCGTTAAGTTGGCCAGGTACCTTCTCCCCTATTTCTTGATAGAAACTGGTGAGCGTTGTGCAGAGGCTCAATATTGGCATTCAAAACTGGATCAGGGCTGACTGTGGAACAGATAATCAACTACTAATGCGCAAGTTCAAATTGAAGTTGTAGGAAATGAAAACAAGCCCGTGAGAATGAAAATATTCTCCTGAGCATCCTAACAAAAGTTAAGGACCATCTTAAGAATAGGTCTGATGTCCAAACTCTATTGACTGAAGATCAGACAATTATGGATGACATCAAGGACATTGTCCCTGCAGAAAGCAAAACACTGTTACAAAGAAAGAGAAGAAAGAAAAAACGAAAAAGGCATGCCAGAAGAGATTCTGAAACTTGCATTGGAAAGAAAAGAAGCCAGAACAAGGTGAAGAAATAGGAGGTAAGAGAGCTAAACAGATGATTCCAAAGCATGAGAAGACAAAGTATTTTAATGAAATATGGAAGGAGTCAGAGTTAGAAAACAAAGGAAGGACACTCTGGTCATTTTTCAAGCTGAAAAGACCAATTCAAGCTTTGAGTGGCAACATTGATGGATTCCATGGGCAACATATTGAGCTTTACAGGAAGCATTAAAATAAGATAAAAAGAATATTCAGAATCACTGGACCAAAAAAGAACTAGTCAACACTGAACAATTTCAGGAAGTGGCAATTGATAAATTACAAATATTACTGAAGAAAGATGTCTAAGATGTACTGAAGGCATTAGAAGATAAATAAGGCCCCAGGGATTCATGGGATCTTAATTGAGGTGTTTCAGAAACCAGATACAATGTTGAGTATGCTCACCACTCTCGGCCAATAAATATGGAAGAGAGCTACGTGGCCAAGACTGGTAGAGATCCACATTGGTTCCCATTTCAAAGAAGAGTATCCAACAGACTGTGGATATTCTTGGGGAAAAAATTCATTAATATAACATATAAGTAAAAACTTGCAAAAAATTGGTATAAAATGGCAGGACCCATACATCAACAGGGAATTGCTAAAAATCCAAGGTGGACTCAGAGAAGCCCACAGCATGAGGGATATCCTTGCAGGTGATAGACAGATCATGCCTGAAAGCAGAAAATACCAAGAAGATTCTTACTTGTGTTTTATTGATAATGTGAAGGTATTTGATGGTATGGATAATAACACATTATGACTAATGTGATAAAAATGAGAATCTCAGAATACTTAACTGTGCTCACAAGAAACCTATACATAGACCAAGAAGCAGGTGTCCAAACAAAATAAGGAAACGCTGCAGTGGTGCAGCAATGAATGAGTGGAAGCCCAGAATCTCTGTAAATGTTTATGAAAATTAATAAAATATAATTATAGAAAAAAAAATCAGAAAAAGTTGTGTGTCAGAACTTCAGATTTTCTCCATTCTATTCAATCTGCATGCTGAGCAAATCATTTGAGAAGTTCGACTATATAAAGAAGAATGTGACATCAGAATTGGAGAAAGACTCATTAACAACTTGTGTTATGCAAATGAAACAACCTAGACATAAGTGAATTGCAAAAAAAAAAAACCACAACGAAAACACTTTGAGTATGTGAACTTTCAAAGTTTATTGAGTCAACTTTCCTAGACATATATATTTATCTAGGCCTTTTGTTGCTGTTGTTAAGCCTTAACTTTAGTTGTCTTTCAAAATCCAAGGCAAAATTTTGCAATTCTCCTCACGGCACTTCTTCATAACATTATAATGTTTGTCATAAGTTTAAAATTCCGGCAGGAACAATAACAGGAAATGAGATTTCTTCTTTTGTGTTTTCTTTTTCAATTACAAACTTGTGATGGTAACTTGCCCATTGTGGATAAATCCAGTGAAGATTCAATAAAAGCATGAGGCTTTGATTCCGATTATAACTTACTATGTAATAGAAATATTTTATAAGTTCATTTGTTTCTGAATAGCCGCTGTCGATAATCAGATACCAATAATATTATCTTCACAAATCTACCCAGTCTACCAGCCAGTGTATCAGATCCAGAATGGACTTCAGGCAATGGGCAAGTTATGGTTTGTAGGCCGTGGCGGGCAGTGTAAGGTCGCCGAGGAAGGACAGAACCCAGTGCAGGCTGAGAAAGATAGTTTATTAGGGAGAAACTGGTGGTCTGTCTCTCAAGCAGAAGACCAGCCCCCACTAAGAGTTAGAAGAGGATTTTATACTTTGTTCCATAGGAACTGAGGAAGGGGATGCATACAGATGCTTCCCTCAAGATAGGGAAGGGGTCTGGGGTCTCAGAGAACTATTCCTGGGAAAATGGGGGTAGGGTAGTTTCACAGAGAGAAAAAGCACGACTGCTGTTTCCTGTTACTGGATTCTCTCAGTAGCCATTCTGGGAGAGGAAGCAGAGAGCTCTGCAGTCCTAATAGGTAGCAGCCTAAGTTTTTTGTTGCATGCATTTCATGTATTTCCTTCTCTGCATTAAAAAAAAAAACTATATCAACAAAAATTAAAAAAGATGATAATTAAAGAGAATAGTTAATTTTTTAAATCTCAATTTCTCGTAACTGTGCCATGATTGCCCCTTGACATTTCTCATGGACAATGTTGTGTCTCATCGGTTTTGCCTTCACTCACTTTACAGCATCAAACTTTTTCTTCCTTCTCTTGTTGGCTCACTGGGCAAAGCATACTTTAAGGGTTCATAGAGACAGTATTTTCATTCCCAGGAGTAACACCGTCAACTGGGAGATCTATGTGGTGAGGCACAGAAGCGTTTATGAGGGAGTTGCTAGAAATAATTGTGTTATCAATTTCTTGGTTACTTCTGACCTAAATAGTGACTGCACCTTTTCCTAGATGGAAACATATTTCTGTGTCATTTCAAAATTATGTCCTCTCAGCATTAAACATTTTCATCTTAGTGCTTTTGTTCATATATACCTATTTCTGCACACATTCATAACAAGGAAACACTGCACGGTTTCAGGGAAAGAGTGCATCGGGGTTGCGTCTTTCTTAATATCTTTTCAACCTGTATGCTGAGCAAATCTTCCAAAAAGCTGGACTATATGAAGAAGAATGTGGCCTTAGAATTGGAAGAAGACTCATTAAAAACTTGGGTCCTGCGGATTCCACAACTTTTCTTGTTAAAAGTGAAAAGAAACATGCACTTATTGCCAATCAAAGACTACAACTTTCAGTATAGAATACGTCTCAGCATCAAGAAAACAAAAATAATCATCACTGGACCACTAGTCAACATCATGATAGATGGAGAAACAATTGATATTGTCAGTGACTTCACTTTACACAGATCCACAATCAACACCCAAACTAACAACATTTAAGAAACAGAAGATGTGTTACACTGGGAAATGTTCTGTCGAGCACCTCTACAAAGTTCTAAAGGGCAAGGAAGTCAGTTTAAAGACAGATGAATCTGATTCACACCGTGGCCTTGCCAATCATTCATAATGCATCTGGAAGTTGGACAATGAGTAAGGATAGCAGAAGACAGAAAAAAAATCAATGCCTTAAGATGTAGTGTTGGAGAAGAGTACTGAGTATCTCCTGAACAAAAGAAAACAAACAAGTCTATTTTAAAAATAGTAGAACTAGGATGCTCCTTAGTCATAATGATGGTAAAAATTTTTCTCACTTACTTTGGACATGTTGTTAGGAGGGATCATCCCTTGGGAAAAGATTTTATGCTGGGAATAGTGAAGGGTTAGAAAAAGGAAGATCGCAACATGATGGATTAACATAGGAAGTGTAATAACGGGCTTCAGCATATCAGAGGTCATGCAGATGTGCAGGTAAGTGCAAGGTTCCGATCTGTTATGCAGTTGACTTGATGACACTGAACAAAAATAGTATGTGCTCATACACACACACACACACACACACACACACACACACACACACACACACACATTCTTCCAAAGAAAAGTAAAAAATATGTTTAGAAAACAGCAGGCTTTGGGTAAACGTACATTTTGACCACTCTGTGAATGGAATAAGAATGAGGACAAGAATGAGTTAGATAAAAATGCAATATTCAAGGCGAGGCTACAGGTAAGCAATACAAGAAGCCACGAAAGATTATTAGTCCAAACCAAATTTACCCTTGTGGAGCACAGAACACAGTCCCTGAATTTAGTGTAAAGACCTTTGGAGATTTTTAAAAATGAAGATTTCATTTTAAAGACTGGTATTACAGAAGCAGACAACCAGGCTTCTCATTTCAGATGCCTCTGGGTGGATTTGAACCATTAACCTGGTGGCTACTAGTCAAGAAATTAACCATTTACACCACTAGCGCCTCTCCACCAGATCGTTGCTATTGAAACCCAGCTTCTTTATCTTCTACCATCATTTCTCTTAAAAATCCGGGTGGTGTGATATACTATGTGTTCGAATGCTCACCAAAAGTTCACCAGTTCAAATCTCCCAGCCACTCTACAGGAGAAAGATGAGGCAGTATTCTCTGGCTAAGGCCTACAGCCGTGGAAGCCTGCTGGAGGGTCACCAGGAGTTAGGACCATGATTTTGGTCTTGATGTTCCTTTCACTAAATCTTCTGCATTTGCGACTTGGTCTCTACTTTCTGGGAGAACCTGAACCGGCATACTTGGGGGCAATTATACAATATACGATATTTGGAAATCAAAGATGCCTAACAACAAATGTCAGACTCTGGGGGAGAAGAACTGTACTTAGGAAAAGAGGGCATTTTCCTCCTTCAGACTCTGAGCATTTTAAATTCAGTCTGAGTAGCTAGAAACCAACTGTACTGTAGGAATACTTGGCTTGGAGTGAAAGTTATGTGGGCTGAGAAAGAAGTCTTTTTGCAATAAGACTCCAACACTCAAGCTACATTAAGCCTGACACATCTCGTTATAAAAATAAAAACAAGTTTCATAATCTAGATTTTAAACAAGTATGCTTTTTCTCTGACATGTTGACTAGGGATGATAGAAGCAGAATCAATGCCTTTGAGCTGTGGTGTTGGAGAAGAGTATTGAATATACCATGGACTGCTAAGACAACGAACGGGTTTGTCCTAGAGAGGATTAAACCAGGCTGTTCCTTGGAGGCAAGGATTATGAAGCTTCATCTGACATACTTTGGGCATGTTGCAAGGCAGGATTCATTCTTGGAGAGGGACATGATGCTTGGGAGGGTGGAGGGACAGTGCAGGAGGGGAAGACCCTCTATAAGATGGATTGATTCTGTGACTAGGGTAATGGGAGTAGGTGTGTCAGAGACAGTGAGGTTGGCACAGCATAGAGCTGTGATTAGGGTAATTGTACGTAGGGTTGCTATGATTTGCAGGTGACTCAGTGGCACGTAACAACAACAACATTTTCTTACACAGTGAGAACCACGTTGCCGAATCTAGTTATTTTTTGGTGGTGTGTCGTTGTTGTGTTGTGTGTGTGTGTGTTTTTTAATTCTATGACACAGGTTTAAAATAGTGTTTAAAAATGAAGGCACTATGTTCTGGAAGTAATTGATAAAATATTTTAAAGATCTCAACCAAACATGCTATTGATTGGTGAATAGGCTCAATATTTGTGCTCAGTTTTCACTTAGACAAGTGTCCCTGGCTTTACATCTTAATAGCTATCTAATCCTCATGGGCTAAATCTTTTGAGGATAATTTTCTTAATTTTTAAATAAGATGTACCTCTCAGCTGGTTCAAATCCACCATTTCCTCCTTGGAAGCAGGAGGAAGTTACTGTGTATTAAGATTTATAGACTTAGAAACACAATGGAGAGTCGCTGTGAGGTAGAGTCAACTCAGTGGCAATGAATTTGAGAGTTCTTTATGAATCCTAGTATTTCATGGAGTCATTATCAAGTTTGACTGAGATGTCATATATGAAAGACTTGGCACAGTGCCTGGTATAAAAAGTACAATGGACAATTTTAGGAGAAAATTATTATTTTAAAATTCTGCGTGTTCTGAACTAGTTTCAAGATCATCATTTGTTTTATAGGGACATAGCTCTTTCAAAGCATGACATGGTGGAATGAGGTAATCTAAAAACAATGACAATAAAAGCACAAACAAAAAAATACCCAAACCAAACTATAAACTAAAAAGTTCTTTCATATTTAACTCAAAGAATCACGATATCCAGAAGAATAAAGCCCTCATGTTTGTAACTTTCTTAAATAGGTGCCTTAATTTTCCATAGTTCTTAGTGGTCAGCACTTGGAAAGTAGATACAATAAAAAACCTGTCTTACAATGCTAATCAGCAAGGATTGCTACTTGCCATGTTCTCTTCTTGAAAATTCATTAGCACTTTTATATGTATCTTTCTGAGAAATGCTTCCTTTCAGAGAAGAAATCACAGCTTCTGAGAAGGATTGTTACCAAGGTGAGCTGTTATCTCAGAAAGTGTCAGGACAGCTATTCCATCTGCATCTGTGTATAATTTTAAAGACAAGGGCCCAGAATTTTGGTTGAGAATACTCTGGAAAATTCTAGGAAATCAAAAGACAATCTAACAACCTGTATCTGTATGTAGGTTTCTGTGAGTCATAGCTGAATTCATTGCAACTAATAGCAACGTTGTTTTGTTAACCCTTCTAGTCACCAGCATATTAGAGATGCTTTAAAATGTTTGGTTTAAGAATGAGCAATAAAGAAAGGAAGTACATTCCGTTTTGGAGATGGTCAGATGGTAGAACATGTTATGGATCTTAACCATGTGTGCTTAAGGGGATTCATTCTCCATCTTCTCAGGAATGGAAAGTCCTAAGTGGGGGACGATTGTTCATTCCTTAGCTTACCAAGTTACCCAGATAATCAGAACCCTGAATCTCTATTTCCATAATGTTCCTTTCATTGTAGATATTTGTGTTATTGATGTTATAGAAACTGCTGAGTCATGGTTATCTTACAGGTAACAGAACAAAAGATTTCCTAGTCCTGTGCATTATGGTTGTTATCGTGGGCTATTCCTTTGGTTATTGCGTCCAATCCTTGCCTTAAACATTGAGTGCCGCTCGCCATGAGGAAAGCATAAGCGTTCTCCTCCCATTAGATTTAAACTTCTGAAAACCACTGGAGAGTTTAGTGTGAGTTACTTATGACTTGATGGTACACAATAACAACAACATTACTGAAATAACACAAATGAGCAGTTCTAATAAACAAACATTTAATTCCTCACAGTTTAAGAGGCTAGAAATCCAAATTGAGGACACCACCTGTGGAAAAATCTTTCTCTGTCAATCAGCTCTGTCTTTTCCTGGTGTCTCGTTGGCAATTCCTTAGCAACTTTTTGTGCCAAGTAATCTCTTTCTTCCATTTGTGCTTCTCCCATATTCTGACTGGTCTGCTGTTCATATAGCTCAAAAGTGATTGGCTCCTAAGTACCGTGATTTGTAACTGGTGTTGTAAATGGCATCACTTTCTTGGTTTCTCTGTGTTTTCTTTGTACTGTAGAGGAATCCTATTGACTTTTGGATATTGATCTTACATCCTGCCACCCTACTAAATTGGTCTACTAGCTTTAATAGGTTTTTTTGTGGAGTCTATGGGGTTTTCTGTGTACACTCTCATATCATCTGCATATAGTGAGAGTTTAAGCATCACTTTGCTAATTTGGATGCCTTTTCTTTCCTTCCCTTGTCATACTGCCCTAGTAAGTATTTCCAACAGAATATTGAATATAAGTGATGACAGTGGGTATCCCTGCTGGTCGCTGTTGACAAAGTAAATGATGTTTAGTCTTTCTCCATTGAGTTGGTTTTGCATACTGGTGGGGTTGTAAAATGGTGCAACCACTCTGTAAAGCAGTTTGGCATTGCCTCAAAAAGCTGAACATAGAAACCCCATATGATCCAGCTATTCTGCTTACTGGAATATTACACAAGGAAGTTAGAACTGAGATAAAAATGGAGACGTGCATATCAATGTTCATTAAAGTGTTCTTCACCATTGTAAGAACATGGAAACAGCCCAAATGTCCAACCACAACTGAATGGATTGAGAAACTGTTGTACATTTACATGACGGAATATTAAGCAGCACGCGGGAGCAACCATTTCAAAAAAATATACGTAACTTGGAAGAGAGTGGAGAACATTATGCTGAGTGAACTAACTCATTTTCACAAGAACAAACACTGCATAATACCATTACTGTAAAGACAGAATGATAAATAGTAAAACATGTATGAGGACCCAAGGCAGGACGGGGTGGGAGCAGAGGGGTGAGGACGAGTAGGAGCTAAATCACAGGGTTGTACAATTTGGTGGGTGAAGGGAGCAGGTAAAGGAAATGGAAAAGACCCAGCAGATAAATGAAAAGACTGCGTGACGGTAGGCATGGTTCAATAGTGATTAATTCTATAAAACAGAATAAATGAGAATGATTGTATGAAATATGTCAATTAAGAAAAGTGTGGAGAAAAAGATCTGTATAATAAAGTCATCAATGATAAAAACAACAACAAAATAAATGATTGGCTCTAGATTAATCCCACATTGTAAGTGTAGCAGAGATGATCCTATCCTCAAATAGGATTACACCTAAAAGTAAAATTGTTAGAATTTTATAATACTAATTTGTATGCTGAAATTTCACCTTAACTTGATTCGCAATAAACTCTCTTGGTACCAGCAAATAGGAAATAAAAAGAAATATTGCATTGGGAAAAAGTGCTGTCAAGGACCTCTCCAAATTACCAAAGAGCAATAGTGTTACTTTAAAGACTAAGGTGCTCCTGATTCAGGTCATGGTCTTTATCAATCACTTGCTATGTATGCATCTGAGAGCTGGACAACAACTAAGGATGAGAGAAGAAGAATTGATTCCTTTGAACCGTGGTGTTGGAGAAGAGTACCAAATATCCCATGAACTGCCAAAGAAAGAACAAACAGCTATGTCTTAGAGAAAGTGCAGCCAGGGTACCCCTGGGATGTAAGGATGACAAAGCTTTGTCTTACCTGCTTTGGCCATGTTGTTAGAAGGGGCCATTCTCTGGAAAGGAACATTATACTTGGCAAGACAGAACATCAATGGAAGAGAGGAAGACCCTCAAAGACAGATAGCAGCAGTGACTCTCAAATATGCCACAGATAGTGCAGGTAACACAGATAGGACAGGTTTCAAATCTGTTGTTCACAGGTCTCTGTAAATTGTACTTGACTTGAAGTCACCTAACAACAGAGTATTTTTGGAGGGGAGGCTTAGGAATTAGGTAGCCCTGTGGTATAGCTAGAAAGAAATTGTGCTAATCATCCAAAAGTCGTACTTCTGCCAGTTTGAACCAAACAGCAGCCTCACAGACTGGCAATCACGCACTCTGTGATTTCCAGCCTCAGAAACGTGCTTGCGGATCAGCTGTGAGTCAGTTCTGTCTAGAGAGCAATGAGTTTAAGATTCTTTTTTTTTTTTTTGGTAAGAAAAAATATTTTAGGGGCACACAACTTAGTCTATATAATCCGTATTACTGAGAACTTCTCAAGTCAGTTCAATGAGTACTGTGGAAGTTTTCAAATACTGTGGGGAAATTGCCTCTCTAGACCAACCTCAGTCAATCTGTCATTGCTTTTCACTGAGCTTGTTGTTGGTATGTACCGTCCCGGCAGAAACTACACAGAGCTGATCCTCTGGTGGGTTTTCAGGGGCAGATTGCCCATCTGTCTCCCTCAGAGCAGCTGGTAGATTAGAACCGAGTACCTTTGGGATTGTCAAAAGTGAAGGAAGAACCATGGAACTATGTCCTGTAGTTTCATAGAAAACACAGGTCGAGTTATGTCTAAACCTTGGCCAATCACACAGTTCTCCAGATGTGCCAGTCACTAAATTCCAGTTCTGTTGCAGGCAGTGATAGCTGAATTTTCTGTTGTTTGCATTGGGAAACGGCTGTTACAATTTAGCTACTGACTGACTTTCCTCAGAAAATACAGCTATTGAAAAACAAGGAAGTCATGCAATATTATTCAAAATGGGTGACTCTGGAGGACATTATGCTGAGTGAAGTATCTCAGTCACAAAAGGGCAAATACTGCATGGTGCCACTGTTGTAAAACAGGACTGACCCTGGGGTTGGGGAGAGACTGAGAAAGATGGTTCAATAATGTATACTGCATTGAAACAGATGAGGGACAAAACTGTTTAAAAGGGATATTTGATTAGGTATTTTTGTCATGACAGGAGTCTAGAGTGAAGGCTACATGGTGGAGTGGACCTGGGGAAAGGTTTGTAAAACAATGAAAGGATTTGTCTTTTACTTTTCCAAGAGAGTAGTGTACTAGAGGGGAGAGTTGGGAGAAGAGAAAAGTGCAACAATGAATGAATGGAAATCCAAAGTTTCTGTAAATTTTTACTGAAATTAATAATAAATTTAAAAAAAAAAGAAAATGCAGCTAACGTCAAAGAATGACTCAGAATGATTTAGAGTAGGGTATGGCTGTAGTGTGGCTATTTCACTGTGTGGAAATATTATTCTTCTTTAACATTATAAATAGAAAAATCTTAGCTCATTTTATAAATTAAGCTGATAAGTATCTTTCCATTTTTAGTTAGAAAATATACTCAGTCTGGTTTTTTCTTGCCTTGGGCTTAACCATTTATGTTTCACTACTTCTTATTCTCTTTATCTTTTATCCTTCTGTGCTCCTAGTGTCTTATACCTTTATTTTTTCTTCTCTGCTGTTTAATACTGTTTCTTGGATATTAAAGTGTTAACATTTTCTTCATTAAATGCTCTGGTAACTAACATAAATTACAAAATAAAACAAAAGAAAAACAATCTACAGGAGGAGGCTCTAGTCTCTCATTGTTGTTGTTGTTCTTGTTGTTAAGTGCCATCGAGTCACCTGCCAATCATAACGCTGTGTACAATAGCTCTGAACACATCTCTATCCTGGGACAACCTTTTTGTCTCTGACACACCTACCCCCATTACATCAGCCACCACCTAGTCAGTCCTTCTCATCAAAGGTCTTCCTCTCTTCTGCAGTCCCTCTTCAAGAACTGGTCCCTCCTTGCAACCTGCCCAAACTATGTCAGACAAAGCTTTAGAATCCTTGCCTCCAAGGAGCAGCCTGGTCTCACCCTCTCCAGGACGAACCTGCTTATTCTCCTAGTGGTCCACGGTACATTCAATACTCTTCTCCAGCACCAGAGCTCAAAGCCATCAATCCTCCTATCATCCCTAGTACTTGTCCAGCTTTCTAATGCATGACATGTAAATGTGAAGACCACGGCCTGGATCAGCTGCACCTTAGTTTCCAAACTGACATCGTTGCTTTTCAGTACTCTGGAGAGGTCCCTGACAGAAGACTTTCCCAAAGCAATTCGTCTCTTGATTTCCTGGCTGCTGGTATCAAGAGTGTTGATTGTGGAGCCAACCAAACTAAGGCTGTTAACATCTGTTCACCATATATCATGATGCTGTCAATTGACCCAGTAGGGCAAATTTTTGTTTTCTTGATGCTGAGCTTCAATCCATATTGAAGACTGCAGTCCTTGACCCACAGCAAGCGCTTCAGGTCCTCCTCAATTCCAGCAAGCAGACTTGTGTCATCTGCATAACGCAGATTGTTGATGAGTCTCTTCCAATTCTGATGACACATTTCTCCTCACTGAGCCCAGCCACCCAGATGATCTGTTCCACACATAGATTGAAAAGGTATCAAGACAGATTGAAAAGGTACAAAGACACATCCCCAGCATACACCTTTCCTGGTTTTGAATCATGCAGTGTTCCCTTGCTCTGTTCTGTTGAGTTTCACCTGGTTCAAGTATAGGTTTCGCGTAAGTACAATAAAATGTTCTAGGATTCCCATTCTTCTCAGAGTCAGCCAGGGTTTATTGTGATCCAAACATTCATATGCCTTTGCAGAGTCAATGAAACACATACATAAATTGCTCTGCTCTCTGCTTTCAGCCAAATTCCATCTAACGTTAGCTATACTGTCCCTAGTACCACAGCTTCTTCTAAACCCAGCCTGCACATATGGCAGTTCTTTATTGATGTGTTGCGCTAGTCATCTTTGGATAATTTTCAGCAGAATCTTGCTTGCCTGTGATATTAATATTGTCAGAAAAATTCCTCACTCTGTAGGGTCACCTTTCTTTGGAATGGGAACAAAGATGGATCTCTTCCAGTCAGTTGGCCGGGTGGCCGTCCCCCAGATTAATGGCACAAGTTGGTGAGTGCATCCAGGGCAGCTTCTGTTTGTTGAAATATGTCAATTAGTTTGCCATTAATTCCTGAGACCTTGACTTTTGCCAATTCTTTCAGAGCAGCTTGAACTTTTTCCTTCATCACCACATGTTTTTGCTCATATGCTGTGTCATAAAATTCTTTTGTGTCAGCCAATTCTTTTTGGTACCAGTGACTCTGTATACTCCTTCCATATTCTTTTAATGCTTCCTGGATCATTTAATATTCTGCCCAAAGCATCCTTAAGTATTGCAACTCAAGGCTTGAATTTGTTCTTCAGTCCCCTCATCTCAAGAAATGTTGAGCAAGCTCTGACCTTTTGATTTTCTGACTCCATTCCTTTGCTCATTTCATTATAATAGTTTGCTTTGTCTTCCAGAACTGCCCCTTGCAATCTTCTGTTCAGCTTCTTAATTTCTGTTTCTTCCCTTTGCTTTGGCTTTTTGGCACTCCAGTGCAATATTCAGAGTCTCTTCTGACATCCGCCTTGGTCTTTTCTTCCTTCTCTGTCTTTGTAATGAATAGCTGCATTCTTCATGGATGATATTCTTGATATCCTCCCACAGCTCATCTGGTCTTCACTTATCTGTGTTTAAGGCCTCAAATCCGTTGCTGAGATGTTTTTCAAATTCATGTAGGATAGACTCAAGATCAGATTTTGGTTCCTATGGATCTGATATAACACTCTTTAGCTTCAGCTTGAACTTGAATATGAGTAGTTGGTGGTCTTTTCCACAATCAGCACCTGGCCTAGTTTTCACAGCTGATATTGAACTTCTCCAGTGTGTCTTCCCACAGGTGTAATCAATCTGATTCCTACGTATACCATTGGGTGAAATCCATATGTCTAGTCTGTGTTTATGTAGTACCAGTAATTATATTTAATAATGATATTTTTGGTATTTTCAGTATGATAGCTTTTTTTTCATTCACTCGTTATTGTTGAGTAAGAACGGACTCATAATTGACTCTTCATTGGATTTCTGAAGGTATGAACCGTACAGGAGGAGACTGTCCATCTTTCTCCTACAATCCCCTGGGGGTTTTGAACTGCTGACAGGTATAACCTCTGGGTAGTAGGGCATCTCCTTCTGGACAACGCCACTGGAGCTCCAGGCTCTCTTTGTTAGGAGACCTCAATTTTGCCCCAAATTTCTAGTTTAGGAAGAATATCAGATATGTAATCAACCATATGTTAAGGATTATTTCAAGATATTTTCTAACTTGAATTAACGTATATTTAAAGAAATTATTTCTATGATATAAGGCATTAAAATTAGCAAAATATTTTAAAAATAACTAGCAATGTGGTTGCTATAAGTAGGTCATGGAGAAATTAATAAACCTTGCTTAAATGTGAAGGAAAAAGGGTAAATTTTTTTTTCTACTATTGTTATAGTATTGCGATGGAAAAGTCAGCTGTTAGGGACCTTTCTAAAGAACTCAGGAGCAACGGTGTCTCTCTGGAGACTAAGGTGCACCTGATACATGCCATGGTCTTTGCAATCACTTGTTATGCATCAGAGAGTTTGACAATGATTAGGGAGGATAGAAGGAGAATTGATGCCTTTGAGCTGTGGTGCTGGAGAGGAGCATTGAATGTACCATGGACTGCCAAGAAAACAGATTCATCCTGGAGAGGGTTAAAGCAGGCTACTCCTTGGAGGCAAGGATTCTGGGGCTTCGTCTGACATACTTTGGACATGCTGTAAGGAGGGACAGGTTCTTGGAGAAGGACATCATGCTTGGGAGGGTGGAGGGACAGCACAGTAGAGGAAGGCCCTCTATGAGGTGGATTGATTCGGTGACTAGGGTAATAGGGATGGGTGTGTCAGAAGCAGTGCGATTGGCACAGGATAGAGCAGGGTTTAGGGCTGTTGTACATAGGGTCGCTATGAGTAACAAGTGACTCGACGGCACATAACAACAACAACTATGGTTATATAGGGAGCTCTGGTGCCTCATGGTAAGAAGCTATAATGCAATCCCAAAGACACACAGTTCAAATCCACTAGTTGCTCCTAAGAAGAAACACGGGCCTTGTGATTTACTGCCTCTGAAAGCCTGTTCGAAGGCCAGTTATGGATTGGTTCTGACTCAATGGTACACAACAATACAACAACCATTGGTGTAGGGAGGTTGGTGGCTGGAGAATTGTGCTGCCAACCCAAAGGCACGTGGTTTAAATTCACCAGTTGCTCAACAGAATGAAGATGCACAATCTCCTCCTGGGCAAATTACAGCCTCTGAAAAGCTTCTGGAGGTTTAGCTATGGGTTGTTTCGGACTCGATGGCAGTAAGTTTGAGTTTTCAGGTTGTACTGGATAATTATATTAAAATTCTAATCTTCTACTAGAAACCAAACAAACAGGAATATCAACCCAACTGTCATTGACTGAGCCAATTCAAACTCATGGATGAATTTTCTGAGGCTGTAAACCCCAGGAGAGCAGAAAAGCATCTGGTGGGTTTCAGTCTTGGTCATTTTGCTTGGAAGAATCTAATGTGGTTACAGCTCTTTATAGCAAACTCAAGATTTTATGAAAGTTGAGCTTAGAATAATCATGACTGAAGAGTCTTGAAAAGCAAATCATTATTTACTACATGGTGGTTGTTACCAAGAGCTTGACATAAAATACCATTGACCACTAATGAGATACTTAGTTATACTAATGGAAGAGTGGAAAGAGGTGTTTAACTCTTATCAAATTTACTTTTACTCACGTTTGAGGTTCTAAGGAGTCAGAATTATATATAATGCTTATTAAAGACAGAGTAAATTCAATGGAATATCTTTAGGAGATTTATTTTTACTTGAATCATGACAAGTTCTTTTAAGATTAACATATATTAAGCTATTATCTATAGTACTTTGGAATCTAAAATTAAAACATTCCTTACTTCCATATATAAATAGTTCCCTAGTTGTTGAAGTCCTGAGGTTTAAAGAAGAGAGGGCGTATGGAAGAGAATTCAAACCAACTCAAGATATTCGGATCCAGCCGAGAATATAGTTCATAGAAGTTCAGTTCATGAGAGACTTTTCTCCCCTAAAAATTCAACCAAAGAAGAGAAAGTTCTAAAAAAGAAATATATATATTTATTTGTGTCTTTAAAACTGACGTAAGTTTAGAATGTGGTCTGAAAATATGCCAAGTTTTCACAAGTGAATTTAGCTAACCATATGTGGCTCATTTTTTCCCCCCAATCTCCTCGTTAGAAATAAAGAATGTTAACATTTAATTTCATTGAACTTCCTGAACTTAAGAGATTAACTTAATGTCATTTAAAAGTATAATAATTTCCTTGACCTCTTAAATTTGTTATTGTTAAAGTAGTCTATGCATTCAATTAATAAATATCTGTTGTTCGATTGTGGTCAGTTTCTAACTCATGGTAACCTCATGCATAATGAGGTAGAGTTGTTGTGATCCATAGGTTTTCATTGGCTGATATTCCAGAGTTAATGAACTTCATTCTTGGTCTGGAAGCTCCATGTTCAACATCACAATGACATGTAATTCTCTTCACTGACAGACACATGGGAGTTTTTCTTGGGTACAAATTGAAGGTAATAAATTGTTGGCTAGTCATCAAGCCTGAGTCTCCAAAACAATCTACCTTCATCCTTTAAAGTCATATATTCACTTTTTTTTCATAAAAGATCTTAGTGCTAATATTTACAGAAAAGCAGTACAGAAAGCAGACCAGGCAGAGTTCTAGGGGTGTTTCAGATGATGGAACCCGTATGATTTCAGTACCATGTGGTCAAATGTTCTCAGATGAAGAATTTGTTCTGGAGCCTTAACCACAGCTGAGAGTCTGGGAATTCCCCCAGGAGGAAGTAACTTTCCACCTCATGTGGAAGCATGAATAAGAGTTAATCAGACAAAGGAAAGAAGTGGCTAGAAGGGGATTTTTTGAGCTGAGTTCTAGAGAAGCTGAGATATTACAAAGCTTTGAAGGCAGGACAAGACAGGATTGCTTCAGTCTTGTCTTTAGAAGTCTTGGAACAATGTCCCACTCAATACCATCAATGAATACTTACCAAATAAGTAAATGGATAAATAGATGAAAAACTGGGAATAATTCAAGAATCACTTCCATGTTTCTTAACCAACACAATAAACAACAGTACTACTTGATGATGATGGTTTTATTTTCTCACTTCTTTCAGTTGCCATTTTCTTAAGAGGCAAGAGGAGAGAAGTCTATAAACACTCATCAGCTGTTAATTCTTGTCCCTGTTATAAGAGTTAGTAATTTCAGTGGAGGAATCAGTTTAATCCTCTCATCGCCCTCTCCACTGCCCAGCTTTTATTTAGAAGCTCATCATTTCTTGGCTATCTTAATGCAACTGTCTCAGCTCGTCTTTCTCCACAGAGCTGCCAGGTTCATCCTTCTAAATGCAGATCTTCTTATGTAGTTATTTTATTTCAAACCCTTTGCTAGCTTTATCATTTCTTCTGAATAAACTCCAAACTTTTATGTAACACTTCAAGTTTTTAAACCCTGGGTCTTAGTGACAGCTCAGTTGTATCTGAAATTCTTTCTTTTTCTTCCCCCCACATTCATCAAATATAACAAGTTCTGCACCTTAACCTTGTTTCAGATTCTTGATTGAAACACTAAGTTTAAGACCTATCTTGTGTCAAGTGCTATAATATGGCTTGATACATTAAGTTATGTCTTCAACCAACAGACACATTGCTCTGTCTGCCTGAATATTTTCCTTTTTGCTAAATCATGTTTAGGACTTGTCATGGATTAAATTGTATCCACCCGGAATACATGTCAGCTTGGCTGGGCTAAGATTCTCAGCGATTTGGCAGTGAGATAATGATGTAATGTGGTCATTAATGTAATTATCTCCCATCATGTGATCTGGCTTGATCAGTCCTGATCTGATGCAGTGGGTTAGAGCCAAATGCACCACCTTTACTTAGGACCATAACTCTGATAGAATATGATTGGTGTGGGATACGCCAATCAGTACACAGCCCCGGTCTGACGTAAGTGAATTTTCACTGGCGTGTAATCTGCATCACATTTTGTCTTGGGAAAGATAAAAGGAAACTGAAGTGAACAGAAGTAGGGAACTAATTATTACCAAGAAGCAGAGCTGGGACACAAAGCATCCTCTGGAACAGGGACCCTTCTAGACTTAGGGGAAGACTGATAACAGAACACATGGAGTTCTTCATGGAACAATGGGCTTGTACATGCTGAACGGAGACAACACTTTCCTCCTATAGGGAGACCCAACAGAAAGAGAAAGGCCTCCCTTAGCACCAGAGTCCTGGGTTTGGGTGTCTAACCTCATAGACGAGATAGAATCCATTGTTCTTTATCAGAGCCATCGACTCTCTTTTGAGAAAGACCCCCATTTAGACTTAAGCTTTCTTAAGGCTAAACTTGACAGCTTTTCTCTGTGCCCCTTCCTATTATATGTTGTTGTGTTCAGCCAAGTTGGAACCAAATTATAACAGACCCTTCAGTGAGGTTTCAGAGGCTGTAAAGTGCATGGGAGGAGATTGCCCATCTTGAACCAGCTGAAGAGTTTGTGGATTTGAACCACATGCCTTTGGGTCAGCAACACAGTTTCTTAACACTGGCTCTTGAGGGCACAGACCAAGAATATTTGCAGAAAGTGGAAAGTAAGTAGGGATCATGGAAGGAAGAAAGGACAAGAGCATGAAAAATGTCAAGATATTTTAAAATAAACGTTTTCCTCTTACATTATTTTGGCATGGGTACTCTTAAGCCATCATTCAAAAGAAAATCCATAACAACATCACCGAGTCTGAGATATGATTATCCAATAATTATCCCCACTGTTAGAACAAAATTCAATATTTTCAAATGCTGTTTTCCGATACCCCCATGGCCAATGTTAAAAAATTGCACATAAATCTCCAGCTCTTTTACCATCTAGTTCTGTGACCTCAGGCACATTGGTTAATGTCTTTTCATTTCCTTTGCTTTGTCTCAAAATAAAGGTTAATAATATCTACCTGTCAATATAGTTTTGGAAGTTATTAGATGATGGAGATAACACAGGAGAAACCTCTCTGTTCTAATATCCCTTTAATGAATCCCTGGGTTAGATCTCACTGTTTTTAATCTTGTGAAATGTCTTGATTGACATTCCTGGTATCCCCACATAGTCCTGATTAAGTGACTCCTCTCCACCAGGCCCAGACACTTCTCTGGAGATCAAAGTCCATGCTTGAAAAGTCCATGATGTTTGCTTTCAGACCTACTTATATCAATTGAACTGCCGCTGTAGTTATGTAAATAAGTAGCACATAAAGAAAATAGATATGAGTGTGAAAAAGTGAACAAGTATTTCTGTGCAAATTTTTTCTGGAAAAGTATTTTGTTTGGTTTGATGATACAGATAGGGTTTATATTGATCTGGTTGAGATGACGGTAAAGTTTAAACCTAGATGGGCTCCACAGGATGGCTTTTTATGATATCTTTCAATGTTGTTTCTTCTTTAAGGACTTGGAAACTAAATTTAAAAAATTAAGCATACTGGGCATGCTTTATGCAGAAAAGACTATGAGGAGATATTGAACTTCCGTCATGAGAACACACAAACCCACACACACGTGCATAACTATTTCAAAATTTGATAGAATATATATATATATGATTTTTAAAAGAATTTAAGGGGGGGTGTGTGAGAGAGAGAAAGAGAGAGTATTTCTTTCAAATACTTCTCCAATTGCACTATATTTTATTTAATTGACCAATTAATGATACTAATTGCATTGTAGCTACTAATATAAATAAATGGGGTTGCATTATGGATGTTCATGATAAGATATATTATTATTATAAGTAAATATTATTACTGATGGCATGACTATTTGACTCCTCTCTATGTAAATGAAAATTTTCACCAAATATTCAAGTGATATTTGATGCAAAGGAAGTTCTTGTAAATCTAACCACTGAGCTGCCGTCAAGTCAAATGTTCCTTTAGCAAACACTTTGTGCAGTTAAAATATAAAGTAAAAAGTTAAATTTATTCATAGTAAATTATTTGAGTATGCAATTCTAATCACATTGGATATGGGTCCTGGAAAAATACATTTTCTCTAGTTGTGATATAAGGAATAATCTAGATTTAGAAAAAGTCAAATAATTAGAGAAATTAGTAGATGGCATGCTCTTCAGTATAATTTTGGTTTGTTTGTTCTACTGAGAAGTTGTCTATCAGTTCTGGGGGGGAGGTGCGGGGGGAACGTGACTTTGCTGGCCATACCATTATAGGATAAGCCTCTTTAGAATAATGTATTTGTGGGCAAACTTAAAGAGTTTGTGTTAACTGTATTAACTATGATATTGTCAGAGAAAGATTTATATGATCCAATGCTTTTTCTGTCAGTTTCTGTGACATTTGTAAAGCACTATCACCTATTTGTTGCTTTATTTTTGCTAAGAGAAAGATACTATGACTTTCCAAATAATATCAGAATACTGGAATAAGAAAATATTTAGTGTCACTTTTATTTTGAAGGAACGCTCTTCCCCTCTCCCAACTACATTTTTTGATGTTATTCTCTTGATAAGGAAACCTTAAGCTGTAATGGACTGATGACATAAATTTCTTTGACAAACGATTTCAAAGACTTGATAGAAAGCAGCTGAAAATCTAGATGTTTTGAGCATGAAAAAATGTCACCTGCAAAACTCTCTAAGGTCTCAACATTGTTTTATAAATCAAATAATGTTATAGGAATGACAGGAAAAACACTTCTCAAAAAAAAGAATCAGGAAACTGAGATATTCATCTATAGAATTATCGTGAATATTAGCTATAGACAGTCTTTTTGTCTTCAATAATAAACCAAACCATATCCATATATATGTTAATTTGTGTTTTCAAATTATCTGATTGTAATTAGATAAATGATTTTTTAAATTATCTGAATAAAACCTAAAGTTATTCTTCTTGAGATGTAATACAATTTTACTATTATAATGGGTACACACTTTACAATGTTAATGCTCAAAGCTTTAAGATAATTCTGCTTTGGCATATTCAAGTTGAAGCCCTCAGCAGAACACTTTACATCCTATTCCATTGAGAAGAGTAAGCATTTCTAATAAAAAGTCTTATTTCCTTTCTCTTCTCTATTTTCAAATATATTTATATCACAAAATATGCCCTTTCTCTGGCATTCTGGGTCAGGTCTCTTCAGACAAGGTTTTCCTACACACAACATCCTCCGTATTCTTTACTGTCTTATTCTCACTCTTGACCAAAAACTTTCCAAGCGGCCTCTGTCTTTATAAACACTACCACCAACACCTGTGAGCTCTTATTTTGTCTCTTTCATTTTATCTCTTATTGTTTTCCACCATCTCTTCATCCTTTCCTTATTTTCTCTTCATTTGCTCCCTTCTGACTTTCATCTCATAAATTTACTGTTGTTCATATGCATTAAATGTATAAATATTTATTAAACATTTGGGTCCAACAAGACGTTAGTTGCTGAAAAGGCACCTTTGAGCAAAATGGTCAAGTCTCAGGATGATGCCCTAACCGTCTGTGACAGTGGGGCAGTCCCACTGACTTGTTTTCTGTGTATTGGGAATTTTGTCACCAAGAGATACACTGCAAGAGCTTTCCCACGGGCCTCTTCTGTCTTGCTAGTTGCATAATCTCGGGAGTTCTGGTATATTTTGAAGTAACTTGTGCTACTAACGCAAAAGGTCTTTCTGGCATCATCAATCCACCGGCAACTCTGAGGGAGATAGGCGGGCTGTCTGCTCCAATTGTAATATATACTTTCAAACACCCAGATGGAGGGTCAAGATGAATTGGCACTGATTCGATAGCCATGAGTTAGAGCTTCTAGAGTTTCATTTCATAATCCAGGAGTTTATTCTTTTGGCTTTTGTGTTCTTGATCATATTAGAGTTGATCATGCTTGTCTAGACCCTACCTTTCTTCAGGAAAGTCCTTTTTCCCTTGACTTCCCTGACACTGTCAGCTATTTGTTCATCTTCCTTAATGCTTATGCTTGATATTATCTCTGATGTCTTTTTTTCCCCTTTTTTTATTTTTAAGATTGTTTTACATTTTTTTATTATTATTAAATTTTATTAGTTTTAATGAACATTTACAGAGATTTTGGGTTTTCATTCATTCATTATTGTACTGTTTTCTCTACCCTCCTCCCCAGTTCATTCTTCTCCCCCCCCCCATGTCTGTTTTAATTGGCCAATTGCCACAGTGCTTATCAGAGCCAGTTCTGATTAATCTCCTTTGTCAGTGTGTCCCTTGCCATTCCCTATCACTCCTCCCTGAGAGAGACTTCACCCTGATTCATAAGGAAAAGGGGATGGTGTATTCTCTTAGCTACTGCCTGCTGAAAAGGGACGCTGTAGGTTTCAGGGTGAAGATCTTCTCTCACTACTCTAAAGGGCCGCTTTGGCAGCAGGAAACACATAGACTATTATGGAGACTTTTTCATGTAGACTAAGAAGATCGTTTCCAGTATTCATCTTTCTCTTGAAAAACATACAGTTCAAAGACTTCAATGCTTCATCCTTTTCATATGATTTCTAAGCCTGACCTTCCACTGCTAATTCTGATACAAACATGGACCCTCCCAACAACATGTTTTGACCTTTACAAATGGGTATTCTACTGGAATTCAAGATTCATATGTTCCAACCAAACCCATTATCTCTCTGCTTCCTCTAATGCAACTTCTTCAGTGGCAACATCGTTCTCTCATTCCTGGGGACTGATACCTCCTGGTGACTTCCCTACGAGATTCTACTGGGTAAACAGCCAACAAGTTCATTATCTGAACTCTCCTACTTCATGGTCACATTTCCTCTTCTTTTTTTTATGTTATCTGCAAGATTTTTAATGCGTTTTGGTTCCAGCTACAGCATGATGTTCCTAATTGGATTTCTGTCCTCAATTTATTCTACACTGAAATAATCAATAACTGGAAAAAATTCTCTCAAAAAAGAAATATGAGCTCATGACTCATCTCCTTGAGTCCTTAGAATTAGCTAATGTAGCCAACTCTTCCAGAAGGCGACAAGACTTTTACATGGTCTATGCTCTGACCTCCTTTCCATTCTTATCATAATACCCAGTCACACAACTTTATTTCCCAGAACCTCTTCTTCTTCATACTCCATATCCATTTACTAAAATATGTTTAGTTCCACAGGGCCAAAATTCAGTTCTAGTTTCTCTCTGAAATTCTCATCACTACCATCTATCGTCCTTAGTTTGAATTTTTATGTTTTGTTTTGTTTTTGTGACAGCTTTTTTAAAATTGATGATTTTAGCCAAAGTTTATAGAAAGGTTAGGTTTTCATTCATTCATTGTTGCAAATTTTCCCCCACCCTTTTCCTTCCTTGCCCCCCAAGTCCACTTTGCAATGCATTTCTTATTCCGGATTATTGTCATACATATAACGCCTAATCATACATCCCTTTCAGCCAGTCCTTCCCCTCATTTACTCCAATGCAGTGTTCATTATTTATCCACTCTTTTCTCATTCTCTCCCCAAACACCACGTCTGTGATATTTTATTACAGCAGTACTATTAAGTACTTTTATCCTACAGAGGGTGAAACCAGGATGCTTCTTGGAGGCAAGGATTCTGAAGCTTCCTCTGGTATACATTGGGCATGTTACAAGAAGGGACCAGTCCTGGGAAAAGGAGATCATGTTTGGAAGGGTGGAGTGACAAAACAAGAAAGCAAGACCCTCAATGGGATGGATTGATTCACTGACTGGGTTAATGGAGGTAGGTGTGTCAGAGACAATCAGGTTGGCACAGGATAGAGCAGGGTTCAGAGATGTTGTACATAGGGTTGTTATGAGTCACAAGCTACTCAACAGGACATAATAATAACAATAATTAGGTACTTATCCCTTTGTGACTGGGCTATTTCACACAGCATGTTGTCTTCCAGAATCACCTATACTGTGTAGTGTTTTACAAGTTTAAATTTTTAAATGTTATTTATCATTACTGTCTTAGAGTACAGCTATACAATACTAGCATTTTTTAGAATGAAGTCCAAATTTTGTGCATTCTTTTATCTCCAATATTACCCAATATGCTTCTTTGAACATAGAAAGTAACATATACATGCTAAGCCAGTTGCCTTAGAATTATATATTAAAAATAAATACTTAGGTATTTTTTGTAAATTAATTACAGCTAAAAGCATATGCATGAGAAAGAATGCATAGTTAATTAAATACATTATTCTCAAGAATCTATTACCCTAAATGATTACAACTGTCTAGAAATTTTACTTCAATAGAACTAGTGTGGCAGGCAAGAATTTTTTAAAAAAATACAGATTAAAAAGAAAGTGAAGACACAAGTTAAAATTTTTAGAGATTAGGTACATCATCTCATCTTGAACATCACAGCCTTTACAGAAATCTGAGCTTAGTAGTTACAAATAAACAATTAAATCATGTTTTTCCAATGTGAACTTTCAAAGTGGAAATTATTTTAGTGTTATTACAAAAACATTATCCATCTCTGTATCTCTCTCTCACAACACATATACACAAACATACACACATGCATACACATGAAAAAATGTTTACTGTCAGTTATAGTGTACAAATGTATTTTTTAATACCTTAGGCAAGGAGATTTCATTTCTATCCATGCTCCTGAATTATTGTGTGACCATTAAGAAACCTAATTCAAAATCAATTGTTCATCAAAATGAGATACTAATCCCTTAATGGTAATCCCTTAGGATATTGGAGGGAACCAAAGGAGAATTGAAATAAGATCAACTTATAGTTATGAAGTATGTTTCCCTGTTTAACAACAGAGAGACTTTCTCAAATTGTTCCAAGGACCACACCTTCTGAATTTACACAGATCACTGAGGGTCATGCTGCCTGGCATTTCTGAAGTTAAAAAATAAATAATAATAAAGCGAGGCTGTGATTCTGGAAGCCAAGCCTTCATGCTTCAACCATTGAATCAGAGAGACATGTCACTTTGATTCACTGGAATGCTACTTAACAACCAAATTCTCATTCATAGCTGCATTCGTTACTGTGAATGGACTGGCCAATGAGCTGGCTTTTCTCAGCACAGGCTGCACATCTGCTTAATGCATCCGGATATAATAACATGATAGATTGAAATATAGATGCTGTCAACTCCCTGTGTAAAGGGCAGAGCCTGGCTCACTACTTCTCTGGAACGCTTTTCCGGGAACAGTTCACTTTCCTGATCGGTTTCCCTCACAAAAACTAATTGAATCTAATGCTGTGTGTCGATGCGAGCTCTTGGATTACTTTACGGTGCAGCTCTAAAGGGCTTCAGGGGCCAGTGCTGAAACCTGCTTTTGATCAAACCTTACGCTCTCCTTTATTCATAGCAAATTAAAAACTATTATCACAACGTATTAGTAACACTTTTAATGCCCACAGTGGTTCTTAAAATAAAAAACCATTTCCCCAGTAGGATGGATACAGGATCTTAGTCCGCCTCATTATAATATTTATCATCTCTTATTTGTTGCACAAGACGGCACAATGAGACAGCGCTGTACAATAGAAAGAGATGCACACCCCTCCGGGTTTACAGTTTAATGGAGAGCACGTTTAAAATGAAGATCTCCCCTAGTAACTCCTCCTGCACACATCCATCGGGATCAAGGCGATGTGGTTTCATGGCTGGCTCATTGTTCCTTATTTACAGAAAGATGGTTTGACTTAAGGAAGACAATTTGTGTAGTGCTTCTTGGCCAAGCTTTGTTTGTTTTTTACATTTGTAATTGCCCTTTGTTGGCGTCTGTGTTAGTTCTTTTTTTTAAAGAGTGTGCAGCTTGGAAAATATAGGGATTGAATATAAGTGGGAGTCATTAAAGATGTTTTTCAGTGCAACCTACTTTGTTTAAAAAATTAAAGAGGAAATACTTTAAGTTGCGAGCTAATTTATAAATACCCATGAGTCTGGGTTAAATGCACACACATTACCTTGGTGGTTCAATTTGTTGAAGATGTCTTCTCAAAGATTATTTTCTTCCTACCTTGGCCACTATTCTTGCTCATAATCTGAACCTTTTTATTCTAGACTGAACTGTAGACATTTCAGTCTTTCAGTCTTTTGAGTACCATAACTTATCGTTTCAGCTTACATTCTATATTAGTCCAACCTCAACTCTCCAATTCATTGATCTTGCCATCTTTACCATGGTCTCCATACAAATCTTGTCTTTTTTTTGTGTACCTTAAATTCCAAAACCAAACATTATTATCACCTGCTAATGGATAACCTCACTCTCTTGTTCTTGTTGTATGTACCCTGGTATTAATGTGATGAGCATAGATCAACTGTCAAATGCAGAGGTCATAAAAAAGTGACAAGACCAGATAGACTGTTATCATCATATGCTCAGATGGCCTCAGCAGCCAACCAGATTGGGTCCACAGCTACCCCTGTCATTCATTCTCCATAATAATTCAAGGCCTATGTACTTGAAACCTGTATAAATGAAATACTTCTTGTTACATGCCACACACCATAATATTTGGTGTTAAAAATCTTTCATCATTTGGCAACACTACACATATTCAAATTTGTTTTCTGCTATACTTATTGAAATATGGAGAAAAGATTGAAATTGTCAATGATTTTGTCGTGTAGTAGCTTGGATTTGTACGCAAGATCTTTGGTATCAGCAGTCAAGCGATCAGAAAACAAGTTACATTGGGAAAAATCTGCTGTCAGGGACCGCTATGAAATTCTAAATAACAATGTTGTCAGTTTAAATACTAACGTGCATTTGATTGAAGCCATGTTTTTCCATGTACTTGCTATGCATCTGAAAGTCGGACAATGAGTAAGGATGACAGAAGAATTGATGCTTTTGAGTTGTGTTAGAGAAGAGTACTGAATAGTCCATGGACTTCTAAGAGAACAAACACGTGTGTTTTGGAGAAAGTGCAGCCAGAATGCTTCTTTGAGGTGACGTTGGAGAACTTCATCTCATACTTCGGGCATGTGGTGAGGAGGAGCTAGACCTTGGAGAAGGACATCATACTTGGAAAGGTCAAGGGCAGGAAAAGAGGACAACTCTCATCGGGATACATGCATATGGAGGCTGTAACAATGGGCTCAAGTATATCTGAGAGGGTGAGAATGGCACAGGATAAGGCAAGGTTCAGATCTTTTGTTCATAGGGTCACTATGAGTCATATTCAACTCAATGACACCTAACAATAACACTTATTGCTATTCACTCAGTGATGAAAGCTTTTAAGAAAAATAAGAGGCATTAATTAATAAACTCCTGATTAATTAATTCATTGACCCACACTTGTTGAGCATACCTGTGATAGAAAGTATGCATGGCCCTAGAACATATCTTCCTATAAGCCACAGCAGAGTTTTAGGTATTTAAGAGTCTTCTTAAATAGAATAATTGACCTAATAGCAATTCTTTGTTAGTTGTAAAGATAAGCAGTTGTAAAGTGAAAGCTCTGGTGGCTTCATGGCAAGAAGCTGTGCTTCAATGCCAAAGACATGCCATTCAAGGCCACTGGCTGCTCCATGGAAGAACAGGTAATCTCCTCCTATATGATTAACTGCTTCTGAAAATCCACCGGAGGGGCGGCTGTGTGTTGGTTCTGACTCTACAGTGCATAACAACAATAACATGCAAACTTTACACAGTATAGATATTACATGAGCAATATTCATTCATTCATTCATTCAATATTCATTCAAGAAATAAAGTTGTGATTTTGTTTGTTACTCTCAAAGGGTTTACGTTAAGTTATTGCATTATAGACCTTGGAGAAGGTCTGTATGTTCTAGGGCCATGCATACTTTCTATCACAGGTAGATGCTCAACAAGTATGGGTCAATGAATTAATCAGGAGTTTATTAATGAATGCCTCTTTTTTATTTTTCTTAAAAGCTTTCATCACTGAGTGAATAGCAATAAGTGTTATTGTTAGGTGTCATCGAATTGAATATGACTCATAGTGACCCTATGAACAAAAGATCTGAACCTTGCCTTATCGTGTGCCATCCTCACCCTCTCAGATATACTTGAGCCCATTGTTACAGCCTCCATGTGCATGTATCCCTGAGAGTCCTCCTCTTTTCCTGCCCTTGACCTTTTCAAGCATGATGTCCTTCTCCAAGGTCTATAATGCACTAACTTAACGTTGTTATTAATAGACTTTATTAAGAAAAGGACAAGAGACAAACATAAGCAAGCTCCTTATTTTCTTCCCTTTTAGCATCAACGTTCATTGAAATCCCAGCAAACATCATTTTCCCATAAACATGGGATCAAAGCATGACTGTATCGTGTGCACAATTCCCATCCCCCTCTTCATAATACACCTCAACTCACAAAGCATCATTCACTGAAAAAGTAAATAGTGTTTCTATAGACAACATTACCATCAAGTTCAGAGAAGAAAAAAAGAAAAATCATACCTTGAGATGACAAACTCATTTGGTAATCTCACTTAGAAATCATCTCTTTCCACGATGCCTGACATAGGATCTAATTTTCTGGAAGGAATGGGATTTCCTATCTTAAGATCCCAAGTCTTCTTTAAAAAGTCAGGACGTGCAAACCTGGTCACTGCTGAATGAGACGGTGGGACGTTGATACTACAATTGGGCAGGATTTTATATGCCTGCATACACGGCAGCATCTGATTCATTCTTGCCCCTTGAAGCCATATTCAATGTCAGGCAAACACACACTTCCCATTTCCTTGCATACAGAGATGTAGAGTCTATTTGCAGTAAATCAGGTGACAGGGCCTTTGGTTCCCATCCAGGTTTGTGGGGAGACACCGTCACTGAGTAATTTGTCTCGGTGTAAGACAGTGATGGATGTATCACATTTTCTCACATTAGGAGTGCTGCCAGTGTTCTCTACAACCAGGATGTAGAAAATATTTTCCTTCTCAAGAGTTCTGAGTGCTGTCATATATTTTATGTAGCATGTTGCTACAAATGTACCCCATTTCCCAAATATATACATAATACCAAAGTGACAGTGGTAAGAACAGTGGGTGATAGAAGGGAAGTCGTTGTTGTCACTGTCATTGAATAGAGTTTGACTCATAGCGACCCTATAAACAACAGATCTGACCTCTATCCTAGCCTGTGCCATCCTTATCATCTCTGACATATTTGAGCCCATTGCTTCAGTCACTGTGTCAATCCATGTGGTTGAAGATCTCCCTCTCTTTGGCCTACCCTCCACCTCTCCAAGTACGTTGTCCCTTTCCAAGGAATAGCCCCTCTTAACAACATGCCCAAAGTGTGTGAGGTGAAACTTTGCCACTTTTGTCTCCAAGAACACTCTGGAAGCACTCTCTCCAAGACACATCTGTTCTTCTGGTAGTCCATGCGATATTTAGTACCCTTCTTCAACACCACAACTCAAAGGGAACAATTCTCCTTCTGTCAGCCTTACTAATTGTCTAGCTCTCAGATGTAGAAAATGGGATTAAAGAAAGAGAAATCAGGATTTACTATTATGGCTCCCTTCTTCCTCATCTTTAAAAGCATCAGAAAAATAGATGTGGCTGCCAGGCAGTCATCTTAACAAAATAAATATAACCATAACTGGTGGTGGGGGGGAACAAAACTATAGCCTGAATCTGATTCACCTTCATCTTCAAATTGACATCATCACTCTTCAGTCATTTGGAGACAGAACTTATTTTAAAGTGGAAGGCATAACTAGAAATGTGGGTCCCATTTATGGTCCTTGTAAAGAATGCCTTGAGCAACATGGAAAGACGTGGGAGATTTTCTGGTGATATGCTGAAATCAGCCAACATTAGCATTCTTCTTCTTCTTCTTTTTTTTAAATATCCAATTGCCATTGAGTTAATTTCAAATACTAGCTACTGATAGGTGTCATAGTAGACCTATGCTCTATAAAGTTTTCATTTGCAAAAATGTTTCAATAGATTCCCGGACACCTCTGCCTCACGGAAGTAGCATCTTCCTTGGTACTTTTACGTTAGCTAGGCCCTGCATCCTTTCGGATAGCAGCTGACACTTCACTCAGTGGCTCTCACACTGACCAGAGAGAACCATCTGTGCACACCTATCCTTAGATCCAATGTGAAATCTTGTTGGTACCTTGAAATCTGAAACAATGGGAATATTTACAACCTGGAAGGAAATCAGTAAATTCCAAAATTCTTTTTTTTTTTCATCCATAGAAATTATTAAACACATCACTAGTTAAAGACAAAAGATTTGGGAATTCTGATAGCCTAGAGGCAAGAAGCTGTGTTTCAGTCCTGAAGGCACGTGGTTCAAGTCCACCAGCGGTGCTGCAGGGGAAGGATGGGCAATCTCCTCCTGTGAGATTAACCGCCTCTGAAAACCTGCTGTAGGGTCAGTTATGGGTCAGTTCTGACTCCACAGTAAACAACAACAACAGTCAAAAGAGAGAAAAGTGTGAATATCTTCATTTGTATTGTGTATATGGAGGAGGAACAAGGCAGAGAAAGCAGTTAGGGATGTTGTTGTTGTTATGTGCCGTCGAGTCGCCTGCGACTCATAGCAACCCTATGTACAACAGCCCTAAACTCCACTCTGTCCTGTGCCAATTGCACTGTCTCTGACACTCCCATCCCAATTATCCCAGTCACTGAATCAATCCACCTCATAGAGGGCCTTCCTCTCCTGTGCTGTCCCTCCACCCTCCCAAGCATGATGTCCCTCTCCAAGGACCGGTCTCTCCTCACTACATGTCCGAAGTAAGTTAGACGGAGCCTCAGAATCCTTGCCTCCAAGGAGCCACCCGGTTTAACCTTCTCCAGGACAAATCTATTTGTTTTCCTAGCAGTCCATGGTATTCTCAGTACTCTTCTCCAGCACCACAGCTCAAAGGCATCAGTTCTCCTTCTATCCTCCTTGGTCATTGTCCAACTCTCTGATGCATAACAGGTGATTGCGAAGACCATGGCCTGTATCAGACGCACCTTAGTCTCCAGAGAGACACCACTGCTCTTCAGCACTTTGGAGAGGTCCCTAACAGCAGACTTTCCCATGGCAATGCGCCTTTTAATTTCCTGGCTGCTGGTGCCAAGACTGTTGACTATGGAGCCAAGCAAACTAAAGCTGTGTACAATCTCAATCTCTTCACCATCCATCCTGATGCTGCCGATTGGTCCAGTGGTGAGAATCTTTGTCTTCTTGACATTGAGCCTCAATCCATATTGTAGGCTTCAGTCCTTGACACTCTGCAGCAGGTGCTTCAGGTCCTCCTCAGTTTCAGCAAGCAGGGTTGTGTCATCCGCATAACGCAGATTGTTGATAAATCGTCCACCAATCCTGACCCCACATTTCTCCTCATAGAGCCCAGCCTCCCGGATAATCTGTTCTGCATATAGGTTGATATGGCCCCAAAACCCTGTACCTTTTGTTTGGGAGAAAGTTATCAAATACAGCTATTTCTGTTACATCTCCTGTGGCTTTTAATGTTGCTTACACTCTGTTTGTTAAATATGCTTTAAGACTTGCATCTTCCAATTTCTAATTCTACCCCTGCCCATGTTTTGGGATTTCACATGTTGTTGTTGTTATGTGCTGTCAAGTCACTTGAAACTCATAGTGACCCTCTATACAACAGCTCTAAACCCTGCTCTATCTTGAGCCAACCTTATTGTATCGGACACAGCTACCTCCATTACCCCGTCTCTGAGTCAATCATCTCATCGAGGGTCTTCCTCTCTTGCACTGTTTCTCCACTCTTTCAAGCATGATGTCCCTCTCAAAGGACTGCATGTGTGTGTGTGTGTGTGTGTGTACATTTATATACATATATGTATGTGTGTATATACATATACACACATTATTTCCACATAGTCTTCTTTATACCAAAAAAAAAATAAATTAGCAATGTCTTTTACATTTATATAGAATACCTTCATTCACATTTGTTTGTCAAATTCTCTTTTTCTCTATCTTATGAATGAAGGCACATGGCCTGATTGATAAATTGAAAGGTAAGATGAATTAAAGAATGCTCCAACTTCTGAGCAAGGCTTCCTCTCGAGCTGGTACTGCAGCACTTATATTTGAAAGGACTGAAGCCACAGGCATTTCATTTAGTGAATTAATGCACAACACAGATGAAATTACTCCTAATAACAATGATGATGGTAAAGCCTCTGGTATCTGCATTCTAGGCACTCCCCAACTCGTGCATTCTCTCCAAATAGCCGAGCAAAATAAGTTCTAGAGTCTCTCTGTCTTGCAGGTGGAAAGATGAACTGCAGGATTTTTTGGGAATTTCTCAAAGGTCCCAAAGGTTGTCATTGAGTTGGTCTGAAGCAGGGTCGACTTTCCTGAGAGTCTGCTCTGAGCCCCAGTGGTATGTCTTAGTCTTATGATTCATGAGTAGATAGACACTTTTAAAAGAAAAATAAATACCAGTGCTTCATAATCTCAGATTAGGATTATCTTCTTAGCCCATGCAAAATCCCTTCCTCAGTCTCCTTGACATTGCTGTCACTCAAGAGACTTTCACCGCAAAGAAATAGATGGGAGGCTAAATTTACAGAGGGTCAGGCAGATGCATTTATGGCTAGAAAGAAAATCCCTGTTCTTTTGAAACTTGCTCTTGTCCTTCCAATAAGGACAAGTATCATAAACTGCTGACCCAAAGCATTTGCCAGGGATAACTGCAACTTGTTTTAAAAGGATAGTGCTTTTGGTACTAATACATCGTTGTTAAGAAAATCAAACTACAGTTGTTATGGAAATAAAAAAGATACCTCTGGGAAAAGATTGTGTGTAGAATAGAATAGATTAGAATATAATGAGAATTGGATATCAGCGTTAGAATCTGTCTAGAGTCCCTACAGGGTTTAATGTGGGGTTTCCCCAAAGTGTTCTGACAAATAGACGCTCATCTAATATGTGGTATGGGGATTAAAAGCATTTCAATGTAAGGTCACTAGAGAAAGTTCGAGGTAGAGACACTTCAGTAAATTTCTTAGCAACTGAAAAGTGTGTAAATGTGAATTTCAACCATCAAAGCATTTGCTGCCATTTGCAATATTGCCAGCACTGGTTTGGTGGGGATTTTACAAAGCGATAGTAATATTCCGGGAAATGGGACTTGAGTTTATTGCTTCCCAAGTCTGGCTGCACATTGGATCCATTAAAAAGTTTTGAAAGTACTAGTGCCTAAGGTCCAGCCTCAGAAAATGTTATTACCTGGTCTGGATCGCTACCAGGCATTGGTAATTCAAAATCTCCCAATGGTGTAAAAATGGGCACCCAGAATTGAGGAGCTTTGCAATGTGTAAATTCAAGTGTTGTTCTTTTCAGGAAAATCCCCTCTACTGAACTGACAACCCTTATTTCCATGGAAACTTGGAGATTTCTGGACAGCAAAAGCTGATAGGCCCTTCCTCTCTAAAATAGGAACTGCATAAATTGTTACAATTTTAATAAAGATGTACAACAAGGATCTCATTTTTTATGATTGATAATCCCCTACTGGCAAAAGGACAATACTCATTTCAGAAAGAAAAAGGGAAGTCCCTGATATTTGAGGAAAAGAACTGCTACTAAAATATGTGATGTCCACTTTGAAGGAAGTGTCTTGCTTTGTCATCGAAGCGCAGTAATTCAGTTCACGTCTGCCTGGAGTCATCAGGTAACTAACTTTTCCTCAGGAGAACCAGAGTTTTCTCACTGGATTCTTCTCTTGGCCATTCTGGCAAACATTCATTTCCTGACCAGGGGCATAGCTCCCTATTTAATATGCGGTTTTGAGTTAGGTGATCTTTAACGGAAGCTCTTGTTTCAATATTGCCTGCCGGTAAGTTCACACCCAGCCAGCCTAGTAGCAAAATGTGTTTCATGGCCATTTTCTCCTTGAGGTATGTAGATCCTCAAGGAAATTGCCTAAAAAATCTGCCCTGCAATAAATCCCCTTCGAGAAGGGCAAAATGAGAACTGACCTACTCGGAAATTTGGGGAAATAAAATTCAGATCAAAGAGATCAAAGACAATTAAGTTCTTTCACTTAGCATACAAAATGAGCAATCTTTTTTTTTTTTTTTTAAATGAAGCAAAAATAAATAAATAAATAAAATCTGTTCACTGTCTTTTTAAAGGCCAGGATTATTATTCTCCTCCTTGCACTTAGGACTTCATTAGCCATATGCTGCCAAGCAGTCCTTTTCCCTCCTTCCGGCACAGTAGGGGAACAATTAAGATTTTCCTTTGTCATTCCTCTTCCTAAGCAGCTGCAGGATTATGAACTAGAAAAACATAAATTTTCATCTAAACACTCAGATAGCTGATCAGCGTGGGTCAGAAGAAACTTCCGTAGAACAAAGAGAGCTTTGTTAAGACTGCCTTTCCCCCTACTCATTGCCAAAGGGGACCATTATTTTCTCTTACGCGAAGAACCTTAGGAATAATAGGCAGTCCTCAGCTGATGCTACCAACAGGTGGCTACTGTACACTGGAAAAGATAATCAAAGACTAGTTTAAAGCTCTTAAAACTTGGAAATATTGTCCCAGCCCTTGAGATTCTCTCTCTCTGCGTGTGCATTGGGTTGCAAGTGGAAGGTGGACAATAACAGAGTGCTGTTAGTGGCCTAGTGGTAAGAAGCTGTGCTCCTAACTCAAAGGCACACAGTACGAATCCAGCAGCTGCTCTGTGGGAGAAAGATGGGCATTGAACTCCCTTGCAATTTACTGCCTCTGAAAACCTGCTGGAGGGTCAGCTGTGGGGGCTCTAACCCAACGGCACATAAAGACTAACTGCAGTTGCTGTGAAGGCAAAGAATGTCATCCCCCCATGTGATTAAATTACCTCTGAAAACCCACTGATGGTCAGCTATGAGTCTGACTCAACAGCACACAACCACAACAAAATACTTCCTGGACCAACAGACATTCATTCCATTATACACAGGGTCTCTACAGTATCCAACAACAACAACAAATTACCTCTAAGCACCTATGAACAAATAGTCCCAAATAGAAATACAGTAAACTATCTCGTCACGTAGGAGGTGGGCGCAATGATAGCTGGGTGATAGAATCCTTGCCTTCCGTACAGACCTGGGTTCAATAACCAGCCAGTGAACCTCAGGTGCAAACACCACCTGTCCGTCAGTGGACCTTGTAAGTTGTTATGTTTCTGAAGAAGACACAGTAAGTGAAGACAGACCAGGAAGAAAGGCCTGGCGACTTCTTTTCAAACAAAGTCATTCAACAAACTTCTTATGAGTCACAATGGTTAGACCCACCACTAGCCATGGGGATCAGTCAGGTTTTGTTCCATCGTATATAGAGTTTTTACAACTGGGGGTCAATTTGACAGCTAGCAGCAGTAATAGTCTTGTAATGGGGTAAAATAACTTTTTTTCTAAGCTAACATATAATTCTTATGTAACTTACTCGTCAGAAAGTTAAAAAAGGTGTTCGAAGCCACCCTAGATGTCAAGGGAAGCTGAGGGGCTTTTGCTTCTCAAAGGCCAGCACGTTCCAAGGTGCTCAGGCTATTACTCTCTTTACTTCAAATCAAAATACTTGCCCCTGACCAGCAGCAGACCAAAGTTCATTTACTAGCAGTACATGGCAGGGAATGTACCAGAAGCTTCTTCCCAGAGAAGAGGGCAGTTTCACCAGGAGCACTAATTCAATCCTCCAAACGTATCTGCTACTGGTTCATTGTTCAATCTACGTTTTCTATGTCCTAACCTTCAGCCTGTGGCTTTATGGCTAAATATATCCTTCGTGGATAGAATTCTTTAACATGAGGTGAAATTAGAGGAGGGTCAGCTCTCATCTAGTCTAACTGGTGTCCTTACTAAAAGAGAGACTATATAGACAGAAGACAGCCATGTGAACAGGGGGGTGACATCTGATGAATCAGCAGTCCAGTTTATCCGCGTTTATGGCTACATGAAGTCCTGAGAGATGAGGAAAGGTCTTCTCTGAGAGTCTCCAAAGACAGCACAGCCCTGCTGATATCCTAAACACACACTCGTAGTCTCCAGAACTGTAAGACAATCCATTTCTATTTGAGCCACATTGACCATGGACTTTATTATTGACTCTTTAGGCAGCTAAAGGTGTCCAGAAGGACTTTCACCAGAGCAGCTAGAGGCATGAGATCCGTCAGTGCGTTTCATCTTTGCCTACACATGATTTCAGAAGGGCTGTCCATGTTTGGAGAAGTCCTGGTGGTACGGTGGATTAAGCATGGAACTTCTATCCAAACGGTTGGCGGCTCAACTTTACCTGTCACCCTCTGGGGGTAAGAGGAGACACTGCGTCCCTACACTTCGTAGTTTTGGCAAGTTTAAAGGGCAACTCCTCTCTGCCTTGGAGAGCTGCTGACTCAGAACTGAGTGGATTACAGTGGGTTTGGGTTGAAGTACATTGTCATCCTTTTGTGATCCCAGCAATTTGTTCTCCTGCACCACTGGCTAGGATTCCTCTAACTGGTAAGTTTTAATTTTGTCATTTAAGTATCTCTAGGGAACAAGAGATGAATTGCATTGGGAAAGTCAGCTGTCAGGGACCTCTCCAGAGCACTGAAGAGCAACAACATCAGGCTGGAGACTAAGGTGTGTGCCTAATGTGGACTATAGACTTCGCAATTGCATGCTTTGCATTGGAGAGCTGGAGAGTGACTAAGGATGATAGAAAGATAATTGATACCTTTGAGCTGTGGTGCTGGAGAAGAGTGTTGAATATACCATGGACTGCTAGGAGAACAAACAGGTTTGTCCTGGAGAGGGTGAAGCCAGAATGCTCCTTGGAGGCAAGGATTCTGAAGCTTCGTCTGACATACTTTGGGCATGTTGCAAGGGGGGACTGGTCCTTGGAGAGGGACATCATGCCTGGGAGGGTGGAGGGACAGCGGAGTTGAGGAAGACCCTCAACGAGATGGATCAATTCAGTGATTGGAGTGGCGGGAGCAGGTATGTTGGAAACAGTGAGGTTGGCACAAGATAGAGCAGGGTTTACGTCTGTTGTACATAGGGTCACTATGAGTCACAAGCGACTCTATGGTACATAACAACAATAGCAAGGGAACACCCGGAGCTCAGATGCACATGGAAGAGTTAATGGTTGCTCTCAGATAATTTTCCTAAAAGGGGATGTCCAGTGGGAATGAACTTGAAAGGAGGAGAAGGGAAGAAATAGGAGAATATCATATAATAGCCCTGAAGAGCCACGCTTCCCGCTGACTCGCCTTCAAAATGTGTCTCCACAGTTTCTTCTTCTGTTTTTTGGTTTTGTTTTTGTTTTTTTCAACTGCTTTGACTGAAGACATACATTTGGATAAGCGGGACCAGAAAGGAGCCCAGAGGTTATTTCACAGGTTATTATGAGAGGCAAACGTCTCTGTGGAGGAAATCAGTGGCATTTGGAACTGGAGATCATGGTCTCTCTTAATACCTTAAGCCCAGCTCAACTGCGGCAGAGCTCAGTTCCCATACCAGCGTGTCCTGCTGCTCACGCATAGGGGTGCATGCAGGGCCTTCTGAGAATTCTCTGTAGCATCAAAGCTTGGAACATTTACCTCCTACAGACCTGCTAATAGCTGACACTTTTCTTTTCAGCTCATCTACCTCCACAGTTACCACCCTTGGTGAATCTTTTAAAGTCAGCTGTTGCTGGGAGCCCAGGAACACTGAATGCCTGCCTGGTTTTCTTGTCGACTTCTCACATGTCGTTTATTTTCCAAACACAGCAATGAAGTTATGCCCAAGGTTGAGTTGTCTTTCTTTTCCTATGTGGGTCCATGATCTCTATGATAATGACCAGAGGGAGGAAGACTTAGAAGGTCAGGGTTGTTGTTGTTGTCAGGTGCCATTGAGTCGTACGAACAAAAGACCTGAGCACTGTTCATAGAGTTTCTGGAGGCAAGCCATTTCAGAAGTGGATGCCACTCCTGCTTCCAGGCTTGTTTTAGTCGGGAATCTCCAGCAAACACTGTCCACCATGGGTACCCATTACCATGTTTTGCACATCGGTGTCACAGTGTTTAGCATCACAGCGACCGCGAGTTACCTCTGTACAACAATGCACAGACCAGTGCTATGATTTAAAATAAATAAATATTTTTGTCTTACCAGAAAACTTAGGTGGATACCAAATGTGGGGACATAGTGAGTTTGGGATGAATAGGAAATACTTTTTTCTAATCCTACCCAGAAACTTAAGTTATCCATATAAATTACAGTCAGGTTAACACGCAGTCAGCCCCATATTGGCTCTGAGAAAGTAGGAAGGAGGAAGCCAATGTGACTTAGAACAGTAATTCTCAAAATACTTGAAGCCTGTTTTTAAGGTTGTTTTCTCTTTCTCCACTCCCAGGGGGCAATTGGGCGTACTTGAGAATGCTAATCAAAAGGCTGGAGTTTGAAGTCCCCCTAGAGTCACCTTAAAAATTACCAAGAGGATCTATTTATGAAAAATTGGCTTTTGAAACATTATGGAGCAAAACTCTACTGTGGCTCACATGACTCAGTAAAAGGATGCTGTTAAATGCTCCACAATCCATATTATAGTAAATAAAGTTGATTGCAAGTCATAGTGACTGCATGAGAGAGCGAAATTGCCCATAGTGTTTGCAAAGCTGCATTCATGAAAGCAGTAGACTGGCACATCTTCTTCCTACAGAACAGCTGATGATTTTAAACCTCAGACCTTTCGGTTGACAGCTCAGCACTTAATCACTGAGTCACACAAGGGCTCCTTCAAAATGCTTGATGGTCCCTCACCAAAGAACTCATCCGCACCGTCAATCATGTCGCCACAGAGAAAGCACAGCCTAGAGACATCTGAAACTCTGTGAGGGGATGCTGTGCTATCCTGCTTGTTGTAGAAGTCATTACCTCATTTGAGCAATTTGGAAAATGTCTAGTGTAACTTCTCCTTTGCAGTGTTGTTTTAAGTGTAGAGTTGTGAGATTCAACTAGAAGGTGCTACATCCAAATATCCTGTATCTCTTTTATTGGACAAACTTATGCCAGACTTATTCATATTCTTTCAAGAAGCCTTAGCTTTTTTCCTCCCTCTGTGATTGCATTACTTTCAAAAATCCTTTTGGAAAAGACCATAACATCAGAGATAAAAGAGATAAAGTCCGTCTTAGAGACATCTAACTGTTTCCTTCTCAGGTAACCTTTCCAAAACATGCTGTTGGGTCAAAACAGGCACAAACCTAACTTACAAAAAAAATAAGTTTAAGTCATTTGATATTAGCTGATCAATTTGTGATCAATATGAATCTGGCTAGGCCAGAAGGTGGCTCTCACCAGACCAAATATCAGAATAATCTAGAGACTTGCTTAAATGCAAATCGATAGAGTCTATCCTCAGAGTTTCCAGTTCAATAGGTCCCAACATTGGCACTTCTAACTGTCTCCCAAATGATGTTGTCACTGGAGTCTACTACAGTCTTCAGCAGAGTTTGACCCTTTTGCGAACCAGCAGGTTAAGCGAAGTTTGACTTTACAGCATGCATTTAAGCACCAAAATGCAGAGATAAAATTTCAAAGCTGGGTTCACTGTAGAAGTAGTTCTGTTCTTTCATTATTAAAGTGAAGAAATATAATAGCAATGAGGATAAAGTTAATGATAGATTGGAAAGAGTAAAGGCGATCCCATCGGAAAACCTAGATTCTATGCATGGAGATGGTTTAGCCTATGACCTGGTTAAGTTGAATTTTCTTGGGTAAGTCATTCATTTCAGATCCTTTACTCTTTAAGAGTGAAACACTCATTTTTTTCAAGTTGGAATCCACTAAGAGTTGACACTCTGTCAAGTTTCTGAGACTGTAAGTAGCAAGAGTGAAGAATACTCATCCTTCTCTGTTTGAGACACTCATGGATTTAAGTCACCTGGAAGCTGTGACCTGCGGGTTAGAAGCACAACTCCTTAGGGGTTACACAAGTGCTCCCTGTAACGACTGACACAGCTCCCTGTAAGAGTATCTATGTGACATTGTCATGGTGGTGTTGTTAGGTGCTGTCGAGCTGAGTATGACTCTTAGCAAACCTATCAACAACAGATCTGAACCCTGTCCTATCTTCCGTGCCATCCTCACCATCTCTGGACCACTTGAGCCCACTGCTGCAGTCACCGTGTCAGAATCTTAAGAATATTTAATAAAATGGTAATTGACTACATAACATTAAATGTAAACTGACAAAGGAATGTTTGTCATTCAGTAACCAATTTGGAACCAGAGTTAAGGATCCAACCTCTGCTTTTAGTGCAGTACTAATCTCTGGGCCTTGTAAACTAAAAGATTACACTATCTTTTCTGGAGTTCTTCAGAATTAATTCTACCAGCAGTACTGACATGACAGAAGAAAGTAAATATATATATATATAAAAATTTGGAAGCAGGAGTGGCATCCATTTCCTAAATAATATACTTCAGGAAACGCTATCAATTTTGATAAGTATTGATAGTTGTAGAGAGGCTTCAAGCCTTTTGTTCACAGGGTTGCTAAGAGTCGTGCTTGACTTGAAGACAATCAACATCAAAACCAACATATATAACTACAACAACTATAACTATTGTTGTTGTTATTATGTGTTGTCGAGTTGCTTGCGACTCATAGTGACCCTATGTACAATAGCCCTAAACCCTGCTCTATCCTGTGCCAATCTCATTGCCTCCGACACACCCATCTCGATTACCCCAGTCACTGAATCAATCCACCTCATAGAGGGCCTTCCTCTCCTGTGCTGTCCCTCCACCCTCCCAAGCATCATGGCCCTCTCCAAGGACCAGTCCCTCCTTAAAACATGTCCAAAATATGTCAGATGACGCCTCAGAATCCTTGCCTCCAAGGAGCTGCCCGGTTTAACTCTCTCCAGGATGAACCTGTTTGTCTTCTTAGCACTCCATGGTAC
Source organism: Elephantulus edwardii (assembly GCF_000299155.1). Lineage (NCBI taxonomy): Eukaryota > Metazoa > Chordata > Mammalia > Macroscelidea > Macroscelididae > Elephantulus > Elephantulus edwardii. Next base: position 8,481,490 of record NW_006399837.1, on the reverse strand, counting down.
ATTCAATACTCTTCTCCAGCACCACAACACAAAGGCATCAATTCTCCTTCTATCCTCCCTAGACATTGTCTAACTTTCTGATGCATAACAAGTGAATACAAAGACCATGACCTGTATCAGATGCACTTTAGTCTGCAGAAAGGCACCATTGCTCTTCAGTACTTTGGAGAGGTCCCTAACAGCAGACTTTCCCATGGCAATATGTCTTTTAATTTCCTGGCTGCTGGTCCCAAGAGTGTTGACTGTGGAGCCAAGCAAACTAAAGCTGTTATACTATAACTATTGATATAAATTAAATATAAATAATTTAAATTTGCTTAATACACATTGGAGTATAGTTTCTTAGAAAACGTGGGCTACCACATTGCCCCCTATCACGGCAAGGAGAGATATGTACACACATGCATGACCCTCCACATATACATAGCCATAAGAGTTCTCTAAATAATAAATGTTGATTCACTATGGTGACAGAGAAACACCACCGCTTTCTAAATTAAGATCCTAAACACCCTCAAATTTCCCTGCGCACCACCATTCTCCAAAATATCTTGAGAAGTGTGAGCCATTTGAATTATAAAAACAGCATCCAATTATAAGTTAAGGTTTAAGCACGATAAAATCAAATTCCTGACATGTATGTACGTTGCTGCTTTTTTCTGCTCAGTGCCCTTAAGTCAACTAGGACTCACAGACACCTTATGAACAGAAGATCTGAACCTTACCCTATCCTGTGCCGTCCTCATTATTCTGTCCTTCTGTCCATTGTAGTAAACACTGCACTGACATGTATGTATAGTTTAATGAACTAGTTAAGCAAAATCATCTGAATCTTGACAGGATTTGAAAAAACCCTTAAAGGTTCTTTTTCCATACCTGAAATGCAGAAATAGCTATAGGACATTTCCTCATTTAGCAATGATGTCATCAAATTATTTCCATATAATCCTTTTGGGTGGACCCAAATGGAAATATAATTATTTTGACTCTGTACATTAAACCTAAAATGAACAAACATTTTGAGCACTAAAATCTAAGTATTTGTTTAAATGTAATTTCCCCCTGAGGTGTTCTATTACTTCTGCATTATTATGATTTCAAAATGTGTGTGTATATATAAGTACATCTGCTTAGAGGCATGTATATTTCACTTGACATTTTATGAAATTTGCTCTTGTTAAAATTACAAAGAACTAGAAATTAATTTGGCTTGTTTATCAGTTTCATAAAAGTAATCCTAGAAACAAGCAAAAAATTTCTCAAGGCAGGGGCATGGGATTAATATAAATCAACTAATTTTTGTAAGTTCAAAGTAAGTGGCAGACTACACTATCACCAATTTTGTGCACAGAATTTCCTAAAGGAGAAAATCCAGACCAGGGCTCTATAGCAACATGTTTGTTTTGGAAACACCAGGTAGCCTCTTCTTAAGAAAAGATTTAAATATTTACCAGCTGTCTGATGAGGTCCTGAACAGTCCAGAGCATCTCTGAAACAGTGGGTCCACTGGCTTCATCCTTCCTTTCTGTTTCACTTCATCCATTTCTCTTATTCTATTTGTCTTTCTATTTGCAGCAAGACTGCACATTTGTTTACCTAAGTCACTGGCTCCTGGCTCCAGGTGGAGCTGGCAGGGGAAATGGGCCACCCAGGGAATCCAGCTCAGAGAGCTAGCTCTTGCATTTTAAAGAACTGAGGAGCCTAGAAAAGGGAAAAGGAGGCAGCAAAAGGGAGATTGGGCTTGGTGGTGAAACAGCAAGTCCATAAAAGAACATTCAGGTTTGACTTCCTGCTGCAACTGAGTAAAAGGGAATGAGGAAAGCTGAGTGATGAGTCCATGAACCATTCAGGAAACTCAGCAACTCCCCCCCCCAACCCACACACACCCCACTGATGTTACTCAATTTACTCATTGATAGGAATTGGACTCTGCAATTGGTGGCATAGTCCCCAGAGAGGTGCAGCTGCTAGCCAAGGCCCATTTACCTCAGGTGGTTCGAATCCAGCCACAATTCTGTGGAAGAAAGATGGTCAATCCACTCCCACGGAATTTACAGTGTTAGAAACCCACTGGATGGTCCTCTAGGAATCAGTTCTGGTTCAAATTCAACAGCAAAGTCTTGCTAAAGTTCATTAGTAGAAATGTTTCCCTTTCAATGCAAAAATGTCAAATTGTAAATTAACAAATAAAATGGCAGAAGTGTGCCTCCCTCAGCTCCATTCTGAGCCAGAAAATCCAGAATTTTTTTCTCTATTATATATCAGGCTACCAATGAATAAACTATTTAGTGATTTTAAATAGTTTGAGAAACACTGCTTTACATTATTGATTAAGGGAGAAAGATAATTACAAATAAATAATAGTAAACCAATTAGCTGAATTTGAAAGATTAAGAAATTAGTTCACAAGTGTCTTTTCTATCCTTCTATTTTTAATGCTTCCTTCTCTTTACTAGAATATGACAAAGTTTTGCCTTCAAAACTACAAATAATATCATAAAGGCAATCATCAAAACCTAAACTCACTACTGTAGAGTCAATCTGGCTTCCCGGGTTATTGTGGCTGTGAATATTTGTGGAAGGGAACTGTCCATATTTTTTCTCTTTCTTTTTTGCTGTGAGCTTCTGGTGGGTTCAAACCACTAATCTTTTTGTTATCAGCTCAGCATGTAATGTGCTGCACCACCAGGCCTACTTATAAAGACTTAGCATGTATTAATTTTCACTAGACTCAAACTGCATTTTGGCATTTCTTTACTTTGCATTCAAAATCATATTGACATTCCATGAGTCAGCTTTGCTATTTCCTCCCTATATCATCTATATTTCAACCATTGTTGTTGTTTCGTGAGAAACTAGACAACAGACCCAGAACCTAGAGTCAGAACCAACCCATAGCTGATGCTCCAGTGAGTTTTCAAGGCTGTAAATCACATGAGAGGACATATCCTTCTTTCTTTATCAAGCTGTAATTGTTCTTACAGTACCATTTATCACATCCAAGGTCAAGTGCTCCTCATTATGTTAAAATGTCAGATTTGAGGCAATCAGCCAGTGTCAGATGAGGGGACAGCATAAACCCCATTTTTTATAAACCCCCATTAATACCAGAAGCAGAAGGGGGCCATAAAAATTCTTACCTTAAAGGAAACACAAATGCCCCAGGTAGAGTCTTATCTGTCCTTGCAAAGTAAAGAATTAACTAGTGTCTACATGACACAAAAAGGGTAAAGGCAGGCAAAGTAGCCAGCCTGTCAAAAGCCGACACACATGACTGATCCCCCTACCCACCAACCATGATCTCAATCACCCCACCCTGACAGTGGCACCCAGGAAAGCCATAAAAGCAATTGTGGAGGGGAACTCAGGGCTTTTTCCCTTGCTACCTTCCTACTGAGGGAGAAAGTCTCCACATGTGGAATTTAATAAACGCTCTTGAATTTACAGACGTGGGATTGGATCCTTTGAGGGGCATTTCGTGGGCAGAACATCAGACACTCAAGTTTAGTGGCAAATTGGAAAGAAAGAAAGAAAAGTGCAGCAATGAATGAGTGGAATTCCAACATCTCTGTAGATGTTCACTGAAATTAATAAAAAGAGACAGAGAGAGAGAGAGAAGAAATAAATTAAGAGAACTGAGGAGTTGCAGGAGGTTTAATTACCTCTTTGTTCAGGTTCACAGACTGCCAGGAGGAGCTAATCCATGACCTGCCCCAAGTCTTACCATAAGCTGCCCAGGAAATTCCCCACAAAGCTCTTAGGGTGCTCAGAACAAAGAGGGCTCACATCACACTTTTCACACAGACCTTCTACTCTTAGCACTCTATGTACCTGTGCAGTTACACTTAAACAATGATTCAGCACAGCATTACTGCACTTGCAGAGCAACCGGGCTACAGTCTGGTTAAGACAGCTTATTGTATGTAAGGTGTTTCACATGTTAGCGCAAATCTGCCTGCCAGGCATGCACAACACATTGCAATCCCTGACATTCTCCCCTGAAGCAGTTGCTGGATTCAAATCACATTTCTTTGGACTGACAGACCAACTCCTTACCACACACTGTCAGAAATCTCTTATTCTTTTCTAAAACCCTCATTTTTGTGCCTTAGTAATCATTTACCCTGTTTGCTTTCTTTTGCAAGTCCAGTGTGAAATTCATCATTCTACTGAAGTAACTCATTGTTTTAAGAGTTGAATCAAATATCCTCTCTTTAGTGAATAAATATTCCTTAATCTACTTCTTCTCCCACTGGTATGTCAGTTTGTCATAACTGGGGACGGGGAATGGGGGGGGGGGTGTAGCTGTGAAGCTGGAAGTTATGCCACTGGTGTTTTAAATACCAGCAGGGTCACCTGTGGTGGATAGGTTTTCCAAAGAGGCCTCAGACTAAGAGACCAAAAATCAAGAGTGTCTGGCCAATCAATTCTGAATAATGAGACCTAGACTTTACGATGAGTCTCCAAACATTGTTCCGTTTAGTACCTGAAGTAGAAGCCCTCAGGTAGGAAAGCACTCAAAATATGATTGCAGGATATCTACCTCCTCAAAGTCAAGTCAACCTTGATGTCTCAGAAGCAACACAGCTTTCACTTAACAGAGGACCTTCATTTACTGACTTGCTAAGACTCAAAATGAGGAGAAATAGCAGCAAATATACATCCATAATTGGAATGTAGAACACCTAAACTACGAGTCTAGAAAAATTGGGATTTCCCAGAGAAAAATGGAACACATAAAAATAGATAGAGGCATTAGTGAATGAAATGGACTGGTATTCCCCATAATGAATCAGACAATCATATGTTCTACCATGCTGAGGGTGACTAAGAAAAACGGTTGTGTCATGGTCAAAAGCAACATTTCAGTATATGCCTTAATAATGTTGTGTTAGGTTAATATCCATATGCATACAAGGAAGATCTGTTAATCAGGTGATAATAAGGCCATAAAACCAAAGATAAATGGAGCATTTCTACCAATTTCTGCAGTTTGAAAATGCAATCAAGGTGCATTAATAATAATTTAGAACTGAAATGTAAAAGTTGGAAGCAAAGTAGAAGGTCTAGTAGATGGAAAATAAGGCTTTGGTGACATGAGATCAAATGACAGAATTCTGCATAAACAATGATGTATGCGTTGCAAATGCCTTTTTAAAAAGATAAATGGCACGTATATATATGGATCTTAGCAGATGAATACACAAAAATAGAAAATAAAATGGTGGAAAGAAATAATTTTGTGAAAAATGTAATAAAATTTAACTATGTATTTTTTAAAATTGAGATGACACTTGTATCCCAACAACTTTGCTAAATGTAACCACAGGATCTGATAAAGTTTGCCCTTAATGAAGTGATTATCATATCATCTACAAGGTGATTGCAGAAGAAATAAATTTGTCATTGCTGGTGCATTTTAAAAGAAGAAAGGAGCTACAACATATTCTAAGTGTTTTCACTATGCATTGTAACAGATCCAAGAAAGCTATTAGACTATATTATTTTGGCTGGGCTAACAGAACATATGAAAGTTGAACCTTTGGTATATCTTACCATCTAATTAAGGGCCTTTTGATATGCATAAAGAAGAAATGCCTTTTAACTATCCCAATGGGTCATTTATGGTGGTCCAAATTGTCTGTATTTGTTTCATTAAATATTCTTTCTGAGATTCACTTAATAAGTAGACCCCGTTGGTATGCTTTAATGCTCTGAGGTATGGCATGAATATAGGACAATTTGTATTTTAAATTAAGAATAACTGAACCTATTTTACAAGAAAAATTTCTTGTACAAATTTTACTGAATTCAAAAGGTTAGACTGATTGTGGTAGATTTTGTATTTTATTTCTTCTTAAATACATCTTCCAGTCAACTTGCATTTTTTAAAGTTGCATTTTCTTTTGCTCATAATCATTGACTGTTTCCTGATTTGCTCTCTCAATGTTTAATCAACTGTATTACAATTTAAAAAACATATTGATGTTGCAAAGTAACCTCTCTAATTTCTGTCCAATGACTACATTTCCTAAGAGTATCCAGATATAATAATTCAAACCCCTTCCTTCTGTCCTTAATTAGTCATACTTTGCTTGTGAAGTAGTAGAAAAGGCCCTCTTTCTAGTTTTTTACATTTTCTTAGCATATTTCTGCATTTCTGTCACATTATGACAAAAAAGTATTTTTTTTTCTAATTCACAGGACATTGTGAAGAAACACATTTCATATTTGGGTTTAAATTGTGTTTTCATTCTCTACCTTCAAATAGTGTCCTTGGTTGCTTCTTTCTTAATTGCTTCTGACTTATTTTTCTGAACCAACTTCCAGAACTACTGTAATTCATATAGGCTTACTGGTTTTGTTTTGGGTTTTTTAAGATTGTTGTTGTTGTAGTCATTATGTGTTGTTGTTACCAAGATTCCTACTGAAAAAAATATTTAGGTCATATGGATTGTTGTTGTTGTTGTTGTTAGGTGCTGTTGAGTCAAGTACAACTCATAGCAACCTCATGAACGAACAAAAGATCTGAACCCTGTTCTATCTTGCACCATCCTCACACTTCCTGACACACAAGAGCCTATTGCAGTAGTCACTGTGTCAATCCACCTAGTTGAGGGTCTTTCTCTTCTTCACTGACCCTCCTCCCTTCCCAGCATCATGTCCCTTTCCAAGGAATAGTCCCTCCTAGTAACATGTCCTAAGTATGTTAGGTGAAGCCTCATCATTCTTGCCTCCAAAGAGCACTCCAGCTTCACTCTCTACAAGACATATCTATTTGTTCTGTTGGCCATACATGGAATGTTCATTACTCTTCTCCTATACCACAGCTCAATGACATCAATTCTTTTTCTGTCATCCTTATTCATTGTCTAGGTCTCTGATGCATAGCAAGTAACTGGCAAGACCATGGTTTGAACCAGACAGAACTTAGTCCTCAAACTGACATCATTACTCCTCAATAATTTGGAGAGGTCCCTAACTGGAGATTTTCCCATTGCAATGTGTCTCCTTATTTCATGACCGCTAGTATCAAGGGTGTTATTGCGGATCCAAGCAAGGTAAAGCTGCTGACACTTTCAATCTCCTCTCCATCCATTATGACACTGCCTATTAGTCCAAGTCACATGGCTATGAATTAAAAATATATTAAATATGAAATGATTACATTAGAAACTATAACTCAATGTTGTATTTACTTCTAACCAACTTGTTTGGGGGCCAAAACCAAAACCAGTTTATGCCTCTGAACTTCCTCTTGTTGCTAATAATATTCATTGCTGCCATGAGTTCGGCTTTGACTCACTTCTACTTTGGAGAAAAACAGATTCATATATCAAGTTAATGTTTTCTCTCATAGCATCTCTCACTGAATTTGAAACTAATTAGAGTTCCTTAAACATTTTTTCAGTATCAAGATTGATTAAATTTGACTCTGAGTCTTTACACTTTGTTTTCCAGCTATTTCTTGTATAGTTGTACCTAACTTATCTTTATTAACATCATAACTTCCTTTCCCTTCGCCAAGTCAGTAACAGCTTTTCTAACTCTCACACATATGCATTTTAATAAATCAGTATAATTTCTGTTCTTTGTAGTTAAGATCATATAAAATTGTCCAGGTTCTTCTTACTCAAAATAAGAACCAAAATGTGGCAGAATCAGCAGAATCCAAAATTTTTAGGAACTTGTTAGAAACAGACTCTCATATTTAACCCCAGGTTCATCTTATTGAATAAAAACCTTAATTTCAACAAGATTTCAAAAATATTACACAAGCTTATTAAAATATGAGAAGCATGTTTCATGTTTCATATATATATAGTTGTTGTTAGGTACTGTTGAGTCGAGTACCAATCATAGTGATACTATGAACAACAGACATGAATCTGTTCTATCCTGCACCGTCCTCACACTTCCTGACACACAAGCGCCCATTGCAGCAGTCACTGTGTCAGTCCACCTGGTTGAGGGTCTTCCTCTCCTTTGCTGACCCTCTACCCTTCTCAGCATCATGTCCTTCTCCAAGGAACAGTGCCTCCTATATTTCTCTCTCTCCCTTGCCTCCCCCTCTCTCCCTATCATCCATCTATCATCTATCTATCTATCTATCTATCTATCTATCTATCTATCTATCTATCTATCTATCTGTATCTATCTACCTATCTGGTGAATTAATGGTAAAAAGTCGCAGTGTCAACCCAAAGGCAAGTCGTTCTAGTCCACCAGTGGCCCCAAGGGAGAAAGATGAGCAATCTCCTTCCATGTGATTTACAGCCTCTGCCAACCCATTGGAGGGTCATCTATGAATCAGTTCTGATTCCACAGTGGAAAAAAAAAATCCTTATGGTTTTGGTTATTCTAAAGCCCATTGCTGTAGTCATTGTGTCAAACCATCTCTGTGAGGGTCTGCCTCTCTTTTGCCAACCCTCTATCTTTCTCATTATCTCTAAGGACTGGTTTCTCCTGAAAATATGTCCCAAAGTACATGAGACAAAGTCTCAGTATTCTTGCCTCTAAGAACAGTGTGTGTGTGTGTGTGTGTGTGTGTGTGTGTGTGTGTTCTTGCAGTGTAGTTCATATAGAGATTCCTACTAACCTATCCCTCTCTGGGGGTTTGAATATACCAGTAGCTCACAAGCAGAAAAAAGGGACAAACAAAACAATAGGCAAATCATTCTTGGAGGAAGTCCAGGCAGGGTGGTCCTTGGAGGCAACAATGGGAAAACAATGGGAAAACAATGGGAAATCTTCTTCTTACGTGCTTTAGCTGTGTTATCAAGAGGGGTAAGTCCTTGGGGAGGGGGAGAGATAACATTTCCAAAGTGGACATTCAAGTAAAGAAAGAAAGATACTTCACTGAGATCCCTTGACAGTGACTGCAACAATGGGCTTAGACATGGCCAGATTAGGAGGCTGGTGCAGGAAAAGGCTCAGAGGCTTCTTGTTCAGAGGGTTGCTTTGTTGTGTTGTAATAAACTTCATGGCATTTAACAGCAACAACTACTCACTTTCTATCTCGTTATCTAACTTGTACTTATAGCAATAATAAAATAACACACTATCCAACTACTTTGCATCCTAACGTTGTACTTGTCCCCAGGTGTTCACCATGGTAGGGCAGGGCCGGGCAGCTTTTGTCCTCTTTTTGCATGGGATGACACTGACCCACAAACAAAGGCAGTTAAGGCAACAGCAGACCCTCTCCTCCACTACCTTGGATTCCCCATCATACTGTCGACTCCTCATTTGTTGCTAGTTCAAAATACATAGTCATCAGATGATAATTATCTCTGAGTGAAAGTAAAGCACAGTCTAGTGAGACACTGAACTGCTGAGCCAACACAGATGTTTCTCAGAATGCATGGTATAGAATCTGAGTGCTTTTTATAGTTGTTTTCTTCTTGTGGGAAAAGTATGAACCTTAGGTCCTTGAGATAGTCTCCCTAGGTTCAAATCTCACTTATGCCACAAGCCTTTCTAGACTGGTGGCTTTAGGCAACTTAGCCTCTTGAATCTTTTTACAATCTTATTTTATTCTTTCAGTAAAACAGAGAAGATGTTGTATTACATTTATGTATGTTCAGGAGACTAAATGGGGTAATTAATATATATTTTCAGTGTTGGGAGCCTCGTCAGCGTTATTATTCTTGATCTTTGGGATAAAATCTCTACATTATCCTGGGCTACAGGAAGCATTGCAGCTCTCACTCGAGAGAAAGTAGAGGTTAACTTTGGAAGCAAATAGAGTCAGGCTGACTTCTGTCCTTGCCATTCGCTGTGCAAGCTTGTGAACAATTTGCATAACCCTCCTCAGCTAGTTTCCTCAAGTGTGAAAGAAGTCAAGACATATTTCACAGGGCTTATGTGGAGATTAACGAAGATAATGCCTATGTAAAGCACTTTCCCCACCACCTGACACCAAGTCAAACTGCTCTTCAAGGGCTTCTCCATCTGAGCTGCCGCGTTACGGGCATTTGGTTGAAATGGTCATTCAGTACAGTCATCTTAATGCATCACCATATGTCAAGGATAAAGAACCATTCCAAACGGCTGCTATTAGATGCTGTTGAGCCGGCTTTCGACTCAAAGTGACCAAATGTGACAAAGTAGGACTGTCACATAGGGTTTTCTTGATTATCAGTTTAATAAAGGCAGATTATTGTGTCTTTCTCCCTCTGAGCTCCTCTGTGATTTCTAACCGGCTGCCTACATGCTCCAGTCCGGTGCTTATCCCTCTGTTACACCAAGGACCTTTATCCTAGATTATAGCAAGCCGACTACTTTACAGGGGAGCTCTGGTGTTTTAACCCACAGAGCGTTGTGCTGTTACCTTAAGTGGGGGCTCTTGGATAGTTCAAATCCCCCGGCTGATCTGAAGGGAGACGTGTAGTCTCCTCTTTCGTGATTTACTGCCTCTGAAATCTGAAAACCCACTGGAGGGTCAGCTAGGAGTTGAGTCAAACGCATGGTAATGAGTTGTTGTTCAATTATAAACATATATAAATTTGACTGTGCCCCAGAATTTTCTTATAACCAGCTAAAGAAAAAAAATTAGGGGGAAAAGATAATTTTTTTAAAAAAAATATTTTTTCTTAATTTATTAGAAATTATTACTGAAAGATCAAGGACATAGAAACAGTAGGGGTTTTCACCAGTAAATGGAAGAGCTAGAGGACTCGTCCATGGGGAGTTGCACCACTAAGGCCAGGCTTTCTGGGTTGAAATACACCAGTAGCTCTTTGGGAGAAGGAGGGCCACTCTCTTCCTGTTTGCTTTACAGAGTTGGAAAATCCCTGGAGCTATGTGTTGGATTTGCACTGATAGCAGTGAGTTGAGTTTTGCTATGCTGTTATTATTATTATTAAGTGCAGTTGAGTCATAGATGACTCATTGTGACCCTATAAATTAAAGACTCTGAACACTTGTATAACTTTCATCATTTCTCGAAGTTCTTAGAGTTGCCGGATGCAAGTTATTTCAGAAATGAATGCCAGTCCTGCTTCCAGGTATGTTTAATTGGGGAGCTCCACCAAACACTGTCCACCATGGGTAACCACTATCACATTTGACACATCATTGTCACAATATTCAGCATCACAGCAACCAGTGCTGTACCACTTAGAAGAATGTTTGATCAAAACCAATTAAAACTAGACCTGAGGGCTGCAGATTAAAACCACCCACCTTTGGTTTGGTAGCATCACTTTCTATTCACGAGGCCCACAGAGCTCTCTCTCCATGTTTGTGTTGATGTTGTTAAGTGCCATCAAGTCATAGACAACTCATAGAGACGCTATGAACGAGAGACCTGAACACTTGTATAACTTCCATCGTTTTCCACGTTCATAGAGTTTCTGAAGGCAATCTATTTATGGAAGTGGATGTTACTCTTGCTTCTAAGCTTGTTTTAATTGGGAAGCTCCACCAAACAGTGTGTAACCATTATCACATTTGACACATCAGTGTCAGAGTGTTCAGCTTCACAGCAACCATGAGTTCCCTCTGTACAGCAAATAGAAAGAACTAAAATTCTTCCAAACTCTTCTGTTTCCCACCACCTTCACTCACAGGTTGAGGTACACATAGTCAGAATGGGGGAGGTTGCTTTGCCTGGTTTTCAAATCAGTAGCTGTAACATTTGGGGACAAGCATGTTTAGAGCACATTTACTAATATAGGCATGATCCCTTGCTGACATTTTGTGCACAATAGTAGCTTGAGTCTAATTGTTAGATTTCCAGGAACAAAATGGGTTTGCTTAAAACCTTTTGTCATATTTATAGTCTGAGGAATGGAACAATGGAGAAACTCAATATCATTAGTCAGAATATACCCAAGGGTCTGACTGCCAGGCAGACCATCAATTTCCTATATGCAAACTCAAGTTGAATCTTAAGAAAGTGAAGACAGGGGAGCTCTGGTGGCCTAGTGGCAAGAAGCTGCAACTACAATCCCAGAGGTGCACGGTTCGAATCCACCAGGTGCTCTGCCAGGGAAGGAGGGGCCATCTCCTCCTGTACCAGTCAGATCTGATTTGACGGTACACGCACACACACACACACACACACACACACACACACACACACAAAAAATTAAAAAAATAAAAAAAAAAGAAAGTGAAGACAAATCCGTAAGAGCCAACATCTGACTTTGATACATCCCACCTGAATTCAAAGATCTTCTCAAGAACAGATTTGGCATATTGCACAGGAATCACCTGTAAGGTCACCGATGAAGGACAGATCCCTGTGCAGGCAAAGAAAGATAGTTTATTAGGGAGAAACTGCTGGGCTGGTTCCCAAACAGAAGGCCAGCCCGCACTAAGAGTTAGAGGGGATTTTATACTTTCTTCATGGGAACTGGGGAAAGGGATGCTTACAGATGCTTCCTTCAAGATAAGGGAAGCAGTCTGGGGTGTCAGAGAACTAACTATTCCTGGGAAAATGGTGGTAGGGTAGTTTCACAGAAAGAAAAAGCATGATTGCTGTTTCCTATTACTGGCTTCTCTCAGTAGCCATTCTGGGAGAGGAGGCAGAGGACTCTGCAGTCCTAACGTTACCACAGATCAAAACAGTTGTGGGGTAATATCAGGGCATCATACATGAAGAAGGGGAGGGGTGTGGAAATTCATTAAAATTGTCAGAAAAAAAGAAAGAAAAGACCAAAATGAATGTCAGAAGAGATTCCACATCTTGCTCTTAAGTGCAGGCAAGGTGAAGAGAAAGTAAGAAATAATAAGAGAACCGAATAGGTTTCAAAGCATGCTTTGAGAAGACAAGCAAAGTATTATAACGAAATGTGCAAAGACTTGGCATTAGGAAACAAAAAAGGATTAACAGATTGGTAATCATCCAACTATTAGAAATGAATGGAAAAAAAATCAAGCCTTATTCTGTGATAGTGAAAGGTTTATTGGGCAAAATAGTAAATGGTACAGGAAGCAACAAAAGATGATGGAAGGCGTACACAGATTCACTACACCAAAAAGAATTTGTTAACACTGAAATGTTTTAGAAGGAATCATAAGATCGAGAGTAAGTGATACTGCAGAAAGCGGTCCACACTACGCTGAAGAGAATTGTCAAGTAACACACTTCAGCATTCCAACCGAACGGTTTCAACAAAGAGTGCGGGAAGCACTACTTCATCTCTGACATCAATCTATGTCAAAGACATTAGTAAAAGACAGCTAGCAGGCCAACTGATCAGAAGAGATTCACGTTAATGTTCATTCCAAAGAAAAGTTCTCCAATAACTTTAATATCACTTGAAAGATGAGTTTTGCTGAAGATCATTTTAAAAATGGTCGTAGAAGAAGCATATTGACAGGGAACTGCTAGAAAATCAAGCCAAATTAAAGAAAAACAAAACAACACACACACACATAGCATGAGGGATACCATTGCTCTTTTCTCCCACAGGATATGAAAATGTCACATCTTTCAGTCAGCATCTTTGACGGCCCAGCCTGTCCAGAGGAAGTTGTGCTGTGAACCTAAAGGTGGTGACATTCTGAAGGTGCAAACCAGTCAGCAGGTCTGGACGACAAAACAGGCCTTCTCCTCTCCTGAGATTTACAGCCTCCCTAAAACCCGCTGTCAGGGCAGCAATTAGACAACAGTGACAGAACTCACTGTTCAATTGGACAACAGTGATCGTACTCACTATTGTCTAATTGTATATCTCAAGGCTCAATGTATGCTCCAAATGCATCAAGAAAATACTTATTTCTCCTTTTTAGAAGTATTTGTAGATTCAAGAATTCATGGACCAACAATCTATGGCTCTTTTAGTCGTCCTTGAATCACTGGAGCCTTGGGTAGAGGTTGGGTGCAGTAAGAATACGTAATAAGTATCCATTGAATGAACGGAGTGGGGGGCTTGAATTTATGTCATATAACTTGGGATTTTTTTTTTATGTGTTTGGGGGCTTTTGTATACAGTGTCACAGTATAATTTACTCCCTTCAAATTAATTGCTCTTTTCAATGAATGTGAAGGACATTCTCTTCCCTGTTTTGTATAGCAGAGTCATAAAACTCAGTGTGAGATTCTCACATGGATGGTAATCTGATAAGTGCCTTGCTAATTGATTGATCTAGAAAAATCTAATTGAAAGGCATCGAGACATCAGTGGGCTTTTCGGAGGCTTTAGGAATAAAAGTGAAAGATTGCTTCAAAGAGGGAAACAGGCTCCTGAGATTGAACAAAACCAACTGGATTCAGCAACTAATGGTTTGTTTACAACAAATGACACAGAATCTACCAACATTATAAGAGATTCCAGATATCTGGCTACGTTGCTAGGATACCATCTGGACATGTCTTTCAGATTTAAAATTTTGGATTTTTTAGTAGGTATATATTTCATGTACATGTCTATTTATGTATGATACACATGTATATCAAATATATATATATATATATATATTTCTCTTCATTCTGAAGTTTGCACAGGAAATAAATCTGTAATACCAGACCAAAATAAAACCCACTGTCATTGAGTCAGTTTGATTTATAGTAGCCCTCTTGGAGTTCCTAGAGTTTGTAAATCTTTGTGGAACATCTGGCCTGTGAAGACTGAGGAGTAGTAGCTGGTGGATTTGAACTGCCAGCCTACCCACTAGAAGTCCAACATGTAAAAGCACTGTGCTACCAGGCTCCCTAGATCTGTAATAAATACATATTGTTGTTAGGTGCCCTGAAGTCAACTATGACTTGTAGTGACCCTGTGAGTAATGCATTTGATTCAACCTGTCCTATCCTGTATCATCCTCATTACTTCCAAGATATATGTCCCGTCTTACTGCTGAATAGCACTTTACATTGGGGAATTCTAAGAACATCTGTAGCCTTTACTGTTGTTGTTATTGTGTGCCATCAAGTCACTTGTGACTCATAGTGACCCCATGTACAATAGCCCTAAACTCGGCTCTATCCTATGCCAATCATATTGTCTCTTACACACCTATCTCCATGACCCTAGACACTGAATCAATCCATCTTATTGAAGGTCTTCCTCTTTTACACTGTCCCTCCACAATCCCATACATAACACCCCTCTCCAAGGACTGGTCCTTCCTTGCAACATGTCCAAATATTTGAGACAAAGCTTCAGAAGCTTTGCCTCCAAGGAGCAGCCTGGTCTCACCCTCTCTAGGACAAACCTGTTTCTTCTCCTGGCAGTCCACGGTATATTCAATAATCTTCTCCAGCACCACAGCTCAAAGGCATCAGTTCTCCACTCCTGATCAATTTTACTGTAGAGAACAGAGCAAGTCTCATACCCAGGATCTTAAATGAGACACGTCTAAAAGAATGTTTTAAATAAGAAGACTGACATATATTTCTACTTTCCTATTAATCTTTTTATTATGTTATATATAGGGTATTACGAGTCAAAAGTGACTTGATACTATTTAAAACCATTAATGTTATCCCAACATAATTCCTTTGTTTCCCAAGTATGTCCCCCAAAATTTTATCTTAACCCTGTTGTTTTTGTTATATGCTCTTAAGTCAGAACTGATCGATAACTGACCGGCCAGTGGGTTTTCAGAGGTTGTAAGTTACATCGGAGAAGATGGTCCATCGCCCCGCCACTGCAGAGCAGTTGGTGGAATCAAACCACAAGCCTTTGGGCCTTACAATTAGGCCACCCGAGCTTCCTGAAAAGAAAATTTTGAAAATATCTTATCCTTCAGTATTGTGGTGGTGGTGTGCGGTAGTTGGAACTGATCCATAGCTGACCCTTCAGTGGGAAGAGATTGCCCTTCCTTCTCCCATGGAACACCAGGTGGCCTCGAACTGTGTGTCTTCGGGATTTTATTGCCACTAGGCTTCCAACGGTATTGTTGTTGTTATGTTGTTATGTGCCATCGAGCGACCCTATGTACAACAGCCCTAAACTCTGCTCTATCCTGTGCTAATCTCACTGTCTCTGACACACCTACTCCCATTACGCCAGTCACTGAATCAATCCACCTAATCGAGGGTCTTCCTCTCCTGCGCTGTTCCTCCACCCTCCCAAGCATGACATCCTTCTCCAAGGAATGGTTCCTCCTTGCAACATGTCCAAAGTATGTCAGACTTAGCAACATAAAATAAGAAACAAAACAAGAATCTGCACAAGTTCCCATAAATCTTGGATAGGAACAGGGAAATGAGAACTAGGATTTGTCAAGAGAATAGTATTACTGTACCGAGCATCTAAAGGAAATGTGTTTTGGAGAAATTATATATCCAGGAAATGCTGTGTGTGTATGGGCTGTCTTGTATGGTAATACACAAACAGAGCAGGCTCCTCCACTTGTTACAAAGCCCTCCTGCCATGCCATTAAGTGGCTGGTCATGGCCACCAGTCTCTCATTTGCAATGTAAATGAAGGAACAACATGACGTCTCCAATTGAAGGTGAGCCTTAATTAGTCTGCTGATTGCTCCTTGAGAGGGAGGTTATTTTGTGCTGAAGGAACTGTTAAATGGTCCTGGAACAGAGCAGTTCTCAAGAACCCCACCAAGGACGTTTGTGTCAGTGCAGGACAGACAGAGAGGAAGGACTTATTGACACAGTAACTGACACAAGACCTTTCCGAGAGTTGTGTGTGAGATACGTGCAAGGTACATCACGTTGGAGAGCTAAACAAAACTACTGTATATTCATTCTTGCATATCCCACAGGAAATACAGCACTGGTAGAAACAAAGATTCCTTAAGCTTGACTGAAAATAAAAAGAAACATTTTCAAGAGGTTCATGTTAGGGGAAATGGAAGCTGCCTTTAGATACCCTAGAACTCAGACACAGGAAGCTCCTTTCATTCCACTGGTAAAGAAACAAGGAGTCCCGGTTGGTTAAGTGTGTGAATGTTAACTGAAAAGAGAAAGGTTCAAATCCACTCAAGTTGGAGAAATGGAGCAGTCTACTTACATACAGTTCTCATACGCAGGACTGCTGAGCCAATTCCAATCCATAAAAACCCTACATCAATCACAGATTAGGGAAGCTCCAAATGGTTTCCAAGGCGGTACATCTTAATAGATGTTAGGGAGCTCTGGTGGCCTAGTGGCAAGACACTGCACTGCAATCCCAGAGGTACACGGTTCAAATCCACCAGATGCTCTGCTGGAGAAGGAGGGGGCAATCTCCTCCTGTACCAGTCAGAAGTAGACTGCTACATTTTTCTTCTACAGATTGTCTAGTGGTTTCAAACCACTGATAGTTTGTTTAGCAGCCAAATGCTTTTACCACTGGGCTACCTGGAATACTACTGGATTCCCTCCAAAAAGATTACAGCATTAGAAATTATAGAATAACTCTATCCAGTCACATTCACTCCAGTAGTTAGAAATAAGGATTGGCTCAAAGGACCAAATGGTAAACCCACTCTATCATTTCTTCTAGGCCAGAGAATGAAATAATTTTCTGATAACTTTTCATAAGTTGTTGTTATGTGCTATTAAGTCACCTGGGACATGATGCACAGTGGCTCAGAACTCTGTCCTATCCTAAGCCAATCTCACTGTCTTTACCACACCTGCCCCTTTTGCCCCAGTCACTGTGTCGAGCCATCTCATCCAAGGTCTTCCTCTCCTGTGTTGTCCCTCCACCTTTCTAAGAATGATAGCCCTCTGCAACGACTAGTCCCTCCAGGCAGCAGGCCGGAAGTGAGATGGAGCTTTAAGATCCTTGCCTCCAGAAAATAACTTGGTTGCATCCTTGCCAGGGTCCATGGGATGGATGTTCGATGCTCTTCTGAAACACTACAACTCAAAGGAATCAATTGTTCTGTCACCCTTGGGCATGGTCCAGGTCTCTGATGTATAGCAAGCAAATGGAAAGACCATGGCCTGCATCGGGAAGACCATGGCCTGCATCGGGCACACCTTAGTGTCTAGACTGACATCCTTGTACTTTAGCACTTTGGAGGGGTCCCTGCCAGAAGACTTTCCTAATCCAATTCGTCTGTTGATTTGTTGGTTGTTGGTTCCAAGAATGTTAATTGTGGGTCCGAGCAAGCGAGTCATTTTTCCTGAAGACATCGCAGCAGCAGCTTCTGTGGACCCGGGCAACAGAGTGTTAGTGTTGGAAATAGCACGTGTCCTTGATGGCGTCGTGTGGCCATAATTGCCATCCTCGTCTTCATCGTGTTTTAATGCAAACATGTCTCTTTAATCATACCACCCGCGTATACACTCCAGGTCCTTTTACTCTCTAACACAGAGAATAGCCACTTAGTTTCCCCGACCTGCTCCTTTTCAGTACAGCTCCATGATGTCAGACCATTGTGTCAGGTGAATTGTGACCCACAAAATAAACATTGTAAATCCTGGTGACAGAGTCAGTAGAGAACTGTTCTGTTAACCCAAATGCTGTGTCTGTCCGGTGGTTCCAATCCACCAGCGGATCCCCAGGAGAAGGATGGTCTATCTGCCCCTGTGAAATGTGCAGCCTTGGAAAGTCACAGGAGACTCAGCCACTAGATGGCTGTTACCGTGGCCAGGAGTTTGAGTATGCCTATGAAAGGGATCCATTGGGAATGACAGTTTTCTCTGCTACATTAATGAGCATATGTCAGTGTAAGTTGTAGTAAGCCAATTATTTTTTTTTCTGTGTACAACAGCAGATTGAAACAAAAAAAAAAAAAGCAGGTAGGCATAGGAGGAGACAGACACTGTAAATGCTGAGGGTGGACAACTCCAAAGCTGAGGGCTGCCATCAGATTGGACAGCAGGAGAACTGTCTCTGAGAGCTGGTGCCCATCATTCAGGCCTCTGGCCTCCCGGCTTTGAGAAAATAAATGTGTTTGGTAAAGCCAGCCACTTGTGGTATTTCTGTTATGGCTGCACTAGATAATTAAGAGAGTCATGAAGCAAACTTGAAGGAACTTAGGAGGTTTATCAGAGCACGTCCTTTAGGAAGACCAGGGTCTACGAAAGGGGGGGAGAAGAAAGGAGATTTGAGCAGACGGGGGGTCCTGCTGCCTCACAGATTGAAAACAGCTGGCCCACCTGTGGGGAGCACCAGTGCTAAAATGGCCACTAGAATCACCCCTTGCTGGGCATGCTCTCCTTAGAAGGACCTGGACTTGGATCTCCCTCTGCTCTCTTCCCCAACAGCTTCAAGTCTTCCTTTAAAGAGCCTCTACTGAGACATCTCTGTGTCTTTCACCTCAAAGAATCAAAGAAGCAAGTTTGTTCTTTCTTCATCTCCTAATCTCTCCCTCCACATACATCATTGAAGAAATTGTCAAAAGGACTTTTCTTGGTTGTCCACTAGCTATGTAAATGGTTAATGTGCTAGACTGCTCGCCCAAATAGGAGAGGATCTAGTCTACACAGCAATATCTCCGAAGAAGGGTCTAGCAATCCATTTCTGAAGAATCAGCCTTCAAACGGAGTTATCAAGTAGAGCCTCGTCCTACCCTGGCACATGCGTGATCAGGAGTCAGAATGGACTTGATGGCCGCAGAAATTGGTTTGCTGACTTTAGCATGTGCTGAGGACAGGTTCTCCTACCTGTCATGCTTGCTGTCACCGACAAAGATGGATAATATGCTTTAGAAGTAGGTCAAATCTAAATCATAGACCAAAAATGACTTATGAATAAAATAATCATCAAAGTCACAGACACGTGAAAGAAAAATTCATGATTACTTGATTAGGACTCATTCTGACAAAATTACTTCTGTAAATTTGCAACTAAATAATGTGAAAAGTAATTCCAATTCCAGAGCCAGAAGTGAACCTGTCCATTCACATCCCACTCCCCAGTCCATCACTGACAGCAGGGCGGCCCTATGCTCTTGTCCAGCACCAAAAATCAAAGCCACTGCCTTGGAGTCAACCCCAATTAACAGACATCTTTTATCAGGTTTCTAAGCCTGTAAACCTTTCCCCTGAGGACTAAGTGGTGGATTCAAACTGCTGACCTTACAGTTAACAGCCCAACCTGTTACACACTAAGCTACTAGAATTCTGCTCATGTTGGCTGCAAAATTCAAGCTTAGAACTGGTGAGACCCAGGGGTAAGCTTGACTTTAGCTGTTCTTGTTGGATTTACAGTGTTAAGATGCATTCTAGGGGAAAATCGTATAACTAGAGCTGAGAGCCAACTGATAGGGAGCTGATGGAACTAAAACTTTGTCTCTAGTTCCACATTCTTATATCTTACATCTTTTATTTGGATGGCTTAGTTTTGTAAATTACAGGTCTCTTTTCTTGCAGAAGTTTGAATTTGCATTTCCCAATACAGATCATTCATAAGAAGGCGGAGATGACGGCTGCTCTAGATTAAATTGGTGCTGCTTTTGTTTGGTATGATCAAGTTCATGTCTAGTCACCGTGACCCCCATGAGACAGTCAACTCTCTCTTGGGATTTTTTAACAAGAAACACAAATGTAGACTATATACATGGATTCCACCTAATGTATGTATAGGAATCAGATCAATTACATTGGAGGAAAGAACCACTGGAGAAACTCAGTATAAGCTGTGAAAACTAGGCCAGGTGCTGATTGTGGAATAGACCACCAACTACTCATATGCAAGTTCAAGCTGAAGCTGAGGAAAATTAAATTAAGTACACAGGAACCAAAACTTGACCTTAAGTCTATCCCACCAGAATTTCAAAACCATCTCAGGAACAAGTCTGAGGCCTTGGACACTAATGAGCAAAGATCAGATGAGCTGTGGAAAGATATCAAGAATATCATCCAGGAAGAGTACAAAAGGTCATTACAAAGAGAGAAGAGGAAGAAAAGACCAGGATGGATACCAGAAGAAACTCTAAACATTGCACTGGAGCACCAAGGAGCCAAAACAAAGGGAAGAAATCAAGATACTAAGGGGCTGAACAGAAGATTCCAGAGGGCAGCACGGGAAGATAAAGTATTACAAAGAAATGTGCAAGGAGCTGGAGCCAGAAAATCAAAAGGGCAGAACTCACTCAACATTTCTTAAACTGCAGGATCTGAAGAACAAATTCAAACCTCGAGTTGCAATACTTAAGGATGCTTTGGGCAAAATATTAAATGATCCAGGAAGCATTAAAAGAAGATGGGAAGAGTATACAAAGTCATTGTACCAAAAGGAATTGGCAAACACCGAAAAATTTAATGAAACAATGTATGAACAAGAGCCTGTGGTAATGAAGGAAGAAGTTCAAGCTACTTTGAAAGAATTGGCAAAAACCAAGGTCCCAGGAACTGATGGCATACCAATTGACATGTTTCAACAAACAGATGCTGCCAAGAAATCTGTAGAAACACCTGGTCAACTGACTGTATGTATTTGACTGTATTTGTTTCCATTCCAAAGAAAGGTGATCCTACAGAGTATAGAAATTATCAAATAGTATCATTGATATCGCATGCAAGCAAGATTCTGCTGAAGAATATCCAAAAATGACTGGAACAGCACATCAACAGAGAAATGCCAGAGGTGCAGGCTGGATTTAGAAGAGGCCGTGGTACTAGGGATATTTTAGGTAATGTCAGATGGATTTTGGCTGAAAGCAGAGAGTAACAGAGAAATGTCTATCTGTGTTTCATTGACTATGCAAAGACATTTGATTGTGTGGATGACAACAAACTGTGGCTGACTCTGAGAAGAATGGGAATCCCGGAACACCTGATCGTGCTTATGTGAAGCCTATACTTGGGTCAGAACAGACCAAGGAATTACTGCATGGTTCAAAATCGGGAAGGGTGTGCATCAAGGATGAGTCCTATCTCCATGTCTTTTCAATCTACATGTGGAACAGATTATTGGGGAGGCTTGGCTCTATGAGTAGAAGTGTGGCATCAGGATTACAGGTAAACTCATCAACAATCTGGGTTATGTAGATGAGGCAACCCTGCTTTCTGAAACTGGAGAGGACCTGAAGTGCTTGCTGCAGAAGGCCAAGGACTGCAGCCTTCAATATGGATTGAAGCTCAACATCAAGAAAAAAAAAGATTCTCACCACTGGGCCAAATGGCAGCATCATGATAGACGATGAAGAGATTGATATTGTTGACAGCTTCAGTTTGCTTGGCTCGATGATCAACACTCTTGGTACCAACGGCCAGAAAATTAAAAGACAAATTACATTGGGAAAGTCTGCTGTCAGAGACCTCTCCAAAGTACTGAAGGGTAATAGAGTCACTCTGGAGACTAAAGTGCACCTGATACGGGCCATGTTTTTTGCAATTACTTGCTATGCATCAGAGTGGGATGATGGAGAGTTGATGCTTTTGAGCTGTGGTGTTGGAGAAGAGTATTGAGTGTACCAAACAAGTTCATCCTGGAAGAGGATAAAGCCAGGCTGCTCCTTGGAAACAAGGATTCTAAAGCTTCATCTGACATACTTTGGACATGTTACAAGGTAGGATCAGTCCTTGGAAAGGGATGTCATGCTTGGGAGGGTGCAGGGACAGCACAGGACAGGAAGACCCTTGATGAGATGGATTGATTCCATCACTGGGGTAATGGCGATAAGTGCGTCAGAGACAATAAGATTTGCAAGGACTAGAGCAGGGTTTAGAGCTATAGTACACAGGGTCACTATGAGTTACAGGTGACTCGACGGCACATAATAACAATAAGAACAACAATAATTTGTATACGAGCAGATTGACAAGTTCTCCTCCTACAGAGCTTCTGGCTAGGTTCAAGCAACCAATTTTTTGGTCAACAATCGAGTGCTCAATCATCAGGGCTCTTTGTGACTAGCTACACTGTTTGTCCATTGCTATCAAGGTGGCACTAACTCATAGCTGACCCTCCCAGCAGATTTTTCACCCAGGAGGACACTGTCCATCTTTCTTCTCCCCAGGAGCTGCTCATGGATTCACACTGCCTACCTTTGGGTCGACGGCATAGCTCTTTACCCACTAGACCACCAGAGCTCACTGGTGAATGGAAAGATGACCCCTCAACCTAAGTAATGGAAATGAACCCCTATTTCTGTGGTTATAATCCTGTTTGGAAATAGGGCTTTCTTCATTACGTATTGAGAACTCTGTAGAGTGTGTCCTAAAGCAAATTACTTTGGAGTTGGCATGAAAAGCATATAAGGAAATACTTAGGAAGCAAAAAATGATTCCACAGGAAGCTTACAGGGAAGACTGTGATGACAGAAGCAGGAGGAGGTGGTCTTCCCATGAAGAAGGCAGAAAGACAGGCTTTCCTATAATCTGTGCCCTGACTTCTGGCTTCTGGCTTCTGAGTGGTGATAATATACATCTCTCTGTTGTAAAGCTGCCTGTCTGTGGTAGTTGGGCTATAGCAGCACAAAGAAACAAAAACCATCACAGGAACCTGGAAAATGTATAAATCACTAAAATTACCTGAATTAACCAATTGAAATAAATAATTATTAAAAAACCTACCCTTTTGAAATACACAGTCCATCCCAGATTGCCTACTGTTGGAAAATAAAATAGCTCTTTTAAAAAAGATATGTATAATACACCATTTGAAGCTATTTAGGGGGCATTTGAAGCTTTTAAGGGAACCTCAAATAATATCCTGACCTGACTATATCTCAGAAATGCTAAAATGCTTCTATTTATCTTCCAATCTGTCTATACTTTGATTCAGGCTGCCTACATTTGCAAAGTCAGGGATTTTGGTGTGGTTAAGAAGGACTCACATTTCTTTAAAGCTGGCCTGAAAATTTATGACTTAATATGATCAAGAAGATGGATAGCAAAGGGAGTTCTTTTCTGACCTACGTATAACATCACCTAAGTTACAAAGTCATCCATCGGGTGGAAGACTTGGAGAGTGGGGCCTTCCGGTCTGTATGACTGTGTTTGGTCAAAGGAAGTAAAACTGATGGTGACACAGATGAAGGGTGAAGTCAGTCTTGGCAGGAAAATGATGGAAGCCACAGAGAGGCCAGGAAGAGAAGCGAGGTCAAGGGAGATGAGAATAAAAAGGAGAAAAAATATCCTTCATTGTATTCTTGCAATCCAGATATAGCTATTTTGTCTGAATGACATGTTCAGATTGTTGTTTATGATTATTTCTTGTTGTTAGTTGCCATCTAGTTGGTTCTGACATCTACCAACCCAATGAAGAATGGAATAATATGCCGCAAAGTCCTGTATCAGCCTCACCATCTGTGCAGCTTAAGGTCATGGCTGCAGCCACTGACAGCCAATCTCATCGAAGGTCTTTTTTTTTCTGACCCTCTGTTTTACCAAGCATGATGCTTATCTTGAGGGATTGTGCCCTTCTGAAAACAGGCAAGGTTGTCCTTGATTCCAAGGAGCATTCTGGCTGTACTTCCCCTGCTACTATTAAGAAGTTTCTGTCTGAATGGGAAACTCACTTTGAAAGTGTGGTGTTGGTGAAGAATACAGAATATTCTATGAACTGCCAAAAAAAAAAAAACAACCCAAAAAAACAAAACAAAACAAACCCAACTAGCCAAATGAAAACAAAGTGCAAATTTGTCCTAGAGAAAGTACAGCCAAGTTGTTCTTCTTTAAAAAGAATGGAGAAACTCCTTCTCACATATTTTGGACATTTTGTCAGGAGGAAAAAGTCCTTGGAAAAAGACTTCATGCTTGGAAAGTTGGAGGGTCAGAGAAACAGAGGAAGTCCATAACAAGATGGATTGACGTAGTGGCAATGGGCAGGAGTGTGGTGGAAACAGTGACAGTGGAGTTGGCTAAGGCAAGTTTCCAATCTGGCTTTGTTCATAGGATCACTATGAGTGACTTATACCACCACCAACAGGAATAGTAGCATCTAAATATGTGTAGAATATCAATGAATTTATTAAAACTCAATAAACTCTCAAAAATGCACTGTTGTTAGCTCAAAACTGACTCTCAGCCAACTCTCTGTTGGATTTCTGAGGCTGTATAGCGCATGGAAAGCAATTGTCCATCTTTCTTCCCTGCATTTACTGGTGGACTTAAGCTCTTAAAAAGATGAGACCTGTGGGTCAGCAGCACAACTATGCCACCAGACCTCCGCAAACTGCACAGTGATTATAATTTCGTGGTGTTAAAAAAGTTGACCTGCTATCCTGTTAATTTGGAGGTTAGCTATAGAAGAAGAAAAGGCTGAGGGTTGATTCTGAAAATCAGTCCTTTAAATCTCTACATAGTGTTGCATAGTTTTCCATTGTGTGAACATACATTACAGAGCATGGGTGACTTTGGAGACTATTGTGCTGAGTGAAATACCTCAGTTACAAAAGTATAAATACTGCATAACATCACTGTTATAAAGATGACTGACATGGAGGTTGGGAGGAAACTAGGAAAAGAATGAATAGATAAGGAACAATGCATTGAAACTGATAAGGGAAAGAACTGTCATAAAAGTAATACGTGATTATGCATTATATGTAGGTTAACAGTCCAGGGTTAGAGGTACATTGCGAAGTGGACTAGGGGAGAGGAAAAGCTAGGGAGGAGATTGTGAAACAATGAATGAATGAAAATCCAACTTTCCTTAAATTTTTGTTAAAATCTCAATTAAAAAAAATATATTTTTTTTAAATAAAAGTCTATGCAGCACTGTTTTACTCTGAACTACATGAAATGTAGGTACATTTTCTTCAATGATTTTTTACATGAATTGTTTTTGTGTTCTGCATACTGTTTTATTTTGTTGGTTCCCTTACATATTATAAAGAAAATTAGTTCAGTCGTAGCATTTAATCAGGTAAAAGCAGGGGGGAAAATGAGAACTAAAGCCCAGCAAATTAGTTGCCATAAGAAACATCTTAGAAATGATTCCACATTATTTCTGCCTGATCAAACGCTTTTGTTCTAGAAAAGATCATATGCAGGCTCTGTAGCCACTGTTGACTCATTTGGGCATTAAGAACATTGTTTCCTCTCATGATGCTTCATACAGAAAAGTAAATGTTTCATTAGGCTCTATCTTCCCCCTACCTGCCTGCTACCCGACCTTTGGTCTTGGTTAATATCATAATGAATTACTTTTATCTCTGTGAGTTCATAAATACACTCCTGGGGCCAGTAAAGTGACATATGGCATAATTGAGTCATCTGTTCAGACATAATTATTGTTCGTTAAACCCATTCAGCCTGGTTGAAGTGGACGCGAGTCTGTCCTTGGTGTACAGACAGGAGTTGTTTCTCTGATCTGTTCTTTTGGTTTATATGCGTTCCATTTTCCCTCCTACTTTCCGACAGTACGAACATTAGTATTTTCTGTAGTCTAGTACTTACATTTTCCTTCTTTTGATTCTCAAAGATTCCACAATAGGAATTAAAGTAGCATTAGTTCAAAATGATTTCTTTCAAATCAGTGTAGGATTGGATCTTAGATTGAGGGTATTCTTAGCTGTAAAGCGAGTGCTGCTTCATATATTACTGAGAAACATTAGCATGTTGTTGTTGTTATGTGCCGTCGAGTCTTTTGTGACTCATAGTGACCCTATGTACAACAGCCCTAAACTCTGCTCTGTCCTGTGCCAATCGCATTGCCTCTGACACACCCATCCCGATTATCCCAGTCACTGAATCAATCCACCTCATAGAGGGTCTTCCCCTCCTGCGCTGTCCCTCTACTCTACCCAGCATGATGTCCCTCTCTAAAGACCTGTCTCTCCTTACAACATGTCCAAAGTATGTCAGACGAAGTTCCAGAATCCTTGCCTCCAAGGAGCAGCCTGGTTTAACGCTCTCTAGGATGAATCTGTTTGTTTTCTTGGCAGTCTATGGTACATTCAATACTCTTCTCCAGCACCACAGCTCAAAGGCGTCAATTCTCCTTCTGTCCTCCTTAGTCATTGTCCAGCTCTCTGATGTATAACAAGTGATTGCAAAAACCATGGCCTGTATCAGGCACACTTTCATCTCCAAAGAACCTAGGTTCTAGTAAGTCTTCTTTTAAAAAAAAATGTTGAGAAGTAGAAACTCAGAAGAGAGAACGTGCTGATGTCCTGAATCTAGACTCCCAGAAAGTGAAATGAGTTTCTGTTTATGAAATGTAAAAAAAAAAAATAATAAATAAATAAATAAAAAATATTTAACACTGGGCATTACATAGGTTTGAAAGAATTTCTATTCATTCCTGGTAGCACATTGGATAAAGCACTCGGATGGTAACTCAAAGCTCAGAAGTTCAAATCTTCCAGTTGCTTCACAATACAAGGAGGACGCAGTCAGCTTTAGTACAGAGTTGCGGCCATGAGCAATTTATAGAGCAGTTCTTCTCTGTCCTAAAGCGTCAGTACAACCTGGGATCGATCAGACAGTAGTGCTTTATTTTATTTTATTTTTGGTAATGAATTACTGCCCTACACCGCTTACTGGTTTCAGGGCTGAGTCCAAACCAGCAGAGAGCACATGGCAGTGATTAATAGAAGGAAAGCAAAGGGTGCACAATGAATTCACTGAACAACAGGATTGGAGCAGTGCCTTGCTCATAATAGGAGCTCCATAAATACAGAGTTAATCAATAGCGGAAGGATAGGAAGAATGAAAAGAAAAAAATCCAAGCCAAAGCGATGTTCTCAGTCTCAAAGTAGAAGATGCCAGAACACCAGCCAGGAAAATAGCAGATCTTGGACTATAAATCAGAGCTAATATGAGGAACCATTAGTGACAAGTCATTCATCAGGAGATACGGTCTCAGGAGAAAGTTTGACCAAGGACGGCTCAAATCCCCTGGGCCTGTCTGGCTAGTGCCACACTTCTTTACAGGAGCCGTTGCAAACCAGGGCTCATTTCACTGGTCTTTTCTAGGCAAATAAAATGTGTGGCAATGTCTTTTATCTGAGACATACGCTAATATCAGAATTAATGTGATTATCTTGTGAATGCTTAAGATTCTCTAGAGATCAGTCTGCCTGGGGAATAAAGATGGTAAGTCTCATATACACCAGTGAGAAAATGCCAGAACCATTCACACAGCTCATCATTCTTCATTGAAGAGCATGTATTCTACGGATAATATTCTCTATTGGAGTCTACAATGAGTCATCCTAGAAAATCCAACATAATCTTTTTCATTTAAGGTCAATTGATAAACATCCTTACTATCACCTGTAACATTAAACTCCCTGCCCCCCTTTGTCATATAACATATCCCCAGCCCCCAGATAGCAGCATGTGGAAATCTTAAGGAGCTGTGACACTATCTATTACATTTAGGTTGAAGACAGTGAGTCTAACAAAACTAATTCCTGGGATACAAGAATAGTGACATCATTTTAGTAAAAAAATAATTACGGAGATTTAGTACGGAATCCCATTAATTGCATTTTAAAGATTTTACTTTGAAGAACAAAAATATCAGTTTCTCTGTAAAGGAAACACAGCCTAGAATTTTTAAAGCAGGTTTGGTCTGCATATTTCCATAAGGATCTCAAATATCCTAAGGTATAAAAAAAAATTTTGAACTCATTTCCATTGAGTTAGAACTGACTCATAGCTGACCCTCCAGCAGGTCTTCAGAGGCTGAACTGCATGGGAGAAGATTGCCCATCTTTCTCTCTCAGAGGAGCAGGTGAGTTTGGTTGGCAATGCAACGCCCTCCACTGATGAGGCCACCTCCCGCCATAAGATACTAGACACTATTCTATTTTCAATGTAGGTCTCGTGTCCTAGGGCTTAGTGTACTGTTCTGTGGCGATATGCTGCTAACCCAAATGTTGTGTGTCTTCGATAATTTAAACCCTTAGATATCTGATAGGTCTACTTTATGAAGAATATGGCATCAGGATCAGAAGAAGACACATCAACAACCTGTGTTACACAGATGACACAATGTTGGAGAGAAGTACTGAATGTCCCAGACACAATCAAAAGAACAAACAAATACATCTTGGAGAAAGTGGAACCAGAGTGCACCTTAGAGGAAACAATAACAAAACTTCATCTCACAGACTTTGGGCCTGTTGTTAGGAGGGACCATTACTTGGAAAGGGACATCATGCTTGGAAAGGTGGAGGGTCAGCAAAGAAGTGGACGCCATGGATTGGCACAATGACTGCGGCAATGGATATGTCAGAGACAATGAGAGTATCTCAGGTGCATTGTTCGTAGGGGCGCTATAAGTAGTACTCAGCTTAGCAACACATAACAGGAACATTATGAGTTTGAACAGAAGCAGAGACAATGATTCTGAGTTTGTATATGATTTATATATGTATAAAGCATACACACAAACACATATATTTCAAGTAATATATATATAAAGTAATCATGATTTGAACTTAGAAATATGTCTACCTTTGTGAGAGTCTGTTCTTTGACTATAAGCCTTAAAAACCTGTAATTCAAGAAAAAGTTTTCGGACATTTCTGAAATTAGGCATGGAAAGATAGACGCATGTAAAGTACCATCCCTCCCCAGGTTACAAACCTCAGACTTCCAGACAACCCTGCTTGCCCTTTGAAGTTATGTTAATGTGCCTTCACTTTGAAATGATTGAACCAACCCTACTGGCAATAGATTCTTCATCCCAATCACCTTCACTTGCAGCAGATATTACTTTTAAATAATTAGAAAGGCTTCAAGCTTTTCCTCGAGTTAAAATAAGACTGAATAACCATCTGCACTTCTTAGACTTACTTACATATTCTTAAAGACACAGCGACTGATTTGACCCAAACCCAGGGACTGGTTATGTGTTAAGAATGTAAAAAATCTTTACCTGCATTGATTTTGACCTGACATGCTACTTTAAAGACAATGTACCATAATTAATCCTTTTTGTTCCCTTCCCTGCCTCTATCCCTGTAACCATTAAAGAATGTTTCTTTAGATATGCAAACTTTTTCTTATTGTGAGCATGGTACAGGGCAGGCCTGTTGTTCTTAACATCCCTCATGAGTTTCAGTTGACACAATGGCATCTGTCATCAATAATTTATTATAGTGGATGAACTTACTTAACTTAGAGTAACATTCTCCAGGTTTATTCATGTTATGCAGTGTTTCTAGAATTTTCCTCACTCTTTAACATTGTATAGTACTCTATTGTGTGTTTGGCTCATAGTAAATCCATTCTTTTTTGATGGACATTGAGGTTGTTTCTATTTCTTTGTTAATATAAATAATGCTGCAATGAGTGTGCATGTATCTTTTCACACCCCAGATCTTATTTCTTTGGAATATATGCTTAGTTTGTTGAATCAAATGATGTTTCTGTTTCCAACTTTTTAAGGAGGTTTCATTTTGTTTTCCACAGTGGTTGAACGTCAGTAAAGTTTGCACCGATGTCATCAG
This sequence comes from Elephantulus edwardii, assembly GCF_000299155.1. Taxonomy (NCBI): domain Eukaryota; kingdom Metazoa; phylum Chordata; class Mammalia; order Macroscelidea; family Macroscelididae; genus Elephantulus; species Elephantulus edwardii. The sequence goes on along the minus strand of NW_006399837.1, from coordinate 8,451,283 downwards.
TAGTTTTCCAGCATTTGCTGTTTTCCTTCCTCCCTTCTTTTCTTTTCTCTCTCTCTCTCTCTCTGTCTCTCTCTCTCTCCCTCTCCCTCCTAGTTCTAGTTTATTTACAAAACTCAAATACAAATTATTTCCATTTCCCTCACCCCCCCACCATCAAATTGTACAACCCAATGATTAATCCCCCCTCCCCCCTGCACATCCACATCCCTCTGCTGCCACCCCTCCTGGATCCTTATACTCATTCTACAATAACAGTTTTATACAATATTTATCCTTGTGGGACTTAGTTCACTAAGCATAATGCTCTCTAGTCCCTTTCAAGTTAGGTAATAATTTACATGCTCCTACATGCTGCATAGTATCCCATTGTGTGAATGTACCATAATTTCTCAATCCACACCATCACAAGAACATAGAAACAGCTCAAATGTCCAATCACATTTGCTGGTTTTATGTATTATCTAGTTGTGTTATCATTGCTGAGGAGAGATGATATTCACTGCTGTTTTGATGTGCATCCCTAGAATAGCAAATTGTTGTTGTTAGATGTCTTTAAGCCAACTACAACTCGTAGCGACCCTATGAACAACAGATCTGAACATTGCCCTATCCTGTACCTATCCTGTACCATCCCCATTATTTCAAATTTGCCCAAGAGATTTTGGTGGCCATTGTATCGTCCATCTCACTGAGAATCTTCTTCTTTTTCTACAATCCTCCACCTTTCCAGAATGATGTCTCTAAGGACTGATTCCTCTGAAAATATGCCCAGAGTAAGTGAGATGAAGTATTACTATCCTTGCCTTTAAGGAGCAATGTGGCTGTATTTCCTTCAAGACTGATTTGTTTGTTCTTTTGGCAGTCCATATTACATACAATACTCTAAGCCAATACTTCAAAGACACCCATTTTTCTTCCATCTTCTTTATTAATCATTGAACTCTGAGATTCACAGGAAGTAACTGAATTTACCAAGGCTTATATCAGGCACATAAAGTGACATCTTCGATCTTAAGAATTTTGCAGAGGTCCTTTGGAGCAATTTTTCCCAATACAACATGTCTTTTAATTTCTTCAATTTTGCAACTAAGGGTGTTGATTGTGCATTCAGGTAAAATTAAATTGTTGACAATATCAACCTTTAACTTCCTTGACCATTAATACCTAACAGTAGAACATTTCTTCATGTGTTTATCCTCTTCAATGTCTTCTTTTTGCCAGAATGCCTTCTTTGGTGAAATGTCTGTTCATATACTCTGCTTGAGTTTCAATTAGATTATGCCTTTTTATTGTTCAGATTTTAGCGTTTTCTGTAAATCTTAGAAATTAGTTCCTTGCCAGGTTTGTTTGGGGTTCCACCTCCCACCCCTTATCTACAGGTTCTCTTTTCATTCTTTTGGAGAAGTCTTTTGAAGCAAATGTAATCAATCTGTATAAACATGCTTTGACTCATAAGTTTAAACCTTTCCCTAACTGCTCACCACGAAGAAAATATGTGTCATTTTGCTAATCTCTATTCCTGGGGGAAACACATAAAACACTTGTCTGCATGTGACAACACATGGGCTCTTGGGATATGGAACCAACATGACAAATTCACATATAAACCCTAAGTTCCCGCTCTCATAGGGGCAGAAGCTAGAGGCCAACTCTGAGACTCTGATGACTCTGACCTTATCTTTGAACTTGGGCTCTAACCATGAGGGACCTGCATGGAGTGTGAGCCCTGATCAAGCCTTCTTACAGTGCTGCTTGTTAAAGGTAAAAGCCTGAAGCTTACAGATTTGTACTCTAAAATTCTAATAAGTATTTCTGACTGTCTGATTCTAAATACAAATTGTAATATTTTTCTTGTGTAGCTTGCCGTGCCTACCTTTGCAATAAACCAAACAAGACCTGAGAATACCATCACTATTATTCTATTGATATGCTAAAATATTAACATCCTACGTGGCAATTTCTTGCATGACTTTAAAGGAATTACATTTTTGGAATTTAAAGCAATAATTGAAGTTTACTTTGTTGACTATAAAAAAAAAGAAATCATTTCACAGAGATTCATATTATATGTATTTCCTCCCCTTTTCTGCTACATCTTCTTATTCTTTTGATAAACATTTAATGTTGCCAGAAATGAGTATTATTTTCCAGTATAAGCATCACCTGGTATTTTGCTTAAAATGTTCTCCGGCTCCACTCCATTAAACTAGAATGAGCATTTTTAGAAGATTCTCAGACAATTTCTGAGCAGTTAAAGTGAAGTTTTTGAATTATAGTCTTGGTGAAGGGTATTGGCTATGGCATAAAGTGCTGAAGGAACAAACATGTCTGTCTTGAGAGAAGGCTAGCCAGTTGTTGGTTTTGGTTTTGGTTTGTTTGATTTTTTAATTTTTATAATTTTTTTATTATTACTATTAATTTTAATTAAAGTTTGCATAGACTTTGGATTTCCATTTATTCATTTTTGCACTTTTCTCGCTGCCTGACACCTCACCCCCCATTACTCTTTGAAAAGTAAAAGAAAAATTCTTTTATTGTTATACAATCCCTGCCCCCAGGCCCAGTCTACTACACAGCCTTCGTTCTGGACTCCTGTCATGACAATAATACCTAATCACATGTTGTTTTTAGAGCCCCTGAGTCGAGTGTGGCTTACTGTGATCTTATGAACAACAGACTTGCACCCTGTCCTACACTGTGCCATCCTCATCAGCTCTGACACTTCTGAGTCCATTGCTGCAGTCACTGAGTCAACCCATCAGGTCGAGGATTTTCCAATCTTTCACTGATCTGCCTGCTGGCTTTCCAAGCCTAAAGTCCCCGTCCAAGGTATAGCCACTCCTGGTAACACACCCAAAATATGCAAGAGATTGTTATTCTTGCCTGTAAGAAGTATTGCCTCCAAATTCGAATGGGATCCTCAGCTCAGGTCTATAACAAGACGCATGGATCAGTTTTATCGGTTTTATGATTTGTGTGACCTGTGGCTACAGCTTTAGGGTGATAGATGCTACTTGCAACTGCAACTTGGAGCATAAATCTTCCGAGTTTTATAGACTCAGATTCTACAAGTGATTTGAAACAGAAATCTTTGTTTTTATTATTGCATAAATAAAACTATGACTATGAACACTGTTAATGTTATGCATAAAAATGTTAAGGCTTCTTGTAATGACTGTACAGTTTTCGCTTTATTTTGGTTTTTATTCTGAGATACTGGCACTATGTTAGCGCCACTTTTAGCCATAACTCTAACACTCACTCATAACAATCTTGTAAGGTGGATACTATTGCAGACTTGGAGATATCAGAGCACATGGTGTGCTGTTGTTGTTGTCGTTATGTGCCACCGAGTCACTTGTGATTCATAGCGACCCTATGTACAACAGCCCTGAACTCTGCTCTGTCCTGTGCCAAATGCACCGTCTCCAATACACCCATCCCGATTACCCCAGTCACTGAATCAATCCACCTCATAGAGGGTCTTCCCCTCCTGCGCTGTCCTTACCCCCTCCCAAGCATGATGTCCTTCTCCAAGGACCTGTCTCTCCTTACAACATGTCCAAAGTATGTTAGATGGAGCCTCAGAATCCTTGCCTCCAAGGAGCCTCCTGGTTTAACCCTTTCCAGGATGAATCTGTTTGTTTTCCTAGCAGTCCATGGTACCCTCAATACTCTTCTCCAGCACCACAACTCAAAGGCATCAATTCTCCTTCTATCCTCCACTGCAAAGATGAAAGAGGAAGAAATGACTAAAATGGATATCAGAAGAGACTCTGAAAATTGCACTGGAGCACAGAAAACCCAAAGCAGAAGGAAGAATTCAAGATACTAAAGAGTTGAATAGAAGATTTCAAAAGGCAGTAAGGGATGACAAAGTAAAATATTACAATGAAATGTGCAAGGAGTTGGAGTCAGAAAATCAAAAGGGCCAAACTAGCTCAGCATTTCTTAAGCTCAAGGAACTGAAGAACAAATTCAAACCTCGAGTTGCTAGAATCAAGGATGCTTTAAGTAGAATATTAAATGATCCAGGAAGTATTAAAAGAAGATGGAAAGAATATACTGAGTCACTGTATCAAAAGGAATTGGCAGATACAGAAGAATTTCATGAAACAACACATAAGCAAGAGCCTATGGTGATGAAGGAAGAAGTTCAAGCTGCTTTGAAGGAAATATCAAAAAATAAGGCCCCTGGAATAGATGGTATACCAATTGACATATTTCGGCTAACAGATGCTGCCCTGGATGTGCAGAGTACATGGTGAAAGTGATGTAATTAGTGAGTAGAAGAGTTGGGCTTTGAATTCAAGGCCTTCCGATTATAAAGTTATAAGACATTTCAAAGCCAGACTGACCATATGGGCCCTTATCATTCCTCTACCAGCCAGAGCAATGTTCTTGGTAATAATTGTGTTGAAAGGTCTGAACTCCCTTTTACATTTGAGAATGACACTTTGAATTCCACCACTTCCAAATGGTCTGTTGTGAGTAAGCTGCTTACTGTTTCACAGCTCCCCCTGGGTCTCTGAGGCTCTAGACAAAAGGAAACTACCACTTGTTCTCCCAGGGATGGCTGGTAGATTTCAACTACTAACCTTTGTCTTAACCATTATGTACTACACCACAGAAGCTACTCCATGTGTGTGTGCGTTTGCTCAGTTGTTACTATTGTTATGTGTGAGTTCTGGTGGCCTAGTGGTAAGAAACTATGCTGCAATTCCATAATCACGTGGTTTGAGACCATCAGCTGCTCTGTGGAAAAAGGATGGGCAATCCATTCCTAGGGGGTTAACTACATCTGAAAACCTGCTGAAGGGTCAGCTATGGGTCACTTCTGACTCTCTGGTATATAGCAACATTGTTAGGTGCAGTTGAGTTAACTACCATTCATAGAGACCCTATGAACCATAGCTATGAACAGTGCAGTACCCAGAGTCTCCGTTTACACCTAATCCCACTTCCCCTGCTACTTTGTCAATCCATCTCCTCCAGGGTCATCCTCTCCTACTCTGACCCTCTACCTTTCCATGCATGATGGTTTTCTCCAAGACTGACAGAGTTCCACAATCCTTGCCTCCAAAGAGCAACGTAGTTTCATTCTCTCTAGGACAGAGCTGCTATTCTCTGGCAGTTCATGATATGTACTCCTCTCCAGCAGCACAATTTAACGGCATTGATTCTTCTTTTGTCACCCTTAGTCGTTGTGCAGCTTTACTATCAATTGATTTGGAGGTTCTCTGCAACAAAGTGAAGCTTTGCTGGTTCCTGTGCTGTATTTACGATTGTTGGTGTTTGCGTACCTCCCATCCTAGGAAGCTCACCTGGCATGACATCAGTAGTACTCCATGGTAACCCATGAGCTTACCATTGGCTATGTTTTGTAAGATCATCAGGGCTCCCTTCCTTGACTATAAAGCCTAAGAATGCCTCCGACACCTGTCCATCAGGGGCATCTATCAGGGGCAACCCTACTCCTATTTGAGATATTGATGGCATAACTTCCAGAATGATGGTAACACACAAACCACCAGAGTGGGGAAAGCTGCCAGAATGTTGATGGAAATATTTACACATGGATAGACCACCTAAATGAGCACACTTTTCACTAACACATGAAATTAGCAGAGTCTTAAAGGTAGGAAAAACACTATTTGACCCATTATTTTATCCAATGTTTGTCCAATGCCACATTGATTTGTACCTGGGAAAAATGAGAAATGGGGATGGGGTGAGGCTGTGTAATCAGCCGAAGACAGAATTAGCTGGCAGTTCCTATCAGCTTGAAAGCGTCCCACCTGTTACTTTAAATGACAATCTCTGTAATGGTTTCTGTAAAGAATACATCATCTGCTGGGTCTGGTAAATGCAGTCACCCCCACCCATTATATTTTTTAAAAGCCAGAGCAATAATTTCCAGCCTCTAAATTAGTCTTACGGGTAATTATGGAGTTTTGCCAGATCTAAATTTTTATAGCATTTAATTAAAAAAAAAAATCCGTATTAGCTTCACCTAACTGTAATATTGTAATAATTCTCTGCATAGAAAAGGTATATTTTGGTTTTGTATGTATGTATGTATGTATGTATGTATGTATGTATGTGTGTGTGTGTGTAATAAAAACAAGGAAATATGGTTAATGAATGATCGAAGGCACTGAAGTCAAATAAAGGCTTTCATCACTCGTGACCAGATGGTGAGGAGAGTGTTAATTTGAACCAGTATTTTCTTTCTGATTCTAGGCAGCCCGAGTTGGGTCTTTCAGCCCCAAAGCGTCCTTCTTTTATTTACCACTTTTCTCTATAAAGACAGACTGAATCCTTCAGCAGCCTGGCCAGTGCTTGCTTTTGCAGTTCGGTTGTTAATCTTTATTTCCTATTGAGCCCTCAGTAGGCATTTGTTGGCTCTACTCACTAGTATTCACTCACAATGCAGGTGAACCACATCCTGTTTCAAGGAGCCCTGACTGCATAGTAAGTTAAGTGTTGGGTTGGTAACTGAAACATCAGCGGTTTGAACCCACCAGCTGCTCTGAGGAAGAAAGGTGGTCAATCTTCTCATTTTATAATGTGCAGCTTCGGAGAAACTCAGTGGAGAGTCTTCATGTGCCAGAATTGACTTGAATGAAGGCCGTGGGGTTTGGGGTTCAGAATCTTGTTGTTATCAAGTTAATTCAAACTCATCAAGTGACCCTACGACATAGAATGTCTTCCCCACAGGCTGCAGTCTTTTTGGAAATAGACTCCCGTACTTTTCTCCCAGGGCGTCTCTGGTGGGTTTGAACTGCTGTACTTTCTATTTGTAGCCAAATGCATTAAACACTCTGCCACCAGTGAACCTTTGCTGCTTTTAAAGCCTCCTGTCTCCTACTCGAATGAGCACTTTTCTCCTTTTCCCAGAAATGTTTGGATTTTGAGAAGTTTGGATTTTCTGACCACAGTGCTTAGCAATACATGCTCCATCCACAGCTGTCCTGCTGACTGTCACGGACTTCACCTTGAAAGGTTTTAGCGAACCCCAAGCATCCTGAGAATTGGGAAAATGTGGGAGAGATGTGGGGAGACTGACAATATTAACATTTGTGGAGCCTTTAATAAGTGCTTTAATGAACTGAATTTATACTTTAATAAATACTTTAATAAACATTCTTGTTGAGATGGATTGAATTTTGGACACAGTTTCTAAAAAGCAGTTGTGGGGTTTGAAGTTGAGAAGTATGGCTTCATGAAGTATAGCATTCACCACAATCTTCTCCTGACAGCCTTGTGTGTTAATTTGACCTTGATGTCAGCTCTACAGCTACATTTAACATTGCGCTAACACATTCTGAATGTGTGTGTGTGTGTGTGTGTGTGTGTGTGTGTGTGTGTTTCACCATCATATTAGCAACCTTTATAAACACTCTGCTAACTACATTATTTCCGGATATTTTCTACTGGAGTAATTTTCCTATGCAAAGCCTCTTCTGTCCATTCTGAACAGTACTCTTACCCAAACACATTGAAGTCATGTGGCATTATGGATCTGAAGCATGGTAATACAAAGGATATCACCACAGTGACTCTGAATAGCGCTGATGATGATGTCCAAACTTGACACTGCAGCTTCAAAGTGCACTGAAGTCTTCCCAGACTTCCGGGAGAAGAGAAAAGCCAGCTACCAAGAAAAGCGGGCCTGGATGTATGGATATACATCCACAAAGATGCACACAAAAGTAGATATTGCATTTTAAAAGCTAATAATTTATAAGAATTGTTGGTAGTAGTTTGATAACAGTTTTTCTTTAGAGAGAATTGTTGATCTATATACATAAGCAAAAGTCAAACCAGTTACCCCAAATGTTATGTACCATCGAGTTGACTCAAGCAACCCTATGCACAAAAGCTCTGAACCCTGCCCTATCTAGAGCCAATCCCACTGTTTCTGGCACACCTATCCCCAATGTTCCAGTTACTTCGTCAATCTATCTCATCGAGTCTTCCTCTCCTTCTCTGTCCCTCCACCCTTCCAAGTATGACGCACTGTCCAAGGACTGAGCCTTCCAGTGAACATGTCCAAAGTATGTGAGATGGAGCCTCACAATCCTTGCCTCCAAGGAGCAGCTTGGCTTCATTCTCTCTAGCACAGAAATGTTTGTTCTCTTGTAAGTCCAAATACCCCAGTAAGATTCCAACTCATGGTGGCCTAGTGAAAAGAAGCTGCATTGCAACCCCAAAGGCACACAGTTCAAACCTACTAGCTGTTCTACAGAAGAAGAATGGGTGATCTCCTACTGTGCGATTTACAGCCTCTGAAAACACACCAGTAGGTCAGCTATGGGTTGGTTCTGACTCAACAGAACACAATAATATAATAATAATAATAATAATAATAATAATAATAATAATAACAAC
>NW_006399837.1:8420577-8442789 GCF_000299155.1 Elephantulus edwardii | reverse complement strand
CAATTTTACTCCATTGGCGTTTCAAGGCTGGGACTTTTTGAAAGAATCCTATCAGGCCTTTCTTCTGAGTATGTCTAGGTGAACTGGAACCATGCGTGTTTTGGATATTAATCCAGTATTTCACCATTTATGTAATCTGTGGATTCCTATTGTTCCTGTGTGTTGTCCTCGTTATGCGTCACTGAGTCAGATCTGACTCAGCAGATCCTCCAGCTAGTTTTCAGAGGCTGTAAAGAACCCAGGATGGGATTGCCACCCTTTATCCCATGGAGCAGCTGGTCGGCTTGAACTGCCTGCCTTTAAATTGACAGCACACCTCCTTACCCATTAGGTCCCCAAAGTCCTGCTTTAGTTGATACCAATGGAGAAACAAATTTAAATAGTTAATTAAAAGAGGCGGATCCACTTCAATCCATCGCTGAACTTGTACACTTTATCCTGTAATGACGCGGGTGTTGCTATGTGCTAGAAGCAGTATCACCAGCATTCCAAACACTAGGAGCATCACGTGATGAACAGCTGCCAGTGATGTGTCCAGATGAAGGCACACTTCAGGCCAATGAACTCTCAAACGGCTTCCAGATATTAGCCAATGAAAACTATTTGGGTCACAAACATTGTCCAATAAAATGCTGGAAGTTGAGCATCCAATGTAGGAAATATTCAAAATTCATGCTGGTCACAAAAACTCAAGCACATCAATAATCGTGATGATGTCATAGGACCAGGCAATGTTTGCTTGTTTCGAGGACAGAGTCACTGAGTCAGAGCTGCCCTGATGGCAGCTGACTGTAACGAGAGCCGCTTAAATCATCTGTCATCGCTTCCCACCCACATCTCCCCTGAATCTACCTCTGTTTCCTATCATTCCTCTGGTCTCTCTAAAACGTGGACACCACAGTCACAGCCATGTCTCCCTCTCCTAACCTGTAATGGTTATCAATGACGGTCACTGGATGACTACTTGTGCCCTTAAAAGCAAGAGGTTGTGTGTTAATTGGCTGCAAGAGTTCCAACTCTGCCACTTGGCCCGCTGTTTCTGAGTTTATTTTCTACCCAAATGCTTTCTTTTCTCTGCTTGCGCAGAGCTGGGTCTATCGCTGAGCAGCCGTGCACTCTTATTTTGCCAGCAGGGCTGAAAAGGCCAATCTCAGGTGGCAGCAAACTGGGACAGCTTCCCAGGTTCATTTGCTTTTTCATCACGAGCTCAAGCTTCCTAAATTCCACTTCAAATGGAATCCCCACCTGAGTTCTTTTTAAACTAAAGATCAGACCCAAGAACATCAAGAACATTCAAAGAAATTACGTTTGTTTGAACAGCTGTTTGGAACGGCTTTCTCTGGAGTAAGGATCTTCTTTTAGAATCTCTTGGTCAAGGAGCTATAAGTTCAAATTGCCGATATTGAATTAAGCGTAAAGATGCAGTGGAATATGGAAGATATTGATTTTATCATGCCCTGGCCGCTGCTATGTTCCTTCTCATTTTAGTGTTTTGAGTATCATAGATTTATGTGTTTGATCTTCTAACCTCTTTTATCTAATCATTCTGTCTAATTCTTTCATCTATCGATGTTAATTTAAAGAATTGACAGCAGATATGAGGCTTTAACATTCAACTTTGGAATGTGCTCGACATTATTCTTACCCGCATTTCCTTATTTATATCTTTGTTTTGAGGGCTAGCAGCTCATAATAGGTTTATGGCTTTTAACTTAAATTGCTATTTTTTCTCCAAAAAAAAAAAATCACTAGTGTGATGTATTATGCCACTGTCTTTTCTGGCCAACAATATGTCTTGGAAAAGGTACAGCCAGAGTGCTCTTTGCAGTCACAGATGATTAAACTTTGCTTTACATACTTCGAGCATGATGCTTGTTGTTGTTGCTACACACCATCGAGTCAGAACCTAGCTGACCCTTTGGAGGTTTTCAGAGGCAATTAATCACACAGGAGGAGAGTGCCCATCCTTCTCCTGTGGAGCAGCTGGTGGCCTTGAACCACAGACTTTCAGAATTGAAGCACACCTTCTTAACATTGGGCCACCAAAGCTACTAGAAGAAGCTATTTTTGCTTTTGGAGAGGGACATCATGCTTGGGAAGGCAGAGGGATGGCCATAGAGAAGACCTTCAGCTAGGCGGATTGACACAAGGAGCTCAAGTGTGTCAGAGATTGTGAGGATGACACAGGATAGGACAGGGTTCGGATCTGTGGCTCATACGGTCACTATGAGTCATACTTGACTCAATGACACCTAGCAACAACCAGGTGTCTATGCAAAAGAACTAGAGCTAGTTTTTATGTAGTGTCAAATATGACAGAGTGTTCTTAAGATTGACACATTTGATATTTAAATAATTGGATACATAATAAAAGGCCAATTAAAAAAAAAACACAAAAAACAAGCAAGCATGTTTTTGGCAAAATCTGATTGCTACAGCAATCAAAGAACTATGAATGAGATCCAGCTCAAGAGGTGGGGGTAGGCAGGCAAACAACGTCTCTGTGGTCTGCCCTTGAAGACACTTCATCCTCGCAAGACAAGGCTTGACCACAGACCTACTGCTGTCTCAGCAAATCCACCAGAAACTTCTGCAAGAGCAAAATGAACAAATGGTTTAAGGATCTCCCAGGATGCACTTTCTGATCAAACACCCACATACTTCCAGACTAGGGTAGATGTCAGCATCCCTGCCTCTATACACATGCTGCCTGCAGTTCATTGCTGTCTCCTCAATGGGAGGGACACTTCTATCTTTGTTTCTTTTTATAGATTTTTCTGGTTCAAAGTCATCCTGTGGCAACAGGGACTTGAGGAGCAGATACAAATAAGATGTTGTGTTTCTCCTCTGCGAGAGTAATAAAGTATCTTGACTTCACTTGAGTTCCCCGACTTCTTAGCAGACCAAGTCCAACAGCTCCGGCAGTCATCCTGCGTGGGCCTCTGTTAATCACTGTGGTGCTACGTACCAACTGTTCAATTGCTTAGCAGGACGGTTTAATTGCCTTGAAGTGTACCCTGTCCATTAATAAATCAGGATCGCATAATTGAATTTTGGAATGAATTGCGAGTCACTACAAGCTGTTATTCTCCGCAGGTATCACGGTATTGGATATTCTCATGTCTAGCTCTCTCTAATTTAGTAGTTCCTCTCACCATACTAGTACATAACTCCTACTTTCTCAGTTTTAACTTGATTGATAATATAACTTTTCTCATGTCTGTCTATTCCAAGGAATTAGTTGATAATACCTGCAAAATATCATTTGTATCTGCATCCCCAACTCAACAGAATCTAATTGGGTCAACGAATCTATGAATGAATGAATGATAGGCAAGAGTAGAAGCGAATACTTCATTAAATGCTGTCATCGGATAAGGAAGATCAAACAAGAATTGATACCTTTGAATTCTGGTTTTGGCAGAGAGTATTGAATATCCCATAGCCTGCCAGAAGAGCAAACCCATCTCCCTTGAAGAAAGTCTAGACGAGAGCCTCTTACGCCAAGGCTGATGAAACTTTGTATTGTACATTTTGTGTGTGATGCCAGAAGGCACCAGTCCTTGGGAAAAGACTGCATGTTTGGGAAAGTAACCACTGGAGAAAGGAAGACCCTAAATGCAATGGAGCAGCACAGTGACTGCATCTGCTTGAGCAAGGTAGAGGACGTGTGGTTTGTGCAGGGTAAGGCATGTTTTGATCTCTTGTCCATAGAAACCCTATACATGGCAGTTAACTCAATGGCGTCTAACAATAACAACAAATCCCACACATCTCTGCCAGAGCACTGCATGATGTATGAGGCTGGTAACGAAAATGTTGGCAGTTTGCATCCAGCAGCCACATCCTGGGAGAAAAACATACAGTCTTCTTCCTTGAAGAAAGACAACCTTGGAAGCCAACAGTGTGTCAAAATGAGTCAGAATTAACTTGTGGGAAACAGATTGTACCATAGAGGTGGTACAAATGACTTAGATACAAATGGAAAAATTGACAGAGGGGCCTGAGAAGAAGAGTAGAGACATTTATTTTTGAAAGATCATAGTCTTGCAAACCTCATACAGCTCAGTTCTACTCCGAAATATACAAGGTATCCAATACTAAAGGTTGAGAAGTTTAGGACCAGCTGAGTCAGAATCAACCTGATAGACATGGGTTTAGTTTTTGGGTTTAGGGTTCCATGTGTTGTCTATGTCACTAAGTCAATCATCATAATCGCTCTATGAATTTGGTACTAGCTTTATAGAATAGGAAACTTGGACATAGTAAGATAGAAAATTATAAATATGAAAATAATCTATCAAACAGTACAAAGAGAAGAGGTTAATTGACTTTGCATTTGAATATTCAAACAATCCTTTCATTTCCTTTCCCCTTAGTATCTTCTTTCTAGTATTTCATGGGACACATTTAATGTAATTCATTTCTATTTTAGCTCAGTACCACATTAGGATACTCAGAAGCAAACACTATATATTTCTAAGTGCCATCTCAACTGCTATAATTTAGTCATATAAGTCATATTCTGACCATTTGTACTGGATATCAGTCAATGCCAATTCTAATATATATGTTGTTGTTGTTTACTGTAGAGTCCATACTATACAGATAGATATATAGTTAAATATAGAGATAGATAGAGATATATGTTAGATAGAGAGCTCTCTTGGCCTAGCGGCAAAAAGCTGAACTGCAATCCTAAAGGCAAATGGTTGAGGCCACCAGCTGCTCTGTGGGAGAAGGATGGACAATCTCTCCTGTGTGATTAACTGCCTCTGAAAACGTCATAGAGAATCAGCTTTCCCCCCCCCCTATTTTTTTTTCTTTCCTGATTTATTTATATTGGCTGTTTTAAGGGCCAGTATAGAGACATTATGAACAACCTGTACACAATTCTTAATGCACATACCAAAAATCTAAAAAGCCATGCAGTTATAATTCTTTTCTAAATCCCAGTGACCTTCCAGCTTTAATTTGGAGGAAAGTTTTCATAAAGAAGAAAATAAGAAAATATCTTCAATTGTTGATAAACTGTCACATCATTAAGTCCCACTAATTTACAACTGAGAATCAGCTTTGGGCCGGTTCTGACTCTATGCTTCACGACAACATTTATCAGGTAGGGAACTACCTTATTCCTAAAACTAAGTCATTATGCCACAGAGAAATACCTTTCCCAGAGCCCTTGGTAAATGTGTGATTTGAGACCTGATTTTTCTCCACCTAAAAATTTTCCAGACCTCATTTCCTCAGGGATGCTGGTTGTCTAAAAGGGGCTTTGTGATAGGCCATGTTTAGGAAAAGGTGGCTCTGGTGGTGTAAATTCCGAGAGAGTTCACTGCTCACCCAAAGGCCACAGTTCCCTGAGAATTACAATCCACCAGAAGCTCCCCAGGAGAAGGATGGGCACTCTCCTTCCATGCAATACACAGACTCCAAACACCCACTCCGAACGGCCAACTATGCATAGATTCCAACTTCTGGGTAATTAGTGAGTTGAGAAGAATGTAGAAAGCATTTTTACGGTGAAACAAAGGGTGCACTTCTCTGAAGAGTTGACTTCCCCAGCTGCTTCATTGGGAAAAGGTCTATCATTTCACCTGTGAGACCCACATTCCTGGAAAACCTGCTGGAGATGGCAGGTTTTCACCATAAATATACTAAATCAGAATCTACATTTTAACCAAATCCTCAGCAAGGAGTTGAACGTGAATGGACTAGTTTGAAGCGGCAATTTTTGTCTTCATTTCATTTCTGCTCTTTGTTAACTATCTTACCTTTCCAAGCACATCATGTCACGTAAACCTCATACAGGTATTATGCATATATTGTTTTTGTTAAATGCTGTTAAGTCATAGATGACTTATAGCAACCCTGTGAATGAGAGACCTGAACACTTGTATAAAAGTTTCCAAAGGCAAGCTCTTTTGGAAGTGGATGGCACTACTGCTTCTAAGCTTGTTGTAATCGTGGAGCTCCAGCAAATACTGTCCACCTTGGGTAACCATTATCACATTTGATACATCAGTGTCACAGTGTTTAGCATCACAGCAACCATGAGTTACCTCTATACAGCAAATGGGCAGACCAGTACTATACCACTTGGAAGAATGTTTGACAAAAACAATTAAAATAGACAGAGAAATGCAGCCAGAATGTTCATCCAGGAGAAGATAACAGCGATGAATGGGACCCTCGAAAAACTAAGTTCTATCAAAAGCTTTTTTCAATAGGGTGAAAATAAAACCTACAGAGTCGGGGGTAGGGGGGGGAACATTTTTACAATAACATCTCAGACAATGGTTGCATAAAGAAAGTTTACAGAATATTTCTGGGCCTCCACAAGAAAAAGACTGATAACCTAATGACAAAATGAGCAAATGACATAAAAAGACTCTTCACAAAGAAAGACATTGAGATGGCATACAGAAATGGGAAAAAATGCTCAAAATTACCAGAAAGAAAATCAGTCCAAACTGAAGCAGAATTCTTGGAATTCTAGGTAAACTTGCTCCATCTCCCACTGATTCATTCACTGTCATTAAGTTGGAACAACCAACTCAAAGCTGACCCTCCAGCAGGCCTTTGAAGATTGTAAATTGCCTAAGAAGAGATTGTTCATCTTTCTCCCACAGAGCAGATAGTGGGTGTGAAATACCAGGGAGGTATCACCATGGTATTAGCAGTTCAATTCCCTATAGACTAGTCCAACAGTGGCTTACAACAAAGCCAGACCAATTTAGGTTACAATTCTCAAAAGAGATGAGAAGAATATGACAGAGAGCAGACAGAGGCTTTGTCTGACTCATAAGGTAGGGCTTGGGCCCATGGCCCTGGAGCTAAGGACCTGGTGTTCTGACAACCTAGCTATCCAAACAGCTCTCAATCATTTTGTGAACTTGTTGGCAAATAAATCTAATACAGTGTGCCTCACTATTCAATTGTCCTCAGACAATGTCCAGATGTGACACTGTGACACTCCCCTGTGGAGTAGTCTGCTACTTCCTGATGAGCTCACTTTTTGGTCTTTCTTCAAGTTTGTATCTTACATTATGTCCTTGACTATGTATACTGACTATATTCCATTCTTTGACCTTTTCTTGGCTTCTGATTATCCCTCAGCTCCTAGACCAATCTACCCTAATCTCAGTAATCCATGATTAATTCTATCTATATCCAGAATTCTTTACTGTATATAATTCTTTGAGTGTTTACTTAAAAGAACCATAACTCTTCTTTTGCCTTCTAATTAGTGAACCCAAAGCATATACCATATTTCAGAACCCACAAGCTTAAACCTATCACATTTGGCCAAAATGGTACAGTGCAACTTTGCTTGACGTTATAAACAAAGAATTCCACTGTGCCTTTTATTATTAAAATGGAGTCCCTTTGTTTTTTGCAGCCATGGGACCCATAATCTGAAGGTTAGATCAGTATTCCCCTACCCAGGAATTTCATCTGCCAGCTCTAGGTTAAAAATAATAATAATAATAATAATTATTATTATTATTATTATTATTATTTAAAAATCGGATTCTCTCAGTGTCATAGTACTTACCTATAACTTTCTCTTTTTCATTCTTCCTCAATGATTGGAGGTAGAGAACAGGGTTTCCAGTGTATTCTCTTCCATGTAGGATTATGCCGTCATTCTAGGTAACTTCAGTGTCCACATGAATATGGACTTTCCACACATCCTTATCTTCCAATTCTTTGGTGCACTCTACCTCACTAACTTTTTCTTCTAGACCAATTTATTGGTCTATCTGTGTGACTATGCAGGAGATAGATCCTCAGTTACCCATGGCTCTTCACTGCTGACATAATTCCTACTGCTATCCTGATATCACTTCTTTCCATCTTGTTAACTCTTTTTACTACTGCTCTTATCTTCTACTTCCTTATCTTTTAATCTCAGCAAAACATCAGATATAACCTACTCATGAGTCCATGCCTCGCTCAAGTTTTTTCTTTGTTTGGTTTTCATTTAATTACCTACCTCTTTAATTCTCCTAGTTATAACTTCCTTTACTCAAGTATTGTCTTTATATCTATATACTAAAATTCCACTGGGTATAAGTCAATGTGTCTGCTTGCTGCGTATTCTAACTCTAGAGTTAGGACATTAATAGAAAACTCACCAACACTAGGGTAAATTAATGGCATCATATATATGTTGTCTTCGGCTCCAACTTAGCAGTCAGTGTCATAGGGCACAATCTTCATTCGTCCCAGAAACTCCTTCTTCATTTCTCTCTATCAGCAATGTCACATCTTCCCCAATATCTTCATACCACTTGTCAGTCTCCATACGACTGTCCAGCAGCACCACCAGTCACGCGGACACAGGTCCACAAGCATAGGCACACAGCGTCTGGCTTTGCTTTATGTTTTCAGTCACATCCCATTCACTCAAAAAAGTTTGCTTCAATCACACGGAACATAGAATTTCTTAAACACATTATTGTTAGATGTCATTGAGTCAAGTACAACCCTATGAACAATGGATCTGAACCCTCCACTATCCAGTGCCATCCTCACAATCTCTGACAAACTTAGTCACCATGTCAATTCTCCCAGTTGAAGGTCGTCCTCTGCTTCTCTGTCCCTCCACCTTTTCAAGTATGATGTCCATTTCCAAGGAATACCTTGTCCTCCCAACATGACCAAAGTATTTACTCTAGCAACATGCTCAAAGTATGGAGACGATCTTTGCCTCCAAGGAATACTCCAGCTGTACCTTCTTCAAGACATATGTGTTTGTTCTCTTGGCAGTGCATGGGCTATTCAGCTCTCTTCTCCAACACCACAGTTCAATTATCCTTCTCTCTTCCTTATTCATTTTCCAGCTCACAGATGCATATAGCAAGTGACTGAAAAGACCATAGCCTGTCTCAGATACTCTTTATTCCTCAAAGTAATATTGTTCCTTCTCAATAATTTGGAGAGGTTCCTGTCTACAGACTTTCTGACTTCAATATATCTCCTGACCTCCTAACTGCTGGTGCCAAGTATATTGATTATGGATCCAAAGAAAATGAAGTTGCAGGCAGTTTTAATCTTTACTTCACCTATCATAATGTTGCCTATAGTTCCAGTGGCAGAGATTTGTGTTTCCTTGCTGTTGAGATGCAATCCATATTGAAGGCTGCAATGTTTAATCTTCCACAGCAAGTCTTAAACACATTAGGCTGGGAGAATTGGGAGAAAATTTTGGCATGTTTTTCCCAATGGCTTAAAATAACATTTTTTTCCAATTTTACCTTGGGTGAAACTTATTCATCATATAGTTCCTAAATACCTATTAGTTCTCCTAAGAAACCTTCATTGATATTCTACACCTAGTGTGGGTGCTCAATTTACGTACTTCCAGACCTATGTGTATTTCCTGTCATAATTCTTACTAACCAGAAAAGACCAGTGTTAAATAAATGATCTGTAGCATGAATAGGCAGGCAGATAAATGCACCATTTGTTTTCCTGTCTTACTTGGGACTTCTGATGAATCTATTCTAAAAGATATCTAACATCTTCAATTTTTAATCCCCACATTTGTCAACAGGGAAAAGTTTAGTCAATGGGATATTGTGCTATTTTTATCTCTAGAAATGAAACCAATGTACAGAAAACCATCGGATATATTTCTGTAATTTATAATAGTAGCCAAATAAGTCTTTGCATCCCCAGCTCAGGGATCAATGCGTGACCTAGTCATTGTAATACCATGGTGAAGACAGCACACTGTGAAGAATGAGAACATGTGTCTATCTTTGATAACGCTAGGACACTCGACAGAATCCTTTGTTCTGTGAAAAGCTCTTTAAGCCAACTGTAATAGCTTTGTGAAGGCACCTGAATTTATCTATGGCATTACTTAATGTGATGGCTTACAGATGAAACTCATCTAAGTCCCACAAAATTAGACCTGAAGGGCAATAAGTATGAATTTTGACAGATACTGGACACTTAGTATTCATCTGGGCAGAGAAAATAATTCAGGGGACATAAAATAATATGTAAAACTTACACTAGTAACATAATCAAATATGTCAACATAACAAAGTATGTCCACATTCAGAGGAAAAGACGTATACTCTAAGTGGATGTATTTAAACATGTATGCACCATACATGTGTGTGAGAGAGAGAATGAGCTGAAGAATCAATAGTCAGATAAGTTTGTTACGGTTTTAGCCGCATCCCTCTAAAAAGATATGATGACATGCTAATCGCTGTATCTGTGAACACAACCTTGTTTGGGAAGAGAAGATATTCTCAGCAGATTTTATCAGTTACGTTACATAGGTCATACAAGTAGGACGGATTCCAGTCTCTTCTGAATGGTGTCTTCTAAACCTGAAGAAAGGTAGGGAAAGAGTCCCATAAAGAAGGAAGGGAGCTTGTGAGGATCTATCTAAAAGTCAAGAATGGCTACGAAACATTCTCAACTACACAAAAGAGAAAGAGACAGAAAGGATCTTTTTTGTTTCTTTTTCTTTTATCATTTTTATCAGAATTGCACATATATAATTTTTATGCTTCTTTATTTACAGAATTCTAATACATTGTTTTTGAGAACAGATTCCTCCAATTTCCCTCACTCCCCACCCATCAAATTATATACTCCATGATTAATCCCCACCCCTGCACATCCTCATCCCTCTGCTTCCACCCTCCCCCACCCCCTTTGAATCCTTATACTCCTACAGTAATGGTTTTCTAAGACAGTGAGATGAGAGCAGACCTACCAATGTTCTGCTTGAAACTTAGAACTTCTGCTAAGATGATAAACTTCCATTCTTTAAAGTCACTCATTTTATGA
This sequence comes from Elephantulus edwardii, assembly GCF_000299155.1. Classification (NCBI taxonomy): domain Eukaryota; kingdom Metazoa; phylum Chordata; class Mammalia; order Macroscelidea; family Macroscelididae; genus Elephantulus; species Elephantulus edwardii. The sequence continues at coordinate 8,431,965 of NW_006399837.1, read as the reverse complement.
TATTTTGTTATGGAAACTTTTGTAAACTAAATCACTAGTGAACGGTTAACATTATTTAGGCTGTGATTATTTGAATTAGTGTAACCCATGCCCTTCGAGTAAATTCCAACTCAGAGCACTGAGTAGAAGAGTCTCTTAAGTTTTCCAAGGCTGTAAATTTAACAGAGCTAGATAGCCGAAGGCATCCAATCCCCAACCTTTTGGTTAACAATTTAACACTTAATCACTGTGGCACCAGGTCTCCTTTGAATGTATATATTCATCAATAAATTATTCATGAAAAGGTACTCAATATAATGTAATTTTTACAAGCGTGGAGGACAGAGACAGAGAGCTCTAGCTTAGAACAATGCTCAAAGTTTACTTGCTATTTCACTTCCTAAGCTTCAGCCCCTCATCTGAAAGGATAATTTAAGATAATGTTCACCATTATCTTAGATTTTCAAGCATATTTGTATTTCTGAGTTTATGTAACGTGGTAGGGAAAGGTTTCCCCTAGTAGGAATGCAAAGATAAGACCTTGTAAGGATCCCTTTTATTCTGTTTCACAAGTTAAGTAAGGGGGCAGGGGAAAAGGGACAAAGAGTAAAGGACATGCATGGTCTCTACGGACCTATGTGATCTATAAGGCTGAAGTGGGATCTATAGGCAATGAAAAGAGAAAGTGACTGTCCAAATTCCCCACGTAAAGGGAGACGTAGCCTCCAGAGAGATTTACAGTCTCGGGAAACCTACTGCAGGGTCAGCAATGACTGGTTCTGACTCAATGGCAAGATTTTGTGTTGTGTTTTTCTTTTAGTCACAGGCGGTTTCCCCAAAAACATCAAACCAAATCTAACCTCAACCACCTTACTGTTGAGCCCATTTGAACTCAAGATCGAATTGGACAGAATAGGGAAAAAAAACCGTTACATTGTTTCCAAGGCCGTCATCATTGATGGAAGCACATTGCTGGATCCGTTTCCCCTCCACCCACCCCACCCCACATAAGACTGGGAAGTTCTCAACTGGCCTCTGTTAGCTAGCATCCCAGTGCTCACCCCTTGTGCCCCCAGGGCTCCTTCCACAAACATAAGTAGCTCTCATGCCCCTAAGTCATCCTGGACAGCTTTGGGGAGGACTTGTGAAGGGCCTGTGCTCCAGACCAGCATTCCCTCTTTCCAGAAGTCACAGCTGCTTGGTTTTATAAGCTAGACTCCAGATAACAAGATTATTGTAATTTATATTCTTTAGGCATAATAAAGCCGGCTCTACTGCATTTTCAATTCCATGCCTGGCCTTCATTCCATTTGAACAATTTATTCCTGGGTCAGTTCCTTGGCTATCTTGTCCCTTGTTGCCTCACGAGTTACCTTTCTCTTCAACCCTACAACCAGACTTCACCGGAAGGAATGAAGTATTAATATGGTGACACTTCACTGAAGGAGCATCTTTCAAGGCAGAATAGGAGAGAGAAAACACTACATAAGGAGGAAGGTAATGAAATTTCATGATCATGTGGAAGGCACAGAATAGGTAAGTATAGTGTTTGTAGAGCTTTGTGATCATTTTTACTGTATCATGGAGTGGCCAGTTGTCAGTCAGGTGTTTTTTTGTTTGGTTGTTTTACCCAGGTTACCTTCACTTAATTATATTATTACTTAGATTACTTTTAAAGTATATTTGGTTGTGGAAGAGAGGTTAGAGCGAATTACAGCTCTCTGAGCTAAGTCTGAGAATAAATGTCACCAAAATCAAAACATAGCAAAACAAAGCGGGGAGGGGGGCGAACTCAACAGATGAGTAATATCATGGGGTAAAATAACCTTCTCACATCCCAGAACATTTGTCAAGCTTGTCTCAGAGACTACTCTTAGTCTGTTGAACAATGTTGTTGCTGTTGTTATGTGCCATCAAGTCACCTGAGACTCATAGTGACCCTATGTACAACAGTCCTAAACCCTGCTCTATTCTGTGCCAATCGCACTGTCTCCGACACACCTACCCCCCATTTACCCCAGTCACAGAATCAATCCATCTTATAGAGGGACTTCCTCTCCTGTGTTATCCCTCCACCTTCCCAAGCATGATGTCCTTCTCCAACGATTGGTCCCTTCTTGTAGGATGTCCAAATTATGACAGACAGAGCTTCAGAACCTTTGCCTCCAAGAAGCAACCTGGTTTAGCTCTCTCTAGGAATTGCACTCTAGCGTTTCCAGAGCTCGTCGGCTATTGGTCTTTATGGAAGCTGACTTCTTAGTCTTTCTCCCACAGAGGCAGGCATGTGTTTAAAAATTGTGGGACTAGACTCTCTCTCGCTTGCTCGCTCTCGCTCTCTCTCGTGCTCCTTTTTCACCCATGAAAATACATCTCTAACAGTTGTTGTGTGCTGTCTAGTTGGAATCAGCTCACTCAGAACTGAGCCTTCAGTGACTTTTCAAAGGCAGTCAATCACACAGGAGGAGACTGCCCATCTTTCTCTCATAGAGCAGCTAGTGGTTTAAAAGTGTTCCTTTCAGACGGCAGTGCAACGACGTGTCATGTACCATTGATTGGATTAAAATGGATTTACAGCTGACATTCCAGTGGGGTTTCAAAGGCTGTAAATCCCACCCAAAGAGACCGCCCACGTTTCTATCATGGTGGCTTTAAACTGCCCTTTTTTGGGTTGAGGGTGCAACTTGTTTCTAACTAAGCCGTTCTACACATGTGTGTGTGTGTGTGTATACACACACACACACACAAGACACCGAAGAACAATCTATACATATACCAAAAGAGAGTTTAAAAATTAAAGTTTGCAAGGAAGCTCTGGTGGCCTACTGGCAAGAAGCTGCACTGCAATCCCAGAGGTACACGGTTCGAATCCACCAGATGCTTTGCTGAACAAGGAGGGGCAATCTCCTCCTGTACCAGTCAGATCTGATTTGACGGTACACACACACACACACACACATGAAAACTAAAAATAAATTAATTAAAAAAAAATTAAAGTTTGCCTAATTCAAGTCATGATGGTTTTTCATTGCCTCATTTGCATATGCAAATTTGACAGTGAAAAAGGAAGACTGAAGAACTGATAGTTTTGAATTGTGGCATTGACAGAGTGTTGAATATACTGACTATGAACTCCAAAAGAAAACGCAAATGTTTGTGTTAGAGAAAGTGCAATCCCAGTGTTTCTTCAAAGCAAAAATTGTGAGACTTGGTCTTCCATCCTTTTGGCTTGTTGCCAGGAGGGGCTACACCTTGGAAGGTGGCAACATGCCCGGCAGAGTGGAGGGTCAGTCAGAGGGAGAAGGATCCTCGGGACATGGATTGGTACAGTGGGCAACAATGGACTGAAGCGTGGCAAAGACTGAGCGTGGTGCCGGATGGCATGGAATAACAACATGTGTATGTAACATGTAATATGTGTGGGGGCCGGGTCCTGGGAAAATTGGATCAGGCTGGGGAAAACAGGAGATCAAAGACAGAAAGGAAGACCCTTAACAAGATGGATTTATTTACACAATGACTCTGACAATGGGTTTGAGCATGTTGAAGACGATGGGTTTGGCACAGAATAGGGTAAAGGTCAGTTCTGTTGTTCAGAGTTATAATCAATGCTAGGACACACAGCAACAGAGGATACATCTCCCTGTCCTTTTGTGTCTGTTTTTAATGGGTTTGCCTGCTAAATAAAGACTGCAAGTTTGGGTTGATTTATACTTTAAAAAAATGTTGGAGATATATTTTTAAAAAGCAGTTCTTGAACACTATGGAATAAACGAGTTCTATGCTACCACACGTGCTTTGGAATTGGCTCAGGGTCAATTGATATATCCGTATCCATATCTCTTTTTCTGTAACTTCCTTTCTATCGACCAAATTTGAATATGTGCACATGTACATGTAACACAGTATAACTTTATATGAGATCACTGATCTGCCCCTGCAGTCAAGAGCTTTAAAATTTTTTCTAATTATAAATTATAAGATCAAAGCTACTTCCATTCTTGGAAGCAATGCTTATTGATGCTTTACATTTAATTCTTTTTTCTTTCTTTCTTTTTTTTTTTTTTTAGCAAAATTAGACTTTGCTCAGTGACAGGAATGTTTGATCCACCCTCTTTATGTCTGACTTCTACAACCTTTTCTATTTTCTCAGTAAGTGTGATGCGACCCTGCTGCTTTGTAAGTGGACTTCTTAATGCATAAATGCATTTGCAAGTCAGTTCCCGGAACATGCTAACATCATTTCGTTTTGGATCATTTCCAAAATGGTTGCACACACACACAAACCGAGAGAGAGAGAGAGAGAGACAGAGAGAGACAGAGAGGGAGAGAGAGAAGTTTAGAGGAAGATAATTATCCAATGGCTGTGAACTAAAAGTGTTTGTACATTCTTAGTTATGTGGTATTACTATAACAGAAATAGTACAAGTGTGTGGTTTTAACAAATAGATGTTTATTTTCTCACAATTAGAGCATTAGAATTCTGAATTCAAGATACTAGCTCAGGTGAAATGCTATCTCTCATCCAGCTCTAGAAGACTGCCCTTGTCTTTTCTGAGTTCCTGCTGCTGGGCAATATTCATGTGGATTGGAAACCTCTTTCTCCATCATTCCTTTGCTGGCCTGTTTAAGCTCCTCCATTGTTCAAAAGAGATTGATTCAAGGTATACCCAACACTAATCTTGCCTTATTCACATAACAATGAATATTTATTCCCAAATGGGATTATAAACTCAGGCATAGAGGTAAGGATTTATTACACAAATTGGGGCGGGGGCAAGGAGGGTGCCATTCAATCCACAGCACACATGAATGTGATTACTTAGGAACAACAGTGGAAATCTGATCGACTATCACTGGAAATTGAAATTGGACTTTCTTGATGTTCAAAAGGTCTACACAAATCACAGGCATCCTTAATTACCTTTCATATAATCTTGGCAGCTCCCTGTTTTGTAAAGATGTTCCATCTTTTTTTATTTTGTTAAAGAGACAGAGTTCCTGACCAAAACTTTACAAATTTAGCTTTATTAATTAAACCAAATACAGAAACTGAATCCCTGAAAGGACCCCAGAATGTGTCATTTGTTGAGGTGGTGCGATTTTTCTAGAGCAGAGTGGAGACCTTCACACAGCACAGTAAGGTCACATGAGTGAGGTATGTTTAATCCAAGTGGATGAAAACACTATTCTTAGTATTTCAAAGAAACTGGGACAAAACCTGAGCCATTAACATTTATTATTCCACTTCCAGGAATACAATTGCTAAACCCAATCTGTTTTGTTAGCATCACTTTTCTACTTCCACTATATTTTTATTTTATTTTGGTTTTAAAGCACAAATCCACAATTGTGGTGAAACACTGCCCTTTGAGATGCAAGGACTTCAGTTTAAATTTCTGAAACTTTGATTAGTGCTTTCCTTCTTTGTGAAGTGGAGATGGCACGAATGCATACTCTGTGGGCTGTGGTTTGTGAATGGATGTATTGTTGTGCACTTTGTAGGATGCAGGCTGAGGCTCAGTGGTGGTGTGTGACCAACACTAGTGCTAGAGGACCAAGGGGCCAAAGTCTCCTTGAGAAAAACTCTAAGCCAAGGCAACAGTGATGAAGGAATAGAGCACTTTTAACGTAATAACTAACTCTGACGCTTTTAAATAGTGGCTGAGCAAGTAAACGCTCCCCTTTTTTCCAACTGGAAGAGGGAATCTCCAATTACATGTAGAGATTTTATACGAGCAGGAAATTGTAGATTTTTGCCATTCTTTGGGAAGGCTTTATGTTTTTCACATTCTAAAATATTGATGGGGGAAATTAGCAAAGTTCTGAGTGTTGCAAAACAATCTTTTCTAATCCTAGAAATAACCATAGTAGCAATATTTTGAGACAATTTGAGATTGTAAACAAACCTTTAACCACTGCATTATGTTTTTAAGAGATGGCAAAGTGAGAGCGGGAGAGAGGGAGAAAGAAGACAAGAAAACACGAATGAACAAATCTTAAGATAGCAGAGAAGTAAGAATAAGCAGAGTTTTATCAGTTTACACTGACACATTTCCATAGCAGAGGCTGCTGACTACAGGCAGAATCATGTGACCAGGAGGCTGTTGGTGTGTGTATCTGCTTAAGAGCCCATGAAGCTCTTTGACTTCCATCTAGCATGTGCACCATGTGATGCTGGGGTTGCCATGGTGAGTCCATAGTGTGCAACTTATTTTTCATTTTATCTGCTGCTCTATTATAAATGCACCAGAGCTCAAATTCATACAAAAATTAGCGTGAGAGGAAGCTTTATGGGGCTTTGGCGAAGCAGTCAGTACGTATCCATGGATTCACCAGATTCTGCAAGCAAACAGACTACCTTCGTTTATTATTACCTCCAGAGAGGCAATGGGTTCTAAGCATCCAGTCTGAAAGGATTAACTACAGTTTCACAGTTTCCTCTTTTGCCAAGCTGCTACGGCCTGCCTTTGAGTTGATGACCCAAGTGGGTAGAAGAGACCCACGTACAGGCTTTTCAAGGCTGAAAATCTTTACAGACAAGAGGTGGTTCATCTTTCTCCTCTGGAGTGGCTGAGAAAGTTTGATCTATCAACCTTTTGCTGAGCAGCTGAACCCTTTTTAACCACTCAGCCACCAAGTTTTCTTCTTGTGCTAAATTGAAGTTTGTGGAGGAGTTTGTAATAGTTTTAATTCTTTTAAAAAATACACTGTTGTTCCTGCCATTGAGATGGAGCTGATTCATAACTGACCCTCCAGCAGATTTCCAGAGGCTGTAAGTCAAACTAGAGGACATTGCCCATCTTTCTCTCTCAGACCAGCTGGTGGATTCAAATGACCTCCTTTTCACTCAGTAGAACTCCTTACCCATTAGACCACCAGAACTCCTTTCAAAAACACACAGGCATTCGAAATATTATAGTCATAAGGGGTAAATACAGATGTCAGACTTCTTTTACAACCTCTAGAAATCACAATAGTCTTGATCTAAAAGCAGTTTCTAGAATGTAATCATGAGTCTGGAGCCTGCCTGGAAATGTGTATATGTTACAGAAAGAACTTTTTTTTTTAAATATTCTATACTGGTTTACTTACAAAGTTCATACACATTGTTTTTCACACCAGATCTTCTCCTCTTTCCTTTACCCATCCCTCCCTCCACCCATCAAATTGTGTGACCCTATGATCTACTTCCATGAAGATTAAAAACTAGAAAACTTAATGAGGCATAGATCCACTCATTATGAGTCAAAATTATTTGCACAGAACCACTCATTATGAGTCAAAATTATTTGACAGCATCTAACAACATAAGATATACTTGGACCAGGAAGCAATCATCAAAACAAAGCAAAAAAAAACAAAAAAAAACCAACCAAACAAACAAAAACAACCAAAAAAACACTGTATGGTTTAAAATCAAGAAGGTGTGCATCAGCAAAGCATCTTTCTCCAAGTCTTTTTACTATAAATGCAGAGAAGATTATTATGAAAAGAATGTGGCATCAGGATTGGAGGAAGACTCATCAACAATCTAAGCTATACAGATAACACAACCTGGCTTGCCAAAACTGAGCAGGACCTGCAGCATTTGCTGTAGAAAGTTAAAGGACCGCAGTCGTCAACAAGGACTGAAGCTCAAAATCAAGAAAAATAACAATTCTTACTACTGTGCTAATGGGCAGCAAGAGGATAGATGGAGAAAATATTGTTAACAATTTCAGCTTGCTTTGTTTAATAATAAACACTGTTTGCACAAGTAGTCAGGAAATCAAAAGACAAATTGCAATGGGACAAATGCTGTCAGGGACCTCTCCAGAGTTCTAAAGAGCAATGATATCAGCCTAGAAACTAAGGTGCACCTGATCCAGGTCATGAGCTTCGTAATTAGCTGCTACACATCAGAAAGTTAGACAATGACAGATGGCAGAAGAATAGATTCCTTTGTGTCACGATGCTGGAGAAGAGTATGGACATACCATGAGCTGCCAAAAGAATAAACAGTTTTGTCCTGGAGAGAGTGAAGCCAAGTTGCTCCTTGGAAGCAAGGATTTTGAAGTTTCTTCTCACATACTTTGGGCATGCTGACAAGAGGGACCAGTCCTTAAAGAAGGACATCATGCTCAGAAGGATAAAGGGACAGCGCAAGAGAGGAAGACCCCAGATGAGATGGATTAACACAGTTACTTAGATAGTGGGGGGTAGGTGGTGCAGGATAGGGCTGGCTTCACAGCTACTGGATGTAGGGTCACTATTACCTGCAGTCAATGCAATGGCACATAACAACAACAATAACATACAAGGGAGAACTCGTGGTCTAGTCTCAAGTAGCTGTGCTACAATCTCAAAGGCACAGGGTTTGAATCCACCATCTGCTTCTGGGTAAAAGGATGTGGGGGGATCTCCTCCTGCAAAATTTTCTTTCTCTGAAAACCCACTGGAGGGTCAGCTATGAGTTGGCTTCAATGTAATGGCACACAATAACAACAACATGAGGCAAACTTCATCCTACAAATTGAGTCATGTCACATGGAACTTGTAGAAAGACCTCAGCTTGGAAAAGACAGAGGATCAATGAAAGAAAGACACTTAATAAGATGGAATCACACAGTGACTGCAACAATAGAAATGGACATGACCATGGGCTAGACAGGGAAATGGAAGTTCATGGGGACGATACAGGCTAGAGGGGGAGCAAGCTTCCAATGCTCATACAGTCAGGATGAGTTGTAGTACATTTGTTCATGCCTAGCACCAACAGCAACACTCTAGTGTTTCGTGTTATAAAAGAGTTGATTAGATGTGTGTTAGAAACCACAGAAAACACAAAACCTGACATAGTCACTGTCTATAAAATTTTTGCCTTTTCTTTCCTACTTGAATAAGAAAATGACAAAAAAGAGGTGCTTCTTAAAAAAAAAACACAGAACTTACAAATTATGTTCAGAACCTCATCCTTCAGTTTCCATTTTAACGCTTTAGTTGAGAAGTTAACTTCTACTAACACTAAAGAGAGAGGAATAGTTAACCATGTGGGGAGGGCAGGAAATGAAGATTTTATATATAAACAATCCTGAATTTCATTCTTTTCTTCTTGCTTGGGCAGACCGTGGAACTTCTCTCTTGTGCATAGTTCAAAAACTTGACAAGACTAAAAAGAACAAACCGAAACTTCTTGTTTCTCCCTTAGAACCTCCATAATTCAGAAAAGTCCACTTGATCTACACAATAAAGAGCTGACCTGGAGCAAGCAGTGGAGAGGAGAAACCAAGCTGCTCTGTGTGGGGAGCTGTAAGTTTATGGGAAGGAAGCAGAGATAACTGGGCTTTATGAATGAAACACTCATTTGGCATGATCTGAGAACATCTGGCTAAGAGAGAAATCACTTGACAAATCCTTCAGCGTGTTCGGCTCTCATTCATTTGAAAGGGACTCTGTGCCAGGGTCTGGCTATCGTGTGGCGTGGTTTTTATGGAACAAACATAAAAATGTCAAATAAGCTTTATTAGAATTAGATAAAGAGTACTAGGAGAGTAAAAAGGGGGGACTACCTCCTATTACCTGTGAATATCAGTGAAGGCTCACAGAACGAAGCCCGAAAGCAGCCAAAGGAATCTGTACAGGGAGGAGGATGGTGCTAAGAACATGGGCAGTGTGGACAGAAGCTGAACCTTGGAGGAAACACTTCTCTAGAGAGTAGGGGCTCCCCATGCAGGATGGCTATGCCATGTGGGCCCTGCAGTAACATGGCAAAATGGGCATTACAACCGTGATTTTCACAGATCAGGAAATGGAGCTACCTTGAGAGTTTAAATACTTAACATAGTGCCACTGTTTATCTCTGACTCAGGTTCATGTGCAAAGGCGCGATTATCACCCATTTGTTGAAAATCTACAAAGTGTTAGAGTGATTTGGTGTCAGAGGCTGAGCACAGGTGTACTGTGGATGCAAAGGCTATGTCTCTCTGGTGGTTCCATTCACAAATAGTTTTTCATGAGAGAGATGAGCAATCTCCTTCTGTGAGATTTCTAGCTAGTGGAAGGTCAGCTATGATGAGTCCATCCTCACTTAGATGAACTCACTTGTATCATGTCTAAATACATGAATATGATAATTTCTAGAGCATCAAATTTCATATGGTAATTGTTAATTGTTTTTGGTCAAACATTCTTCTAGGTGGTACAGCACTGCTCTGTCGATGTGCTGTACAGAGGTAACTTGTGGTGGCTGTGAAGCTGAACACTGTGACCCTGATATGTCAAATGTGATAACAGTTACCCATTATGGACAGTGTTTGGTGGAGCTCCCCGATTAAAACAAGCTTATGAAATAGCTTGCCTCTGGAAACCCTATGAACTTGGAGAAATGAAAAAATTTCATAGGGTTGCTATGAGTTGCCTATGACTCAATGGCATTTAACAAGAACACAAAAATTTTCTGAGTAAAAAGTCAAAATTTACTCAATTTGTATGTTCCTTGCTGTTTATTGATCTATTTTTTTTATTTCACAGAATCTTAGGAACAGAGGAAACTTTGTTCCAAAGAGATCTTTTGTTAAAAACAAAACAAAAACCCCTGAAACATCCACAAGCAAAGTCCAGTCCAGAACAAGCCATCAGGGTGCAGCAATCGACCCTAGATCACAGCATGGCTTAGCTTCTCTTCATCTGGTTGGGTTCTGGTCAACTCACCTCCAGTCACCTGTGGTTAGATAAGTAAGGGATGAGCAAATTGGAAACCGGCTGTCTAAAATGGGAATATTAAGGCATGAAGCATGGAGTGGCATTCACTTTCATGAATGTAGTTATTATAAGATGATTATAAGGGGGGAAAGACCCCAATATATATGAATGAAATATGATGTAAATGAAAGATTGCAAAAACAGTATGTACAGTCACGAAACCCAATGCATATGAATGATTTAAAAAATAATTAAAAACCAACAACCCTCAAGCACAGTGCCTTCCAGAGAGTCCTGACTTTAAGTAACCCACCATGTAGTATTCGAGGTTGTAAAACACAATGAGAGGAGAAGATAATGAAAGGGGACTGCCTATTTTTCCTCCTTGGAGTTCCTAGTAGTGGATTGGAACTGCTAGAGATGCTAATTTAGGGTTAGCATCACAACTCACAGGCGATGATGTCACCAGTATTCAGCCTATCAGTTCTTGTGCTCAAACATCCCAGACACTATTGCCAAGTTGTTGTCTATTTCCAATAAAAATTCAGACTCCAAGATATACTTGCTGCGAAGGGTCAGGGACTGCAGCCTACAATATGGATTGAGGTTCAATGTCAAGAAGACAAAGATTCTCACCACTGGACCAACTGGCAGCGTCAGGATGGATGGCAAAGAGATTGAGATTGTTCACAGCTTCAGTTTGCTCGGTTCCATAGTCAACACTCTTGG
>NW_006399837.1:8391954-8420152 GCF_000299155.1 Elephantulus edwardii | reverse complement strand
GAGGCAGTGCGGTTGGCGCAGGATAGAGCAAGGTTTAGGGCTGTTGTGCATAGGGTCGCTATGAGTCGAAAACGACTCGACGGCACATAACAACAACAACAACAAGATATTTTAGCCAGTGATACCCAGAAACTAGTCTTGTTTGATTCTTCTGGTTTCAACAACAGCTTTCTATAATGACCTCAGGGAATAGACTTCTTCTGCTTTGCTGGCGATGTATGTTAGTCCAAATATGAGGGGAAAATATACAGTAGGAGTCTGTCACCAGCTAGCTCACTGTTCCTCATTCCATGTCTCTGTCTATTCTCTGTTCTCATATGTCCTTAAAAGACATGCTCCCTAACCTGTTGTCAGGAACGAAGATAATAAAGTCGATCACACAAAAGCAAATATGACTCATGCGTTTAATAATGTATCTTACAGGGAGATTCAGCTTCTAAAGAGTGAACCAATGAACTCAAAAGCCAAAGCAATAATTTTCTAATTGTGAACCGATGGCATTAGTTATACTCGAGGATGCATTCATGGTGAAGTACTTGGATGCGACAGTTAATCTGCTTAACAGGCACCACGGAAGAAAGGCTTGGTGATTTACTTCCAAAAGAACAAGTATTATATGGTACTACTCTAACACACACGTTTCCCAATGAGAGTGTTTTAACTGGAGTTAATAATCCAATATCATCTCTCTTTTTTATCTTACATGCACACACACACACACACACAGAGACAAATATTAAGTTAAACTTTCCCAAACAAAAGCATCAGACTGAAAGTGTAACTTATATTGTGTGGGTCATCATGTTGAAATCAACCCAATCGCTGACCCTCCTCTGGGTGTTTAGAGGCAGTAAATCATACAGGAGGAGATTGCCCATCTTTTTCCACAAAGCAGCTGGATTTGAACCACGTGCTTTTGGAACCACGTGCAGCACAGCTCTTACTACTAGGCTCCCAGAGGTCCCTAAGTCATATATTAAGTTAATATAGTTTTATAGAGCAGGACATCATGCTGGGCAGAGTGGAGGGACAGCACAGGAGGGGAAGACCCTCTATGAGGTGAATTGATTCAGTGACTGGGGTAATCGGGATGGGTGTGTCAGAGGCAATGAGATTGGCACAGGATAGAGCAGGGTTTAGGGCTGTTGTACATAGGGTCGCTGTGAGTCGCAAATGACTCGATGGCACATAACAACAACAACAACATAATTTTATGCTTGAAAAAATAAGATTAGTCTTTCTAATATCTTTTACAACCACTACAAAATCTACTCAAGCACAACCTTTGCAAATTGTATAAAGAGCAAAAAGAAAATAAATGCAAAAATGCAAACATGTTTCTGCTTTTATTCATCTCTATAGAACAAGTCGTTTCCTTCTTACCATGAAGCAAAAGACTGTGTTCTTAAATGTCTTAGATACACTTCTTAGAAGCATTCATTTCCTAGCAGAAATCTGACAAGAGAGGTCTCTTTAATTTTCTCCCTTCACATTATATGTCCTACTTCGAGTGTGTGTCAAGAATTTAATTGCAACATAAAATTAACCAGTTATAAAATACTGTACTCGTGCCATTGCCTCTAAAGTGGAATGCACTAAATAATTTGCTTAATGGTTTCTAACATGAGACCTCAATTTAATAACCAAAGTGCCCTTACTTGTTGGATAAATTCCTGGTGAGACGCACTCTATATGTAATCCATCAAAACATCAGTGGGTCAAAAACACATGAAAGGAAAGAAAAAAAAAGTACAAACACTAACGTTCCAAGTGAGCTGGTTGGAAACTAGCTGGGAAGATGGCTTGTGTATCTGATTATATGAATAACCTTGCTCTGATATTCTGTGGCATCAGTGTTAGGCATAAACCCCATTGAGCCAGTAACTGGAGAAGCCCTGGCCACTTCATAGACATGGACTTCTAGGCATGTGATAGCTTTCTGTTCCATTTTTATGAATAATATCTCTCTCTGTGATGGATTAAATTGCCTTCCCTACCAAAAAAAAATATTTCCAAACAACAACAAATTAAAGAAAAACCCAACAAACAAATGTGTAGGGAGATTTGGTGGTGTAGTCCATAAGGACCTAGGCTTATCACCCCAAACGGGATTGTCTCTAAAGACACCATCAGCTCTGAGAGAAGAAAGATGTTTAATATCCTTCTGGGTTTACAGCCTCCCTAAAACATGCTGGAGGGTCAGTCATGAGTTATTTCTAACTTTATGGCAAGAGGAAGTGAGCGGGATGTATGTGTTGGAATTCTAACCCTATACCCATGGATACAATCTCATTTGGGAATAGAGTTTTCTTTGTTTTGTTAATAAGGATAGATCACTGTAGAAAGTGCTTTAAGCATAATCGCTTTTGAAATCTAACCAGAGTAGACCAGCCCTAGCAACAAACAAGTACAAGTATGAGGAAGACAGATTCCCTTAGATGCCTAGAAACTCAGAGACATAGGCTGCAGAAACAAGACATCTTCCCCCAGAATCTATGAAGCAAAAGCCTTCCCCCACTACAGCTGGTGCTCTGAACGTGAACTTACAACCTCCCAGACTGGGGACTGGGAGACAAGAACTTTCTTTTCTTTAATGTCACTCATTTGTGGTACAAAAACACTAAGAATGAATCCATGTAGTGTGATGGTTAAGTGCTTGTCTATTAACTGAAAGGTTGGTGGTTTGAACCTATCGAGCTTGTGTTAGGTGGTAAGAACCAACATTCAGATTCCATAGGGATTATAATCTAGAAAACAGTTCTATATTATCCCGTATTATTGCTATGAATCAAAATCAACTTGATGGCACCTAACAATTTTAGAATCTACATAAGCATTGCAGTATCCCCAAACCTTTACAAGAAGTTCATACATTGATGATATCACTGTGATTTATACAACAAAAGATGTGTCTTCTGCTTAACTAAACTATGAAGATGTTTAAGCTAGTGATTGTATTTCTTCTATGGTCTTTATTTTCCATTAAGCACCTTCTATGTCGGTGTCAGTTATTCACAAGAGTAAAAGACTAGGTCATGCAGTATGTAACACACATATCTGCCTCCTAAATAAAAAGTACAAGTTTTGAGTCCAGCTAGACACTCTGTGGGAGAGACATGTTCAGTCTGCCTCCATAAAAATTTCGTTTTGGAAACCCAAGGCAGTGGAGAGCATTTTTTTTTTCCATTCTCATCAGCTACTCAGAAGAGCTATTAGTTGGCACTCTGAAACAGTTCCACCACATCCAATTGGTCGTTTTTAGAAGGTTCAATAAAGTGGGTTTTATCTGCCTGGCTGAGGTGGCATACCATGCAAGTGTAACATAGATCATTAAAGTTAAACACATGTACATCGGTCTAGAACACCATGACAAGAATTTTTCTATTCCTTCACACCTTCAGTGAAGTAATTACATTTTGCTCCCAGGTTCTCATCCCCAGAATAGGCCATCTACAGCATCCAGCATGAACTGAACCTTTCATTCAATGCTGGGAGACAGAGGTCATTGGATTCTCATGTTAATGCAATCACAGGCAGTTTCAAATTCCCACCACAAACCCACACCCACTGCTTCAGAGTGCCTTCTGACTCGTGCTGGCTCTGTGGGACTATAGAGTTGTTACGTAGTTTCTAAGGCTGAAATCTTCGTGGAAGCAGATTGTCCCATCTTTTTCTCAGAGAGAAGTTGGTGGATTCGAACTGTTGAGCTTTCAGATAACAGCTAATTGCTTAACTGCTGTGGTACCAGGAATTCTATGTCTCAAACCAAGATTGGAGATTGTGGTAAATTAAAGATAGGGGTGCTTTTCTGAAAGCAATGCCCACAGAGGCCTTGTACACAGAGACAGCTTTAAGCTCGCTTTGTTTTTGAATTTTAAGTCTGGTTGCAATGGAAAGGCCTGGGCAGACAGGGTCATTGCATTAATGACAAATCCACAAGCAGCATTTCTTCCTAAAACCCAATACCCTTCTAATCTTTCATTCCTCTACTTTAATGCAATCATATAAGAGCACCGGCTTAGTTTTTCCACCTCATTTCAAAACGCTCCCTCACACGCACAATATCTCCTCGGAGACTTTTAATCTTGTAAGAAGTGATAGAATTCCTTCCCTCTGACTAGAGGTTCAAAAGCAACGTCTTTTATTTTCAGGTCACATGTGAAAGTGATAGACTTCTTTAGGAAAACCAATGTGCTGTCAACTCAAACCAAATAATTTCATCACAAGGGCATCTCATTTTGTGTCTCTAAAAAAGTGTCTGTTAGTGAGAATGAGCGTTTCTGACAGCTAGCCATGGGGATAGGGCAAGGATTATCAGTCGAGTGTATTCTTCACGGTACCCTCGATGAAATAGAATGGTTCCTGGTCAGAAAGCAGACGAAGAAGGTGCTGTAAATAAAATATGCATGAGAGAATCGAGGCCCTTTGTTTTCCTTCCTCCTTTCCTCCTTGTGTTGAGCCTGAGTGTTTCGTGATGAATACTTCTCCGATTTCTCCCTTCCGATTCTGACTCCACTTTTCCAGTTGTATTTTTTTAGCTGACAATTTTGGCAATGGCAGTCAGTCGGGTTACTCCCTGTCAGTTTATTTTTGGTCGGTGGGTTACTGGCTCTGTGGTTTCTCTCTCCAGTTACCTGTCCTTTTTTTTTTTTTTTTTTTAAATATGTGTTGGAGTATTTTTACTTTTTTTTCCTGACAACCATTCATCTTTCTCCTTTACCTATTCGCAGCAGTCTAACCTCGCAAAATAAAATTTTTGTCATGAGTCAGGGGGAATTCAGCATGGCGTATCTTATTGGTGTTGTGATGTGAATGGCAGCCATCTGACATTTAGAGAACAATTTATCTACCTGAATTGGCCTAGACATCGCTAATGCACATGGCAGATTGATTGTACAGCCTTAGTGGATGTATTCTTTATTAATGAGATTCAGTATGATTTGCTAAAAGGCCTTTTACTGAGCAGTCATCTTTCTGGCCCCCTCCCCCCTCTCTCTTTATTCCATTTAATCTGTTGAAGCATGTACTGTGTTCTGGAAGGAAAAAACAAAACAAAACAAAAAACTGACAGCTCTACATTTCTGTCCTGTATTTTCATTTGACATATTTGAGCTTTTAAAAATAAGTGTGCAAAAAAAAAAATTAAAAAATAACTGTGCAAAACTCAAATACGGAAATCATAAGTTAAATGTATTCCAAATTGGATTTGAAATGTAGGGCAAAAGGCTAAAACAAAAAAAAAAAAAAAAAAAAAAAAAAGGAATTTTTCAAATAGAGCTCAGGAAAAGTCCAGAGAAAAGTCACAAAACAGAGACCTCCTAATGATTAGACACCAAGCAGAGAAGAATCACCCACACTCATTACAAGGTGTTGTTTCTAAGATCATTTTAAGGTAACTTAAAGGCCAAGAGATTCAGAATCCAGCCTTTTCTATACCAAAGTCTTCCTTCCACACAGGTCATTGTAAGTCTGCCCTGGGAAGGAGGTAGCAGCCCTGGTGCTCTCGTGGTTAAGAGCTTGGGCTGCTAAAACCCAAAGGTCAGGGGTTCTAACCACCAGCTGTTCTGCGGGAGAAGGATGTGGCAGCCACCTCCATAAAGACTCCAGTCTTTGAAGCTCTGTGAAGTGGTTCTACCTTGTCCTGTCTCAGGCCTCCCTCAGACCGCATTCATTGACTTGATGCAATGGTTTTGATAGAAGTGGGTGGGGGAAAGGAAAAACAATAAAATGATCCACTTTGTCTTGAGGAAAGACTATATGTATTTTTACTACTGGAAAGATACATATTCATTATCTCTTTATACATCTTTCTTTATACTGCTCATTTTTAACCAAAACCTGACCCCTCCCAAAGTAAATGAAATGGTAATCAATAAAAGATAATATTTCCCATAAATGATCTATAAAATAGCTTACTTAGCGAGTGATTTTTCAATTTTGTCTTGTCAGTTATTTCTGAAGCAAATACTATTTAAATGATATATTTCAGCAGCCACCCCAGCAATTTTTAAAAATTATGCATGATGCTCCAGTATCAAGCAAACTAGGCCATTAAGAATCCTTCTAGGAAAATTCCTAATAGCGCAAGCTTCTCCCTGCCACTCTGGTTCACTTTGGAAAAAAAAAGTAGCTAATGTTTGAGCTACAATCATTGCATCATGTGACATGAAAGATTTTCACTTGTGCCAAAGACAGAGAAAGACATCATTGGCCAGTACCCTCAACCTCCACCCCTCTGTGTCCCATCCTCAGGCCAATAGAAAACGGAAACCTTTCACAGTGGTTACACTATGTGTTCAAAATGCATTGCTCTCAAAAAGACAAATCGAACCACAGTACATTAAAAAAAATCATTTTATATTGTACCTCTGGTAGATATCAGGTAGTTATTTCATCTTTAGGATTCATTATCTCTCTAGCTTTGGCCCTAAATGTTATAGCAGTTTTACAGAAACTATGTATTTCAACATAGTCTTTAGCGGCTCATATTCCAGAATTGAAAACTTTTAAGGTAGTTTCCCTGAAAATCTCTGCAAATGCGTGAGTGAGCTACATCTGAAGTATCACATGGTATGCCAGCTTACTTACCACTCTCTTGGGAAGGCCATTATCAGCACACCAAATGAGTTCAAGACAGTCTGATTTGACAAATGTTTCAAAACCCACGATGCACAAGAGACATCTTCTCTGCACTTGTAAGACAGTTTAATAGTGATGACTAAAACTACCAATTGTTGAATGCTTTTAAATCTGTTCACATGCCAAAATTTTCTGAGTGTTCATGTAATTTTATTTTAGGAGAAAAGAGCAAATTCCTATGTATACTGAGAAGATGAAATGATAAAGTGAAAGTTCACACGCCGGCGTTGGGCGTGTGTGTCATTTCGAAATGCTGAGTCAAATAAATCCAGTCTCTTTCTTTCTACCACAGAGCGAGGCATGCTGTTTTAGGAACATTTTGCCATATATCGTCATTAATGAAGCATGCTGTGCAAGAAAGATGAAGTTCAAGTTTCTCATTTATTTGACTTTGGCTCATTATGACCCCGTGTGTATAGAATGGAACTGCTCTATGAGGTTGACAAGATATTCCACCTTCTGGAAGCAGATTGTCAGTTTGTGTTCCAAGGTGCCGGTGAATGACTGTGTGACCACAACAAATTGTGGCTAATATTGAGAAGGAATGGAATCCCAGAGCACCCAATTGTGCTCATGCAAATCCTATATTTAGATCAAGAAGCTGTTCTCCAAACAGATCAAGGGAACACTGCATGGTTCAAAATTGAGAAAAGAGTGTGTCAGGGATGTGTCCTTTCTCTATACTTTTCAAGCTATATGCACAACAGATCATTTGGGAGGGTGGACTTGATGATGAAGAATGTGGCATCAGGATTGGAGGAAGACTCACCAACAACCTGTGTTAGGCAGATGATACAACTTTGCTTGCCAAAACTAAGGGGAACATGAAACATTTTCTGCAGAAGGTCAAAGACTTCAGCCTTTAATATGGATTGCATTTTAACATCAAGAAAACAAAGATCCTGACGACCAGGAAAATAGGCAGCATCATTATAAGTGGAGAAAGGATTGAGATTGTTAATGATTTCATCTTGCTCAGGTACACAATCAATAGTCTTGGCACCAGCAGTCAGGAAATCAAAAGATGATTTGTTACAGTGGGAAAAATCTGCTGTCAATGATCTCTCCAGAATGCTAAAGAGCAATGATGTCTGTCTAGAGACTGAAGATTGCCTGACCCAGGACATGGTCTTCTCCACTGCTTGCTAAGCCTCTGAGAGTTAGAAAATGAATAAAAGTTACAGAAGAAGAATCAATGCCTTTGAGTTGAGGTGTTGGAGAAGAGTATCAAACATGCTCTACCAAGAGAACGAAATAGGTCTGTCCTGGAGAGGATAAAATCAGGTTGCTCCTTGGAGGCAAGGATTTTGAAGCTGCATCTCATATACTTTGGGCTTATGGCCAAAAGAATGATATGCTTGGAAGGGTAGAGAATCAGTGTGGAAGATGAAGACCCTCGATGAAATGCATTGACACAGTGACTGTGGCAAAGGGGTCAGGTGTGTCAGAGACTGTGAGGTTTGTTCAGGGAAGGGCAAGGTTCAGAGCTATTGTTGGCTCAATGGCACATGCAAACAACAACAATCACTAATCTTTCAGCCAGTAGTTGAGCACTTGACCATCTGTGGCCCAGGGACTGCAGTAATACTAATAACAGTAGCAGTAATATTAGTAGCAGTAATACTAATAACAGCAGTAGCTACGAATTTTAAGTAGCTGTGATGTGTTCATCAGTAGCTGGTTTGATCTACATGTGTTGTATCTTTCATGTGTTTCAACAGCTAAACAAGTTAAATAATGGTTCCTGATTAGCAAGTGAGAAAACAACATTTTGAAGAAAGAAACTTTGCATGGGTCTCATTAAAGCTTGCTATGCATCTGAGAGCTGGACAATGAATACGAATGACAGGAAAATAATTGATGCCTTTGAGCCGTGGTGGTGGAGAAGAGCACTGAACATCCCCAAAGATGGCCAAAAGAACAAACAGTTGTGTCGTGGAAATGCTGCAGCCAGAGTGTTCTTTGGAGGCAAGAATGATGAGGCTTTGCCTCACATACTGTGGGCATGTTGCTAGGAGCAGCTCTTCATTGGAGATGGACATGATACTGAAAAGGGTAGAGTTTCGGTGAAGGAGAGGAAGACCCCCAATCAGGTGGATTGACACAGTGACTGCCACAATGGGATCTTGTGTGTCAGGAAGTGTGAGGATGGTGCAGGATAGAACAGGGTTCAGATCTCTTGTTCATAGGGTCACTATGGGTCATACTTGACTCAGCAGCACCTCACACCACCATTAAAGCTAATAAGTGAGATTGAAATGAATCATATGTTTTCTCTAGTCGCTATCATTTCCCTACGACATGACTCTTCTCATCTCCACTGGTCGTAGCTATGGATTGGATCATTTCCTCCAACAAGTAAGTACTGAAACAGTGACTCGTGTACTACACTCAATATGTCACTCAATACAAAATAGTTTGTTGTTTTTACTTTAAGAAAGTGGCATGAATAGTAGAATAAGAATGAATTCTACACAAAGACATTTGTAGTGGAAGCTAGACACAAAGGAACCTCAGTGAATAGAGGAGATTCCTGGCCACACTAGAAACTATGAAAGAGTCTCACAGAAGGATGCCTGAGATCATGGTTTGAACTTCAAGAAAATATATGAATGTTCTCCAAAGCCTCCCCCTTCTGGTGTGTTTTTTTCTGGAAGCACCAGATAGATATGACAACTTTTGCTCCAAATTTCTCTCTTTGCAATTAGATACTAATCTAAAGGATTATTGAAATCCTCAAAAAGGGACAAAGTACGCATGCACAGCAGATGGCAAGCAAATCATCTGTGTCTCCATAGAAGCAGAACTGTAAATGAGTATTTCTGTCACTAATAATTGAAAGTACCTATTGAGAATCTTTCTTCTCCTATACAAAAAGTCAAGTATCCTTTAGGCCCCTATCTGCCTTTTATCTGGCTTCTTAGATTACAACACTAGAACCATTATCTCTGCTCTAAAACGGGAAGCAGTCAAGTATGTGTATCAAGCAGCTTTAAGAATCAGATCACCCACTCCATTAGCTCCACACAAAGGCAGGGACCTCCAAGCAAGTGTTCATTTGCTCTGGTTAAGCTACATGCCTGCTTTCTGAGGGATAAACAAAAATTTGAAAAGAAATATGTACATACAAGACATTTAGAGTTTTATCAACATATTTCATATTTCTCTAATAATTTTTTTTAAATACGTGAGTATCTATACAATATCAAAATGGAACCATGATCTTTACATAAATACTAAGAGTTCACTGGAAACCTGATAGGCATCTCACGTTTAACATGTCTAAAATCTTTTTACTCACACTCACTTTGACTACTCTCCTCACACCTACTTCGGCCACTTTTCTCACCCTCAGTTAATGAAAACACCATCCCTCTTTGTTTCTTTCACATGATGCATTCATTCCGTCATCAAATTCTGCCAACGCTGTGTGCAAACTATTCACAAATTCAGCCGTAACTCACCTATCCCTGTTGCGGGCACTTAGATCCAAACTACCATCTTTTCTCATCTCAATTGATTTCTAAACAGCTTCCACTGGTGCTGCTGCTTCTGGCCTAGCTGCCTCTGATAGCAGTCAGAATGAGTCTCATAACTTACGGCCAGTTGCTATTATTCCTCTCAAAACACTACTATGGCTTTTCATCTCATCTTAACATCATCCTGAGAAAAACCAAAGTCTCAACAGTGACCTCCATGATCCAACAAGATCACACACTATTGCCTTGACCTTCCAACCTTCTCCACTTCACCCCTTCTGCTCCAGTCTTGCAGCTCTATCAACCAACACCAATGGATGCCCACCATTAAAACCCCTTTGTCTTGAGATAACTCTTTTCTGGCAGCCTGTCTCCCCAGAGACCCACGTAGCTTCTTCTCTCACAAACTACAGGATTTTACTAAAGTATGACATCCACAAAGAGGCTTTTCCTCATCAATCTGTTTAAAATTACACCCTTCCCATTCTCTTTGCCCAAAGCCTCTGGTTTCATTTTCATCAAGGTCCTTAAACTAATATGCTCTATAATTTACTTCAAAGTCTCTGAGTAGTTCAAGTGGTCCAGCACTTAGCTATTAAATAAAAGGATGGCAGTTCAAATCCACCCTGAGGTACTTTGAAACCTTAGCAATTCATTTCTGAAAGAAGATCTGTGGAGAAGAGTGAATTGTAGAATTGGTTTTGTCTGTCCTTTACATTTTTTACTTATTTTCTGTCTCCCAATACCACATGAGGTGTGAAACCCCACAAAGACAAGATATGTTTAAAATATCATTCAGCTAATTATCCAACATTTGTAGAGCACTGTCCAAATGTACACAAGATATTGAATAAATATTCAGTGATTAACATCATAGCTTTATCAGTCAGAAAGAAAAATTAGAAGAATCATTAGTGATACTCTTCCTCATTGCTAAATCACTTCATTTTTTATTCAAACATGAGAATGTGCTAAGTGGTATACTTTGCTTCAAATAAAAGACTAAAAGGCAATTTATTAATGAAAATAGTGGATTTTAAGTTTTAAATGAAAATTGACAATTAAAATTTTAAATGCTGGCCTTTTCTTCTACATAATAATTGAGAGTGATTTTTCCAGGTCTTCTTCTCACCTACCTTCCCCCCCCCCCCCCATGTTATTTTGCCCTCTGCTTTCAGGAAGGCTAGGTAGCTGCATATTCTAGTATAAACATGAATATTCTGGTCTCCAAAAGCATAGGCTACTGGGGTGAACTTTTAACTCGAGGCATGAGCTTCAAGTGGAGGTTCGTAGCACTGGTGAGGGAGAGACGCCTCCATTTTTCCTCTATCAATTCATGATTAAAATTAATTTCAAGGTAACCCATAAATTTGTAATGAAGATGTTTTCTTTAGGCTACTTTAAAGTTGGAAAGAAACCTCGGAGGGTTTGTATTAGCATGCTCAGGCTGCACTCGCGCTGTTTCATTTGTTACATTAGACGTGCTCTCTAAGCAGTATTGCATTTTTAGTAGTAAAGGGAAAAAAACCCACCTCTCCTGACTCCTTAGCCTTGCTCCATAAGAATTTCTTCTCCTTCTCTGGTTTTGAACATTCACAAAGCCATCCATGACTTGAAAGTGGAAAACATCCTTGTACAGTCTGAAGAGTTATACGACACAGCCATAGTCTAGAAAACTATTGCCCAATTCATCTCTAACATCTCTAAAATACCTCCTACTATTTATAAAATAAATTACCTGAGCTTTCCCAGGGGTTTCTTTTTTAATCATTCCATTGGCCACCGCATACCTTGTTTGGAGGGTCCCTTCTTCACGGCAGTTTCCTGAGAGTGAGAAGAGCTTAATTCCCTCGTGACTGACTGACCCACATGGGCTTCTATTCTGAAAGGTCCCTCCTCTTTGCCAACATCTGTCTATTTATTTCAGACACAGAACAGACACAGAGCTTCTTAACATGTAAATTCTGGGCTAGGTCCTGGATACAATGAAAGTAGAAATAATCAGAACTAGACAAGGCACTCAAGAAGGTGCGTACATGGAAAGGATTCCAAAGAGGGTTCACCTTCATATGAGCCATTCAAAGTATCTCCTCTCTCACCTGTCCTGGGAGGGCACTGAATAGAAAACCATAATATGTAAACTAGTACATCTCAGTTGCAAATATAGATACAACTGTAAATTGTAAATTGATGAGAACTAATGTATGTCAACCTTGGGACCGTTGATGACTTCCATGGAAAAAGAAATAAACATCAATTAACTTACATTAGAGCTCAAATGAAAACTTGTCCAGGAGCATAAAGGGCTAGGTATATGCTCTTTAGAAATAAGCTCATAAATATTAACTTTCTCCATTGTGACTGGGGAAAAAGAAAACCCATGAGGACAGTTCTGAGAAATTAATTCTCTAGTAACTTAATACATTAAATGAATAATATAATGAATTAATTTGTTTGGAAACAGTCACATAGTTCTGTCTTCTGGTTCAAGGAAGAGAAGTCAGTGACAATGGACAATGGATGTGTCACTGAATTCTCTCCTCTCTTTGCATAGTTTTGTTATATGACTACAGAAACCCTATGAGAATGCAATGCAACCCAAATTACTCCAGTTTCAAGATTTCTTGTTTAGCTCGGAGAAAGAAAATGTAGATGCACTGTTTTAACATAAAAAAAACAACCAAAGCAGCATGTGGTCCTCTGAAATGATTAATAGAAAAGTGACTTGAATTAATCACACACACAAGAGGAAGCCAGAATTAGAGAGGGTTATTAAGATACTGTCTGCTGTTTAATCGTGCCCTCTTATCAACACATTAACCTTGTTTTCTTTGCCTCAGTACTAAGGTCTCCAGCAAAATTAGGTCAGAAATTCACATCAGATCAGATCAACAGATTCATTCCAGCCAGACCCTGACAAGCTGCAGATTTTTGCGTGACTCTAGATGGGAGTGTACTGAGGGCTTTGGGGTTTGCATGCTGCTCTAAGGTTAGCTGTAGGACATTTCTAGAAGTGGAGGTATTTGTGATTCCGATCCTTGCTCATTTCACTGTACCCACATCACCAGCTGGGATAATGAAAACAGCCAATTCTGACACCAAAATAGGATATTTCTTTTCAAAACACCTTCAACTAGACTGCACCTAAAACTCCATTAGAATACACCCAGAGTAAGAACTCAGAAGTTGTTGTTGTTATGTGCCATCAAATCACCTCTGACTCACAGCAACTCTACATACAACAGCCCTAAACCCTGCTCTCTCCTGCACCAATCTCCCTGTCTCTGACACACCTATCCCCATTACCCCAGTCACTGAATCAATCCACCTTTTCCTCTCCTGTGCTGTCCTTCCACCCTCCCAAGCATGGCGTCCCTCTCCAAGGACTGGTCCCCCCTTGGAACATGGTCAAAGTATGTCAAACGAAGCTTCAGAATCCTTGCCTCCAAGGAGTAGCTTGGTTTATCCCTCTCTAGGATGAATCTGTTCGTTCTCTTATCAGGCCATAGCATATATTCAATACTCTTCTCCAGCACCACAGCTCAAAGGCATCAATTCTCTTTCTATCCTCCCTACTCATTGTCGAGCTCTCTGATGCATAGCAAGTGAAGGAAATGTTTATGCTATTCAAGGACTGCAATCAATGTCCGTGTACAATACATGCAGAGACTGCTGAACTGGTTTACAAGTTTCTGTGTTGTCTTCTCAAAAAGAAGAAAATAATTTCTCCCCAAAAATAGTGCACGTCACCAGGAGGTATTTTTGTAAATGTGCTAGGCTAATTTTTTATGATAATATGTAAAATAAATTGGCCCTGCAGTGCTTATGAAAAAACTTTTCAGGAAGGGAGTTATCGGTAAATGTAAAGAGTATGTGTTGTGTGTAATCTGAGACACATTTAATAAAAATTGCTTTTGCACTATTAAAAAAAAGTGCATGCAAGCTACTTTAAAAAAAAAATACACCCAATGAGATTAGCTCGTTGTGATCAAAGTAGCTCCTCACGCTACTCTCAGGGAACGTTTCATTCTCCAAAAAGCACTTCAGTAAACGCTGTCCATTTCCACACAGCCTCCTGCCACAAATCATGGGTATGACTGTGCAAGCCGTAACAATCGACAGAAAATTTATGGAACTGCTAACATTTCTCTAGTGAGAGTCCTCTGTGTAATTATGCCTTTGAGTGAAGCAATCATTTAAAACATTAACCAGTTCCATGCGCTGGCATCACAGCCATCTGCTCTTAGGTAGCAACATGTGAGCTGAGGGAAGGAAAATGCTCTCTTTTCTTTTTCTCCATGGTTTAAAGACCAGGCTTTCAATGATGTTCTGGCTCCGAGTGAGTAACAAACACTCTGATAGTTTCAAATATAAACAGTTTACTGGTATATCTGCTAAGACACAATTCCATGTACTTTCTGAAAGGGCGGTGAGTAATCTAATTCTACTTCTGACTGTCACTTCTAAAGAGGAAATATAACCTCACAGAGATCCCCTGAGGGCGTACACAGGGAGTAGGGACATTTCTAATCAGCCTAAGTAGTCCTTTGTGTCAGAACCACTTTGCTAAATTTGAAAGCAAAGGTCCAGATCCAAGATGTTTAGGGGAATTTCCCTAATGTTTAATTAAGTCACACACACACACACACACACACACACACACACACAACTCACTTACCCATTTATTGCCTCTGAGTCAGTTCTGACACAAAGCTCACCCTCTGATGGGTTTCTGAAGCTGTAAATCATATAGGTGGGGTCTGCCCATCTTCTTTGCTTTATTCCATAGAGCTGCTAGTGGACTTGAACCTCCCAAGAGGCACACAGCCTTTGGCGGTCAGAGTAACTATTATGACTAAGTGACCATAATATCTATATCCATATCCGTATCTATATCTGTAACTGTATCTATGACTGTATCTCTTTTTTAGATATCTGTTATCTATAGAAGAACAAATAGGTTTGTCCTGGAGAGGGTGAAGCCAGAATGCTCCTTGGAGTCAAGGATTCTGAAGCTTCTTCTGACATACTTTGGGCATGTTGCAAGGAGGGACTGGTCCTTGGAGAGGGACATTATGTTTGGGAGAGTGAAGGGACAGCGCAGGAGAGGAAGACCCTCGATGAGATGGGTCGATTCTGTGAATGGAGTGGTTGGAATGAATGTGTTTGAGACAGCGAGGCTGGCACAGGATAGAATGGTGTTTAGGGCTCTTGTATATAGGGTTGCTCTGAGTTGCCAGCCACTCGATGGCACATAACAACAAACAACATAGAAGCTATGTTGTTATGGGCCATTTAGTTGCCTGTGACTCTTAGTGACCCTATGTACAGCAGCTCTGAACCCTGCCCTGTCCTGAGACAATCTCATTGACCTTGACTCATATATCCCATTGCCCCAGTTACTGTATCAATCCATCTTATCTGGAGTCTTCCTTTCCTGTGCTGTCCCTTCACCCTTCTGAGCACCATGTTCTTCTCTAAGGACTAGTCCCTCCTGGCTGCATGCCCCAAACATGTGAGACAGAGCTTCAAAAACCTAGCCTTCATGGAGAAACTTGGTATCACCCTCTCCAAGACAGACCGATTTGTTTTCTTGGTAGTCCATGATATGTTAAAGACTTTTTTCCAGCACCACAACTCAAAGGCATTGATTCTGCTTCTGTCATCCTTAGTCATTGTCCAGCTGTCTAATGCACAGCAAGTAATTGCAAAGACCGGGGCCTGGATCAGGTGCACCTTAGTCTCTGGGGTATATATATTTATATACACACAAATAGATCTCCCACCTTTGTGCAGCCCCAAAACTATTTTAACTATCAGACTTTGCTCGCCAGACTTCTGGGACTGTGGGTGTTACCTTGGCTATGCAAAGTCTGTGTGGATCACAACAAACTGTGGCTAACTCTGAGAAGAATGGAAATCCCAGAACACTTGACTGTGCTTATGCGAAATATATCTTTAGACCAGGAGGCAGCTTTCAGAACAGAGTGTGTGTGTGGGGGGGAATATTGCATAGTTCAAAATAGAGAAGGGTATATACTGTACCAGGGATGTGTCCTATCTCCACACCTTTTCAATCTATATGCAGAATAGATCATCCAGGATCTATTGGGCTCTATGAGGAGGATTGTGGCATCAGGATTGAAGGAAGACTCATCAACAACTTGTGTTATACAGATGACACAACCCTGCTTGCTGAAATTGAGGAAGAACTGAAGCACTTGCTGCAGAAGGTCAAGGACTATGGCCTTCAGTATAGACTGAAGCTCAACATCAATAAAACAGATTTCATCAATGGTCCGATTGGCAGCATCATGATAAACAGTGAAGAGATTGAGATTGTTAAAAGCTTTAGTTTCCTTAGCTCCACATCAACACTCTTGGTACCAGCAACTGAGAAATCAAAAGACAAATTGTACTGGTAAAGTCTGCAGTCAGGGACCTCTCCAAGAGCACTGAAGAGCAATGATGTCAGTCTGGAGACTAAGGTGTGCCTGATCCAGGCCATAATCTTCACAGTTAATTATTATTATGTGTCAGAAATCTGGACAATGACTAGGGATTATAGAAGGAGAATTGATGCCTTTGAACTATGGTGCTGGAGAAACATATTGGATATACCATGCACTACCACTACCAGGATAACAATACTGAAAACAGGCTGCTACTTGGAGGCAAGGATTCTGAGGCTTTGTCTGACATACTTTGGGCATGTTGCAAAGAGGAATCAAACCTTGGAGAGGGACATCATGCTTGGGAGGGTGGAGGAACAGTACAGGAGAGGAAGACCCTCAATGAAATGGAATGATTCAGTGACTGGGGGAATGAAAGTAAGTGTATTAGAGACAATAAGTTTGGCTCAGAATAGAGTACGGTTTAGGACTGTTGTATATAGAGTCGCTATGAGTCGCAAGTGATTCGACGGCACATAACAACAACAGATAGATACATCACCATTTCTCATTTTTCAGAAATGTTCAAAAGATATTATCTAGCACTATAAAATAAAAATTTTATTTAAAAAAAGATATAAGTAGATATTTATATATAGAAAAAGTGTGCTTGTGTTTCTTATTGAAAGATTATTTCTTATTTACCTTTAAAAATACTACACCTAATAAATATTTTCTGGATAATTCAGACAGTTCACCACTAGTTGACTAACCACAATGTTGAGAGTTCAAACCAACCAATTTTCTGTTAAAAGAGCACACAGCCTTTAAAACCCTACAAAGCAGCTTTACCCTGAACATGTGCAATTGTCCTGAGTTTGAATTGACTTTATGACAACCAATAATGATGATACCTATTTTAAAAAAATGACTCAAGGTGAATCAGAGGCTTCCAGGTGAAGCTCAAAACCATAAAGATTGTGAGAGATAAAAGGAGGTCAAACTCAGAAGGCCCAGTCTGTTGGTATAAAGAGGGTAGTAAATACATCCAAAAATATACAACTAGGAAAGGACAACATTGACGAATGGGATCTCCTAAAGATTTAAGTCTTATGTTCATCAAAACATTGGGGTGAAAAGAAAACCTACTGCCTAGGAAAAATATTTGTTCATATTGTCTCAGACAAGGCTCTCAGAAGGAAAGTTTATTGAATATTACAGGGCCTCTACAAGAACCAAAATGATAACACAATTACAAAATGAGCAAAAGACATGGAAAGACTGTTTACAGAGGATGGCATTCAGATGGTAACAGACACATGAAGAGATGCTCAAAATTGCTGGCAATAAGCAAGATGCAAATCAAAACCAAAATGAGATAGTATCTCACCCCATTAACAGTGACAAAGTTTAATAGGACAGCAAGCAATAAACGTTGGAGTGGATGTGGAGGGAGATAGAAACTCTCATACACTGTTGGTGGGATTATAAAAATGGTACAACCACTCGGAAAGGCAGTTTGGTGTTTCTTCAAAAAGCTGAACATAGAAAGTTCATATGACCCAGATATCTCCCTGCTAGGAATATACCTCAAGAAAAACAGAACTGAGACACAAATGGAGATTTGTACACCAATGTTCATAGCAGCGTTATTCACAATAGCAAGAAAATGATAACAACTCAAATGTCCATCAGCAAACAAATGGACTGAGAAATTGTGGTACATTCATGCAGTGGAATACTACTCAGCACTCAGGTGCAATGATTTTGAAAAAAACACTATACAATATGGGAGAGGCTGGAGAGCATTGCGTCAAGTAAAGTAACTCAGTTTCATTAGCACAGATACTGCATAAAACCATTATTATAAAAATAGAAGGATTACTAGTAAGATATGTATAAAAAACCAAAGGAAGAAGGGAAGAGATGAGGGGAGTGAGGTGTGGAATCGCGAGGTTACGGAGTTTGGTGGGCAGAGGGATAGAGTAAAGGAATTAGGAAAGACCCAGTGGTGGTGATTCATTTTCTAAAACACAATGCATGGGAATGATCATATGAAACACAATGTAAATAGAGGAATGCATGAAACACAATATATATAAATGAAACACAATGTATATGAGATTTTTGTGCAAGCCAATAGAAAATAAAAATTTAAAAAAAAAAAGAAAGTGGGGCAGTTCTGGGACTGCTATCCATCCTCAAGCACACTTTATTTTCTGTTGAGTCAGAACCAACTCATAGCTGACCCTCCAGTGAGTGTGCAGTGACCATCCATCACACAAAAGTAGATTGTCCATGTTTCTGCTCATTTACTATGGGGAAAAATAAAG
Organism: Elephantulus edwardii; assembly: GCF_000299155.1. Taxonomy (NCBI): domain Eukaryota; kingdom Metazoa; phylum Chordata; class Mammalia; order Macroscelidea; family Macroscelididae; genus Elephantulus; species Elephantulus edwardii. The sequence goes on along the minus strand of NW_006399837.1, from coordinate 8,401,309 downwards.
AAATCATGTTTAGGGTCTGATTGACTTACTCAGGTTTAGGGTGTGTCATAATTAGTTATCTTCCATATGCAAGTGTCATGGATTGAATTGTTTCATCCCCAAAATATGTGTCAAAGTGGTTGAGTCATGATTTGCGATGGTTTGGCATTTGTGTAATGATGTAACCATCCGTCATGGTGTGATATGATGTAATCGAGTGTTTATTTGTTTGAAGAGGAGTCAGGATGAGATGTAACACACTCACTAATATCACAGTCTCGATCCAGTGTGAGAGGAAATTCCCTATGATGTGACCTGCCTCACATTTTCTCTTACTAGAAATATAAAGAAAGAGAAGTGAGCAGGGGTAGAGGGATTTCAGCACCATTAAGAAAGAAGAGGTAGGAGCAGAATGAGTCGTTTGGACACATTGTCTCTATGCTAAGAACATCCCATTCACAGGAAAGATTGATATTAAAATGCATGGACATCTCCGGGCTATGCTACATTTCCCTCCAATTGCTATTGAGTTGAAACAGACTCCTGCCTGACCATCCAGAGGACTTTTGTAAGCGGTAAGTTCTGAGAGGGGTGATTACCCATCTTTCTCCCAAGGAGCTTTTGGTGGATTTGAACTGCCAAAGAGTCGTGGCCTCTGAGTCAGCTATGCAACTCTCTGCATCACCAGCTCTCCAAGGAATACCAGGCATACAGATGAGAGGAGACCTTTCTACCAGAGTCAACAAAGAAAGTTTCCTACCAGAGCTGACACCCTAAATTTGGACCTGTAGACTCCTAAAGTGTGATTTGTTTTGTTTTTAAATTTGTCATCTTGAGGTGTGTCTCTTATATTAAGCAGGAGATAACAAATACAATGATCTTGGTAATTTTTACTTCTTCCATATGAGTCAGTATCTGAGATTTTTCTCTGAGGTAGTAGCTGCATGTACATTAAGTTTTTAAAAATTCAGAAAAAAACCCCCCACCATACACCCTCCCTTGGATGAAGCCCAGAAACTTCTTGTACTAGTGCTCAACTTTCTCTGTCAATATCTTAATTTGATGACCTATATACCAAGGTTGTCTAGAAATATTGAACATGTTGCTTATGGCAAGCTCTGCTCTCATTGGCCAGTTATGCCTTTACAAAGCACCTCTTCACTCCCACATGGCAAACTAGGATGTTTGACTTCCTCTCCAATGAACTCACTCATTTGAAGTTATAGGATTTGTGTGTTTGTTCCTCAAGGACTTTTTATTAAAAAAGTAATTCTCATTTAACAGTGCCTGCACAAACCCATTAGGATTTAAAATAGCAGAAATTATGAGCTACTGAAAAAATTTTTTCATTCTCCATTAACTTTTCTCCATGAAGTTTTTCCGTCCTTTCTCAACAAATGCCACTGGAGGCTGTTAAGAAAACATTGAGATCACTTTTTATTTATTTAGAAGTTTTTTCTCTCCACAGGTCTCTGTAGCAAAATGCCAACGGAAAAATGAAAGCCAAGGTGTGCAACAGTTAATAATGACAAGGGGCTCAAACCAGTGGAAAAATAAGGAGTTGGAGTTTTAATTTTTTTTTTAGGAGTTGGATTTTTAAAAAGTGACAGTGAATGAATGGAAATCCAAAGTCTGTGTAAATTTTCATTAAAATCAAGAATAATAAAATTTTTTTAAAAGAATTAAATTACATTTAAAAAAGCTAAGTGACTTAGAACACTGAAGGGACAGTGGGGATCGTTTCCTAAGAGCTCAGTGTGTTAGGCTTCCCAGCTGTAGCACATAAGGCATTTCAGCACATATGTGATCCAGAAGGTCAATCACATGAAATCCTATTTCCATTTTTTAAGCAATCCTTGGCAGTCTGTACATTTCTGAAATTGCAACTGGCATATTTCACACAGAATTATCATCAATGCCTTTTCAAGGTCAAACAAGCCCCATTTTTAGAATGCGAAATTTTCAACATTTACATTCCATGTATTAAAATCATAGGATATTTAAGAAGCCATCCAACAGACATGTTAAATTCTTTCAATTGATTAGCCTGTGTTAATTAATGCCATGTTGATTTTTCTCTTCAGCTCAATATAAATTACATATTAAAATGATGATATTAAAGTGTTTTAAATTTCAATGTGGGTATTCTGCTCCTGTCAAAATCTCTGGCACACTAAAATGTCTTTGTGAGCAGAATCTTGTTATAGATTTTTGGCAAAATATTAAAAATGCATTTTTCTATCACAAAATTGAAGCAATCCCAAAAAAATAGAGAGAAAACAAGACAAGATTAGCTTTCCCCTAGAATCCTAGGTTATTGTCAACCATATGAAATGAACAAAAACGGAAATTGAATTTGGATTTTGCAGTGAAAATTAAGAAGTGATAACTAATAAGAGTTCCATATGCAGCCCAGTCACAGAGGTGCGAGTGGTCCTCGCCCTGTCTGTGCGCTAAATTGTCCCTTATATTGCTCCTCGCATCTTTGTCTCCCCAGCCGCCCTCCTGAAAATGTCCAGACACCTACCTCTACATTCTCATTCTGCACCCACAGCCTCCTCTCAGAAAGCGAGACATCTCTGAAGTCTTATCTCAGTGTAGGAGATCTCACCAATGATTTGCCCTGCTAAGTGTATTTGCACTTTAAATAAGGATTCTAGAAATATGAGAGAACAATCTAAAGGAAATAATAAGTGAAAGAATGAAGAGTTTATATAGAAAGTCATATACTTTCAATTCTCCACATGGAATTATAGGTACAATTATTAAGATGGGGTTTGGAGAATAATTGACTGGACTTTAATCAGTGTGCTCGAGCGTCCAGTCATGCATACTACAGTCACACAGGCCTCTCCTTGGGACAGTGTCTACAGAAGTGGTACTCGCTTCACGCTCTTCCGTCAGTCCAGGCATCCAGTCTGGCTTCTATTCTTGTCTCTCTTCCTGACATTCTATTTGCCAATGGACCTGGAAGCCTCAGACTCCAGCTCTTCATTATATTCACACCCATAATTGCACTTCAGTAGTTGAAAGAACAGAGGAAAAAGACTGTTCGAGAATTCTTCTCCTTCTGTCTTTTTGCCTACTGGTGAGTCTCAGCTGTTTTATATTCCGTATAATTTTTCACGCAAGAATATGCCTCCTGATTTCCTTCTATGCTATTAATTTTGGAGAAGTAGGTTTGGAGCTTTTCACACCAGTTCCTAGTCGTTCATTCATTCATTCATCCCCTGGGGCATTCCTTTATTTAAAATCAAAGAGTAGGCTGCATTTCAAAGACACCTTAGCTCCCATTCCTTCCCAATCACTTAAAGATATTCTTACAGTAACATTTTCTTCCCTCTCCTAAGTTACTGATGTTTTCCTTCTTCCTTTTGTTCACTCATGGCTCCATTTATAGTATTTTTTTTAAAGAGATAAATAGTCTCTACTGCCTCCTTATTTTATCTAATTTTTAATCCCCAGTGTTTTTGAACACTTTTCAGTCTCTTATGACAAATCTGACCTCCCAATTCTTTCATAAATATAATAATCTCATTGGGTTTTGTTTCTAGCTCTTTACTGATTCCCCCTCCCCACCACCCCTGTAGACAATAGCAGTGTGTCAAAGGCCACTACTCAACTCTCAAGCTTCTCTTGGCAGTCCATGGTACGTTCAATATTCTTCTCCAGCACCACAACTCAAAGGCAACAGACATATGTCTACCATATTTATAAATTCTACATTGGGATCTACCATTAGTTTCAAATTCTTTATCTATCTGTCTACTCAGTATCTTTGCTTGCATATGTAAAAAGCTCATGCATAATTGGTGTTCCAAAGTGATCATCTACCACTTACTCCTAACTATAGACTTTATACTTTTCTAGTTTTTGCCAGTGTATTATACAAAAACATCACCCTTTCTGTTGTTTAGAAGAAATAAAGACCAAAATAACCAAAACAATGACAAACAACAAAAGACATCTTTGCTTCCTTTCTTTTGTCTTACTGTTGCGTCTTCTCTATGCGCTCTAGCATTGTGTTACATGTCGCACTGTTGATGAAATGACGATGTCCAGCTGCTCTGAGGGAGAAAGGCAGACAGGTTTCTCTTGTTAAGATTTGGAGCCTCAGAAACCCTATGGTGGTTTGTGATGAGTTGGAATCAATTCAATGGCAGTGAGTTTCATTTTGGTTTTACAGCTTACTTCTTAGCAAATTCCAATGGTACCTGTAATGGACTGAGTTGTGTAACACAAAAATATACTGTAAACCTTAATGCCTATACCGGTGGGTGTGAGTTTTGACTTTCACTATCCTTGTCATTGATTTCTATGCTTCTTTGAGCATTGGGCAGCATCATCTAAACATTAGCTATTGTTGTCTCCATTCTCTCTGTGATATTCACATAGATAACCTTGGAAGGTTGTCTTGGAAACACAGGAACTAATAGTATAATTATAAGCACTTTGTAGATGCTCTGAAAATATAACCTATTGACTCAACAAATAATTCTGTATATCTCTTTATGGTGGAAAAGGAATCTTGGGATTTTACTGCCAAGATTTACAATAATAACAAGTTTACAGTAATAATGGAAAGTTTACAATAATAAAATTTAAGTTGCTTTAGAAATCTTTAGGCTATAATTTTTATTCTAAAATCCAGAAAATCAGATTCACAAAAGTTAAGTAAAATGTTCATGAACCCTTAAAAGTCCATTGGGAGGAATACACAGAAAATGGTCCCAAGAAAGCTTATAATGGTTCCAAGAAAGCTTATTTAGTATATTGAGGAAAAGTACCTTTGATATGAATTAATATTTGCTAGATTTAAAAAGTGAATAATTCCAAACAAAGTAACCTTTTAAAAAAACTACTTGGAATTGTGAAAATCTTTACCAAGTCTGTGTTATTTTTGGAAGCAGAAGTAGCATCCACTTCCTAAACAACATGCCTCTGGAAACTCCAATATTTAAATAGATTTACATTTTAATAGTTTGCATTAAAGAATATTTTTAAGTGTAGTGACCTTAAATATAAAGTAACAACAAGTCAGTATCATTCAATTGATTCTAACTCATAGTAACCTTGTTGGATAGACAACAGAACTGCCCACTTGGGCTCCTAAGGCTGTAATGTTTAAGGAAAAAGACATTCCCAACTTTCCTGTGTGGAGTGGCTAGTAAGATGTCATTTCATCTGGTTAGCAGCTGAGTGCTTTAACTACTGTACCATAATTCCCCTTTCATTAGCAATTTATTTGCACTTAAACAATTAGAGGACTGTGCCCCTAACTAGCTACTTTATAAGAATTAATAGCTCATCTTAAAAGAATATCTTCTTTTCTCAAATTCCATGATAAACACAGAGAACGGGCAAAAAGTAAAAGTATTATTTTTGTCAGATTAGGTGATAAATTATTGGCTGACCATCAAAATACTATAACTAATTGTTTTCAGTTAATAATAACGTACCTCCAGAAACCGTATGAACTTTGATAAATGTTAATAGTTGTAGAGGCTTCAAGCCTTTTATTCATAATGTTGCTATGAGTCATTTTCAACTTGAAAGCAATCAACAACAACAACTATTTGTTAATTGCTTTTCTAAATCCTCAATATTTGCACTTATCAAATGGATTCCACTAAAGAAAATGGACCCAGTTAAGCACAATATGCATATCACGTCTACTTCTATCACTAACAAACATACACACAAATGCAGGCACACGCATGCGTGCCTGTAATCACTAGAACAAAACGCAAGCATGCTTTAAAAAAATTAAAATATATGTATAATTTTTTTTTCTTCTCACTTAGTACCCTAAGAAACTTTGCCTCAATTTGGAAGATGATAATTCTTGGCATTATTTGCTTGTTTCTCATACATTTTCCAACACAAAAATCATTTCCTTTGAAAAAAACCTGGAACATTTGGTACCAGACAAGAATACAATAGCCATAAAATTCTGTACAGAAAGCACACAATGAAGATTCCACCCACCTTTGGAGACTCACACAGTTCTTATTTCTGATGGATATTGATCACACACTCGGAAGGAGATAAACTCTATTATAAGGCAAGACCTCTAGATGAAGATTATCAGAGTTGGAGTTTTTCCTCAAACTTTCAGCTTTAAAGAGTGTGTGTGTGTGTGTGTGTGTGTGTGTGTGTGTGTGTGTGTGTGTGTTTTCTCCCACTTTGATCAAGAGGTTGCTACACAGCCACTCTCTATTTTTATGTGCATAACACAGAGATATCTAATTTGTCAGTTCAGAAGAGAAACCCGTCATTCCATTTTACCATCAGTTTACCTAACTTCAACAAGCTCCTCCCTGACCAGGTGACATAGTCTACTGGCACCCACAGAGTTCCTCAGACTGCAACATGCACAACTTGGGATGCTCTCCTCCATACTTACCGTTTTATTGCTTCTTCTTGTCTTCGGCGTTTCTCATTCTTCTCCTTCAAGTAGGCCAGGTTTGTTTCATTTCTCAAGCGATCATTTTCTCGAGCAATGTCAGATGCGTTCTGAATAACCAAGCCATCATAGGCTTTCATTCCCATATCCTCAATGTACTGAAGAAATTCATCCAAAGGGTCCTCCTCGGGATTTGAACTCATCATCCTGGAGGAGATCATGTAAAAAGGAGTACTTCCTGCAGGAGGAGAAAACAGTACATCTTCATCAAGGTTCTGTTTATTATCCTTAATGTTTTGTTAGCCCAAATATCTAGTGTTTTTGTTATAATATACATTCAGATACAATGCCTTATTAGAAATTACAGCAAATAGAGTATTCTATGTAAATAGTAAATAAGTAGTAAATGATCTTTCAATGTAGCAAGACTAGCAAAACAAAAACAAACATTCTTGAATAGAAAGGTGACATTATGTGCAATTACTTTGCAGGAAAATAAAAATTAGCTAAAGCGATTTAAAAAAACAATCACTCAAGGTGGTTGAAGAACCCATTCATAACTGACTATCCATTTGATTTTCTGCGACTGTAAGTCACAAAGATCATCTTTCTTTCTCCTGTAGGTGAATGTGAATCAGCAGAGAGACTGGGCTTTTTGGATGAGCCACACAGCTCCCTTCAGACTATGGTATGTAATTTTCCATCTCAAAAATTTGTCTTTACCTCAGTAAGACACAGCAGATCCAAGCTTCATCCATTTCTAATGGCCATAAAGACTTTTATGTTCAATTTCAAATAAAGTGACATCATTAATTGAGAAGGATGCTTTTATTGTACATTTTAAATTGTGTAGTTAAGTTTATGAATCTGTATTATTCATGCACAGTGCAGCAGTAATCAAAGAAACACACATTTCTAATACAATTTGTCTAGAAAAGGATTCATTTATGTTGCTCTATTATTTTCCATAACAATGCTTGATAATGACCAACTCAAGAATCATAGATCACCAAGATGGCAATAATCCTGACCAGTCTGGTGTTTCAACCAGTGACAACAGTATTAACTATGATATAGAAAGGATTCCCAAGCTCAGGAAATCTAATAAACAGAAGAAGTTGAAACATTGAACCAAGTGAATTATTCCTATTTGTAAAGTGATGGAAGTAATAACTCCCACTCATGCTGTTGTGAAAATGAACAGAAATGACAACTGGAATGCATTTGGTATGCAGTTTGGTCATCATAAACATACAATCAATGCTAGTTAGTATTATCTTAATAGAAGTGTAGGATGGCAATTGTCAGAAACTAAAAACAAGCAAGCAAAAATAAAAACAACTGAAAAACTTACTGGTACATATAAATGAATGCATAACCAAGTGGACGATGTGAACTAATACCCTGCAAAGCAAGTTGTCAAAAATCAACTCATGGGGAGAGACGCCAGACTGGGAGCAAGCCCCCGGGAGTGAGCTAGACAGCTGGAATTTGACTGAGGTCCCTGTGTGTGTTCACCCAACAAATATCTGCACCCACCCGGGGAGCATCTGTGTGCGTGCACCCATTGCAAGCATGCATCCACCCCGTGAACTTGGTCTCCACACTCCACCTTGCATTTCCTTCTGTCCAGTTAACGAATTGCCTTTAGTCTGGAGGGCCTTGGACTGGCCTAGCTACAACAAATGTCTGACTGAAGAGGCTGCTTTCACAAGCTCTGAACTGAAACAAATCTTGTCTTGTGTTAGAAGTGCAGAGAGAACACAAGCAGGGTGGCTGCCCCACCCTCTTCTGGAACAGTGACATCAAATCAAGAACCTGCTATCAACTCAGGCATGAAAACCTCTACCAATGTCACATTAAAAGCAAGCTTTCTTACACCCAACACAAGCACAAAGCAAGATGTCACTCCCAAAAAATTACATAGGATCAATGGATTTCCTGAAGCCAGAAAGTCTGATGGAACTTTCTAACACAGAATTCAAAAGAACAATGATTGAATATTTTTAATGGGTAAAAGACAAACCTGAAGAATTACAGGACACTGCAAACAAAAACCTGGAGGTGCATAAAAACAATCCAAAATAATGCAGATAAAATAAACAAGGCAGTAGAGGCTCTGGAAAAACAAGAAACCACAATCCAATCCAAAATATAAGGTCGTATGTTTCAAATGCTGTCAAAATGAGGGAGGGACATATGAAAAGAGTTGAAGAGATGGAATACAGAATCAGTGAAGTAGAAGATATAATTGTCAGCACTAATCTGCTAGACCAAAAAAGCAGAGTCAAAAAGGAAGGAAAAAGAAGAAAACCTAAGCATAATGTGAGATACCATCAAGCGAAATAACATGCAAATAATCAGAATCCCAGAACAGGAAGAAGCAACTAAAGGCACTGAAAAAGTTGAAGAAGAATTGCTAGAAGGAAACTTCCCAGACATAATGAAAAATGAGAGAATATATATTCAAGAAGCTGAGCGAATACCATATAGAACAGACCCCAAAAGTAAAAACACCAAAATGTATCACAGTCAAATGTGCCAGTACCAAAGATAAGGCAAGAAACAAAGAGTAACCTATAAGGGAGAGCAAATAAGATTAAGTACTGATTTCTCAGCAGAAACCATGTGAACAAGGATACAGTAGAATGACATATATCAAACACTCAAAGAACACCAGTGTCAACCAAGAATACTATATAAATGTTGTGCAAAATTGTCCCTCAAATATGAAGGAGAGAGCAAGATATTCCCAGAAAAACAGAACCTAAAGGAGTTTGTAAAAACAAGACCAGTGTGGCAGGAAACACTGAGATACGTCCTTCTTACAGAGGTACCCCAGAAAGCAGGATGGACCACAGTACCTAGAAACAACACCAAAAAGTATGCAACAAAATGATAGCAACAAAACCTTGCCTCTCCGCTTTCTCAAAAAGTTGCAAATAGAGATACCATTTGACCCCGCAATAC
>NW_006399837.1:8331617-8390494 GCF_000299155.1 Elephantulus edwardii | reverse complement strand
TGTTGGTGGTGGTGGTGGTGGTGGTGTTGGTGGTGTTGGTGGTGGTGTTGGTGTTGGTGGTGTTGGTGGTGGTGGTGTTGGTGGTGGTGGTGTTGGTGGTGGTGGTGTTGGTGGTGGTGGTTATTGTTGTTGTTACTGTTATGGGTCCTCAAGTTGACAGCAACTCATAGCAACTCTCTAAGCAACAGCTTTGAATCTTGCTCTATCCTGTGTCGTTCTCACTGTCCCCAACAGACTTGAGCCCACTGTTACAGTCACTGTCAATCTATCTCGTTAAGGGTCATCTTTTCTTATGCTGATCCTCCACTTTTGCAAGCTTGAGGTCCGTCTCCAATGATTGGCCCCTCCTTATAACACACTCAAAGCATGTGAGATGGAGTTTCGCCATCTGTACCAATAAAAAGACCTGAACTAGAAGGTTTTACAAGTGCATTTTATCAAACATTCAGAGAAGAACTGTCACCAATTCTACATAAAATATTTCAGAAAATAGAAGAAGAATTCTCCCATATTAATTCTACGAAACAAACATCTCCTTGATACCAAAGGCTGGTAAAGACACCAGCAAAATAGAAAACTCTAGGGTAATGTCTCTCATAAACATAAGTGCAAAAATCCTGAATAAAATCCTGACCAATAGAATCCATTGATACATAAAAAAAATAATTAACCATGACCAAGTGGGATTCATAACAGGTATTCAAGGATGGTTCAAAGTAAGAAAAACATTCAATGTAATTCATCACAACAGCAAATTAAAGAATTACTGGGGAATTTCTTCCACAGAGTAAAAAGTATATAAGCAAACCCAAGATCCAACATTGTTCTCAATGGAGAGAGATCAAAGGCATTTCCTTTGAGAACAGGTACTAGACAAGGAAGCCCACTATCACCTCTCCTATTCAATATTGTATTGGAAGTCTTAGCAATAGCAATAAGATATGAGAAATAAGAAGTATTCAAACTGGCAAAGAGGAGATAAAATTATCTCTCTATAAAGATGATATGATAGTATACTTAGAAAACCCTAAAGACTCAACAAGAAAACTACTAGACATAGTTCACCAATTCTGCAAAGTGGCAGGATATAAGATCAACATACAAAAAAATCAGTTGTATTTCTCTATGGTGACAAAGAGAATACGGAACAAGAGTTAAGAATAACAATACCCATCACAATAGCTAATCACAAGACTAAATACTTGGGAGTAAATCTAACCAGAAACACAAAGGATCTATCCCAAGAAAATTACAAAACATTACTACAATAAACAAAAAGAGACCTGGAAAAATGTAAGAATATACCTTGCTCTTGGATAGGATGACTCAGTATTGTGAAAATGACAATAGTACCAAGGGCAATTTGCATGTTCAATGCATTCCCAATACTAATACCAATACCATTCTTCCAACAGTTGGAAAATGCCATCTCCAATTTCATTTGGAATGGAAAGAGGCCCTAAATAAGCGAAGTACTCCTTAAAAAGAGAAACAAGGTAGGAGGCGTCTCAGTCCTGATTTCAAATCCTACTACACTGCTGTGGTAGTCAGGACAGTATGGTATTGGTACAATGACAGACACATAGATCAATGGAATAGAATTGACAACCCAGAAATCAGCCCATCAGACAACTGATCTTTTACAAGGAGATAAAATCAGTTAAGTCGGGAAATTACAGTCTTTTTAACAAATGGTGTTAGATAAATTAGAAAACATTCTGCAGAAAATTCAAGCAAGATTCACACCTCACACGATATACACACACAAAAACCAATTCAAAGTGCATCAAGGACCTAGGACTAAACCCAAGAACTATAAATTTCATTAGAGAAAAGCCTGGAAGAACTCTAGAAGCCCTAATCCACAACATGAACCGTCTCCCAAGCATCCTGAAAAACCTATAACCAGGAAAGAGTAAAATAGATGGTCCTTTCTCAAAAAGTTGCAAATAGAAATGCCATTTGACCCAGCAATTCTACTACTGGGAATATACCCTAAAGAAACGAGAACTGCAACTGGAGCAGATATTTGCACATCATGTTAATTGTGGCTTTGTTCACAATAGCAAAGAGCTGGAAACAACCCAAGTGCCCATCAACAAATGAATGGACAGAGAAGCTTTGGTATATTCACACAATGGAATACTATGCAGCATTGAAAAAAATAAGGAACTTATGAAATATACGAAATGGGTGACCCTGGAGGACATTATGTTGAGTGAAATATCTCAGTCACAAAAGAACAAATATTCCAGAATGCCACTGTTATAAAATGGGACTGAACTTGGGTTTGGGGGAGAAACAAAGAACAGAGGGGACAAATAATGTACACCGTATTGAAACAGATAAGGGAGAGACGGTTTAAAAGGGATATATGATTAGGTATTATTTGCATGACAAGAGTCCAGAATAAGAGGTGTATAATAAAGTGGACTGGGACAGGGTGGGGGTGGGGTGGTGAGATTGTATAACAATGAACGATTTTTTTTTCTTTTCAAAGAGAAAAGCCAACCTGGAGAGAGGGATGGGTAGGGAGGAAAATATGAAACAATGAATGAATGGAAATCCAAGTTCTCTATAATCTTTCATTAAAATCTAAGTAAAAAAAATTAAGGCTGATGTTATATAACTGTATGTTAATAAATTAAAAAATAGAAATTTATTATAAATAACTACCTACAAGATAAATCCATTTAATATGGCTTAGAAACTTCAGCTGAATATTCACCGTGATATAGGATATTGATATATTCGGGTCAGATAGTAAATTCAAAATCAAAGTCAATTAGCAGAGGGAAAAGCTGGACACTTAAAAGTTGTAAGTTATCCTTTCATCTTTAGCTTTCTGCACAAGATCAGAAAGATATTTTGAGACTATCAGTTGACTGTTTAGAAAGCCTTTTTTTGTGATTACAAATTATTTCTATTCTAATATTTTTACAAGTATAATCATGCTTTATAACTTCAATTGTAACTATGGAAACTCCACTTCTCAGCAGAATTTACTAGCATTTTAGCTGCCTATCGATCCATACATTATTTGAAGCCTCTTCTGAATTGAAGATTTTCCCTTCTCATTCTGTAAGAATCTGTGGAAACTAGAAGGTAAAACAGTTGTTTGCTGACTTATGACTTGTGATTAGATTTTACTGTATTTCGTTTGAAGCCTCAGTGTGTTGGCCAATAAAGTGGAGGTTGTTCATAGGGTTGCTATGAGTCGTACTCAACTGGAGGGCACTTAGCAACAAATGTAATGACCTGATGCTTCGATGATGGGGGCAGATATAGGAATGGGAAATGAATGCCACATATGATTCCAATTTTTACGAGGGGGAAATAGAAGAGCTTGATTGTCAGGGATCTAAAACATCACCACTGTAGGAATTCATCCCACCAAGAAAGTCAGCCCTACAGATCTCAAGTAGAAAACCCAAATTACTTGATGAGATTAACCTTTTCCACAGTTAAGCAAGCCAAATCAGTATTACATGGGGTCTGAAGGACAGTCTAAGCAGGAAAGAGATCCCCACTCTGCCTTCAAGAAAAATGTATATTCTCTAATTCTGTAAGAAATTATCTAGAGGTGGAGTTTGTTCTCTCTAAATTTCTCCACAATTCAATAGACCCCACAATACTCCACTGAGTTTAAAATGCCAATACAAGATTAATTGCATCCCAAATGCAGTTTTCTTCCTGTGCAGTGTTTCAAACTGGCAGAAGTTTAAATTATTTTTTGTTTTGAAAAGGATCAAAATAATTACAAGGTATTTTATGACACTTTGTGTTAATAAGGTTTTGAAAAATCAAGTGGAGAAACTGAGAGAGAGAAATGAGGCAGGAAATCTAGTGAAGCGTCAGTCAAAAAAATTCGTTGCTTGCTCAGCAAATGTTTCCACCATCTTCTCCCAGAGCAGGCCTAAGTTCTATGATCACTCATTTACGTCTAATAAGAGTTTCTTGAAAACCTAGTATGAACTAGGCACTCATGAAAACCCTTGCTATCAAGTGGTTTGATTTGTGGTAACCCGTTATACGAAGAGTAAATCTGTTTTCTGTGGCAATTTTAAGGTCATAGTCTTTCAGAACCTCATTGCTAGATCTTTTCTTTCAAGGATTGGTTGAAATCAACACTTTTTCTGTCAGGAAAAGAACAACAACAACAAAAAAAATCATACCTATTGCCATCAATCTGTATGCAGAACAGATCTGAGGAACACTCATCAACATATGTCATGCTCTCTGAAAGTTGGAGGACCAAAGCATTTGCTGCAGAAGGTAAAGGACTGCAGCCTTCAATATAGACTGAAGCTCAACATCAAGAAGACGAAGATTCTCACCACTTGACCAATTGGCAGCATTATAGTAGATGGAGAAGAGATTGCGTTTGTTAACAATCCCAGCTTGCTAGTGCTTGGGAGGGTGGAAAGATAGCACAAGAGAGAAAGACCCTCATTGAGATGGATTGACTCAGTGACTAGGGTAATGGAGCTAGGTGTGTCAGAGATAATAATGTTGGCTCAGGATAGAACAGGGTTCAGAGCTGTTGTACATAGGGTCACTATGAGTTGCAAGCAACTTGATTGCATATAACAACAACAACAACAAGCTCCACAATCAGCACTCTTGGCACCAGCAGTCAAGAAATCCAAGACGAATTGTACTGAGGTAATCTGCTGTTGAGGACCTCTCCAAAGTGCTAGAGTAACACTGTCTGTCTGAAGAGTAAGATGAGCCTCATTCAAGCCATGGTCTTCATAATTACTTGTTATGCATCAGAGAGCCAAATAATAGCTAGAGATGACGAAAGAAGAATTGATGCTTTTGAGCTGTGGTGCAGAGAAGAGTACTGAACACATCACAGACAACCAAGGGGTGGGGGAAAGCAAGTCTGTCCTGGAGAGAGTGAAACCAGACTACTCCTTAGAGGCAAGGATTTTGAAGCTCCATCTCACACAATCTGGGCATGTGGCCAAGAGGGAACAGTCCCTGGAAAAGAACATTATGATTGGAAGTGTAGAGGGACAGCACAAAAGAGGAAGACTCTGGATGAGATGGATTGACACAGCAACTGGGGTAATGGGGCTATGTATGTCAGAGATAATGAGACGGGCTCAGGATAGGACTAAGTTCACAGCTATTATATAGATGGTTTCTATGAGTTACAGTCAACTCAATGGCACATAACAACAATAACAATTGCCATAAAGTTGATCCTAACTTCAAAGCTACTTTTATTACACAGACCAGAGAGGCAAAAGTGTCATTTTTTTTGAGCTTTTATATGAGTTTGTTTTTAATTTTTTAAAACACCACTATAGTTGAATATTAAAATAAAAACAATAGCCAAGTAGTGAGCATATTATGATTACAGTCCTTCACATATGCACTCACTGCATATTAAATGCAGTGGACTCAATGGCCCCCATTAAGACTTCTGACACTGAACCCTACCTCTGGGGTAATGATCATCATCCTCATACGCTTTTCCATTGTAACGATGGCGTCTTTCCTGGTCTGGATTGTTATTTTTATGGATGAATCTATGTCACTCTTATCTTTCCATGGGTGGGTCTCAAACACCAGCCTTTGGCTAGCAGCTAAATATTAATCACTGTGCCTTCAGCATTCCTGGTCAGTAGTTGCACATTTAACCAGTTGTGCCATGCAAGGACTCCTAAGAAGAAATTAGATCATATGAAGATAAAGTCTGATACTTGTATGTCTGTTTGGTCAAAGTCTTCAGACAAATTAAGTTACTTCTTTAAGCTTCAGTTTCCACAGCTTAAAAGCTGGCCTCAGAATTGACCTTGCCTCCCTATCATGTTGTGAGGATTTAGTTAGAAGATACATGCACCTGTAGATGTGGTGCTAAATGTGAGCATGATTGTACAGAGATGTGCTGCAGACCGAAGACGGGGTTTCTCTAGTGGTTCAAATCTCCGAGAGAAAGATGGGCAGCCTCAGCCCATGTCATCTCTACCTTGGAGAGTAGATGAAGGGTCAGGTAAGTATCAGAACAGACTCAATGGTAGTGGAAAGAGAATAATGTTACCACAGGGCTCCCTGATGGCATAATGTTAAGTGGCTGGCTCTAAACCCATTGGTTGCTGGTTCTAACCTACTAGTCTCTTTGTAGGTAAATGGAGTGTCAATCTGCTTCCATAAAGACAGCCTTGGAAACATATGAGCTGTTCATCTACGTCCTTTAAGGGTGCTTTGAGTAGGAATTACCTCTATTGTACAGGGTTTGTTGGTCTGCTTTAATATTACTATGTGAAAAAAAAATCTAAACAAATAATTTCTGTCAAATCAGAACTGACTCATAGCTGTCTCTCCAAGGGGTTTTCAGAGGCTGTAAATCACACGGAAGGAGATTGCCTATCTTTCTCTCCTGGAGTAGCTGGTGGGTAGATTTGAACTATTTGCTTGGCAGTACGACTCCTTACCCACTACATCACCAGAGTTCCCTTCCTGTGGAATCCAATAGCGGTCCTATGAGTAGCACAGATAGTTAAGATGTGGACTACTAGCAAGAGTTTGGAGAGTCTAGTCTACCCAGAGGCAACTACAATCTACTTCTGAATCACAAGCCAGGAAAACCCTCAAGATCACAGTGTCGCTGTGATACACAGGGGTTTGCATTGGCCGAAATGGCCTTCTGCTACTGGTAAAATTACTAGCATGTGATTTTCACCAGGTTACCTGTTGTCAACGGTGGCCAGGGCCATGTGCAATAAAAAAAATTAACACCTCTGTAAATATATGTTTACTATGAAATATAGGTGAGTGGAGTGGTTAGAGCAATTTGACTTTCTTAAACACAGATGTGCCAAAGAAAATGGAGAAGGGCTGACAGATTTTCCCACTAAGTAAATTCAATTGGACAGAACACTTACAGAGTATTTTACATTCTGGGAAAGAAAAGCTTCAGATTAGAAGGGCCCTGGAGCCCTTGCCCCCTATTAGATTCCTGTGCTCCATCCTCTCAAGCCAAAGGGTGTTCCTCTAGCAACTGAATTGTAAACGAACTGATTTATGGCCTCAGTAAGGAGAGCAAGTTTTATGTTAAGTATCTACCTCATTACAACTAAAACCCACAAATAGAACCCACAGGCATGTGTGAGAATACTTTTTTTTTTTGTAAGAGTTCTTTTTATTTATTTTTCATTTCAATGAACATCTACAGAGATTTTGGAATTCCATTCATTCATTGTTGCACTTTTCTCCCCGTACCCCCACCCCCCGTTTGCTCCTCCCCTTGAAAAGCAAAAGAAAAACTCCCTCATTGGTACACAATCCCCCCCGCACCTCCCCCAACCCCAAATATAATCTACTCTGAAACCCTCATTCTGTGCTCTTACGATAAACATAATTCCCTAAAATATAATACTTTTTTAAAAAAATTCTATTTATGACTAAAATAGATGTTGCAAAGGCATGTTCTGTGTCACCCAATACTTGACTGCAGTTTGACTGCTACGTATTCTATCAAGTTCCTTGGTGGGCCTTGAACAGCAATCATGTAGACAAGATTTTTATAAAGCCTTGTCTTGCGCTCCTAGGTATTAATGTCAGCATCTTAGAAGACTCTCTTTGCTAAGTAAGAGGCAAGTAAGCCTCCCACCTCTAGGCAGTATTTTCAGTTAGATCACGGCCAGGAAGAGAATTTACCTTGATGTTATAGGCCATCAATTCCAAGACAAATTGATAGCCACCTCACAGGACAGAACAAGAACTTTCCCAGGCAGTTTCCCAGGCTGCCATCTTTAGGAAAGCTAACTGCTTTATCTTTCTCTCCCTGAGTGCCTGCTGGATTTGAACCATTGTCCATCCAATTAACAGCCACAAAGCTCTTCCGCTCTGCACCCTCAGGTTCCTTTAGCAATCCCAACCAGATCTTAACTACACAGCTATGGTGTTTGAGGCATAAGAGAACATTTGAATCAGTGTGAACCAATATAGAATAAAAAAAATTTTTTTAAAGAGTACATACCCTGCAATGGGAATTTTGGGGTCTGATGGGTGGCTTTTTCTTTCATCATTATGTGTCTGCCATCATTTTGGCTCAGAATATTTGGAAAGTTTTAACCCCCCATAGAGCTCTGGTAGAGAGCTTTGGTGGCAGGTGTGAGCAGCTGCTTTGCCATCCCAAAGGCACCTGGTTCAAATCTACCAACTTCTCCACGGGAGAAAGATGCGCAGTCTACTCCTGTGTGATACCCTGTGTCTGAAAACCCACTGGAGGGTCAGCTATGAGTCTATGCAGACTCAATGGCATCAAAGCTCAGATGCCCTTGTGTGTAAAGGGTTGCATTGCCAATCCAAAGGCAAAGCGTTCAAAACTACCAACTGCTAGGTGGGAGGAAGATGAATTATTTCCTCCTGTGTGATTTGTAGCCTCTGAAAACCTGCTGGAGGGTGACATATGAGTCAGTCCCAATTCCAGAGAGATGAATTGGTGCACTGATTAGAACACACGGTGTAAGCTAACAACCATACACATACATTTCATTTACATTGTAGGTTATTGATACTAAACAGTGTTTACCTTGTTTAGATTTTTGGTTCTTTGCTTGTTTTGCTTTTTTCCATTTCTTTGAAATTTTTAGCCAACATTTACAATTTGGGAGATGCCATACAAAAGAAAACCCTTTAACTCTTTGGATACTCTTAAAAATCTTAGTAAGAAAACACAGAGTCTCACTACTGGACCAATTGGCAGCATCTTGATAGACAGTGAAGAGATTTGGATTGTTAACAGTTTCCCTTTTTTTGGCTCCATAATCAACACTCTTGGTGCCAGCAGGCAGGAAATTAAAAAATTGAATTGCACTGGGGAAAGTCTGCTGTCAGGGACCTATCCAGATTATTATAGAGCAATGATGTCCATCTGGAGACTAAGGTGCACCTGATCCAAGCCATAGGTCCTCACAATTGCATGCTATGCATTAGAAGGCTAGACAATGACTAAGTAGGATAGAAGGAGAATTAATGTCTTTGAGCTGTGGTGCTGGACAAGAGTAGTGAATATACCAATGGACTGCTACGAAAATGAACAGGTTCAACCTGGAGAGGGTTAAGCCAGGCTGCTCCTTGAACACAAGGATTCTGAAGCGCCTTTTGACATACTTGGAACATGTTGCAAGGAGGGACCAGTCCTTAGAGAGGAACGTCATGCTTGGAAGGGTGGAGGGACAGCGCAAGAAAGGAAGATCGTGAATGAAATGGCTTGATTCAGTGACTGGGGAAACAAGGGTCGGTGTGTCAGAGACAATAATATTGGCTCAGGACCGAGCAGGATTTACAGCTGTACATAAAGTCTCGACGAGTCGAAGGCCACTTGATGGCATGTAAGAACAACAACAAACTAGATAACAGGAGGTCTTGCTGTCTCTGGGAAGCCATGGGGTGTGGCAGACACAGAGCTGCTCCTCTGGTCCAGGTCTGCACTTCCCAGGGCTGCCCAGTCCCTTCAGCTGTCTGTCTCATTCAAGGCAACCTGCCAAGCCTCTCTCGTCTGCACTACCTGTCTGACTTCTGCTGTCCTCTGCCCTTGGACTCTTTATCTTTGCACCTGTGTTTTTAAAACAAACATCCTTCTGCAGGGCAGTAGAAGTAGATGCTTATCTGCAAGTAGCATGTTCTTTTGAACGATTATGTGTTAGACGAGCCCTGGCTGCACAGCATTTAAAGTGCTTGTTTGCTAATAGAAATGTCGGTAGTTTGAAACCACCAACTGCTCCATAGAGGGAAATATGATGGTCGGCTTTGGTAAAGAAAGCCTTGGAAACTCCCTGCCCAATTCAACTTCATCCTACAGGATTGCTTTGAGTTAGAATCAACTTGATGGCAATGGTGGGATTACGTGTTAGTAATATTCAGAAAGAAATATAAAGAAATATTCAGGAATTAAATCCCCTAAGATTGAAAACTATAATACACAAATATCTCTGTGTCTTCCCTTTATACCAAGACTCCCCAGCTGTATTCTGCATTCATGATATTTCTTTGCTCTGATTTTGGGTGTGCTGTATTGAAAAATCTTTACATTTCTGCTAAAACATACAGATGTTGGACAAAATCCAGTTGGCTAGCTAAGTGCTCATTTTATTTTATTCTTTCACTTTTCTTGAGTGTTTCTTGCTGACCACACCCTTCATGAAGGTAACTTTGTACAAAACATTATGACATTTCTCAGAATTTCAAATTTTATTCTGCACCAAATCAAGTACAGAAATTCTTACAATTTATCTCTTTATGGAACCATTTTTTCTTATTTTGTTTGAAAACATTAATACATCTCACTAATGCTGAACCATTGAGCTTCTAGCATCATTCTATGTCTTATATTTGTTTCTCCTGAAATGAAAATACTTGTTTTATATGCTTGACAAGCAC
Source organism: Elephantulus edwardii (assembly GCF_000299155.1). Taxonomy (NCBI): domain Eukaryota; kingdom Metazoa; phylum Chordata; class Mammalia; order Macroscelidea; family Macroscelididae; genus Elephantulus; species Elephantulus edwardii. Next base: position 8,380,096 of record NW_006399837.1, on the reverse strand, counting down.
AAAAATATCCATAAGTAAGTCTGAATGGAATCCAGGGAAACACAAAAATGAATTTTCCTTTTCTAGCTTTTTCTAGACACTTTTTTCCATTCAAGGAATCCAAAAAAATGAATCACCAAAAACTTTTACTGTTAGCACCAAAATAAAGAAAGAGTATATTTAATGATGCTTGTGCAAGAAAATTAAACTATGATCTATTGCTGTGCATTATTCCCTTTGTAAATTAAAATGTCAATTTTATGTAGATAAATTTATAAGAAGCCATCTCATTTGGCATCAAAGAGGATAAATATTGGGCCTGTCCACAGAATAGAAGGCACTTGGTCGATTCAGCATCAGTTAACCTTTATGCATGCTTGCTTCTTTTTTTATACATGTTTAAAGATTCATTTTCCTTTTCTTAAAATTAAAATTTTGAATAAATTCTACCCTTAGTGTAGTGTCACACACTGTGGTATCAACTACTCTGTTTCCATCAGAGTTGAATCAAGCAGATTGAAGCACTGTGTTATCAGAGTTTTCTCATGGACCATTTACTTCATTTTACCAAATGCAGAGTTCAGTGTATACCAGTATCATCTAAGGTTTGGAATTTTCTTCACGAACACTTCTTTCCCTTAAGGTGTTTACCTAAATGGAGCTGTTCTCTACCTAAAGATTTTATGTCAATGATCTAAAGTTGTGAGCAAAAAAAGAAGTTCCTTAAGGAGATGGCTTGACATAGAGGCTGCAGCAATGGCCTTGAACAGAGCAACAGTTGTGTGGTTGGTGCAAGACAGTGAAAGCGATTCATTCTTTGTCTGTAAGGTGGCTGTGAGCTGGGAACACTAAACAGCACATAAACCAAAGATGTTGTGAGGATCACATTAATAAGGACATTTGCTATAATTATGCTACTAGTGTTCCTTCATTTTTAACATTTTTATAAGAAACTTTTAGGGCACTCCTAACTCTATGAGACAGCTTCACAAGAATAAAGGTAAAGTTAATGTTGTGATGTTGTTACAATACTGTTTGTGTTAACCAGAAATAATACAATGCAAAAAAAATTATTTCCCTAATGGAAAGTTTAGATATTTTGCATTCACCATGCATTAGTATATCTCACTAAGCATTTATTATTGTGTTTGGTGTTATCTGTGCATGGATATGTTCTTCAATTGCTTTATTTCTTACGTTTGTAACTACACTTCTCTCAATGTTATAAGGGCCTCAATAGAATTTGAGTTATTAAAATTTGATTCCCCTCCATTTTTTTCTATATGTTAATCTTCTCTGAGATAGAGAATCCTGTTTGGTATTGATGCAACCAAACAAAAGTTTCTCAAGTCATTTCAACTATTTCTTTTCTTCTTCTCTGTCAGTGAAAAAGGGGTCTTTTATATTTTTTGCATGTACATGAGTTCATTTGTAAACTCAAGCTATATGAAAATAAAAGTATTTACATAATCAGGCACCTTATACATATGTAAAACACATATGCAAATTAACAGCTAAAATTTGCTGACTTTGTGTTGGACCAAAGCAACAGAATGGATTTCCTGGTTCTAATGCATAACCCATGTAAACTATGTGGAAATTGGGTTGGTTTTTTTTATCTTGATAAAATCTTATGATCTGTCAAAAACAAGTCTCATAATTTCACTTTGATTATGCTTGAAACTCTTTTCCCACCCCTACAAATGGTCACACTCATTTTCTCATTCTCTGTGTCATCAAAATGCAGCTGTTCTCAAAATGGGAAATGAAGTTAAACAACAAAGCTTGTTGAAGCGACTACAAAGACTATGATGACTTTTGAAAAATGTTCCTTTCAGAAAGCAGCTTACTTTGCAGTGAGTTTTTCCTCACGACTCCCATTTCCAAAATGGGTTAGAGGGTCATGGACCATACTAATGTTGTAGCATCATACACCACCGACTGTATCTCCCACAACTTCCAGGCTGTCACGGTACAATCTGTCTGTGCTCCAAGGAGATCGCCGATTTCCACTAATATTAAGACTTGTAACAAATGTCAGTAGTTCAAATGCTTTTCTAGCTTTAGGCCAAATGGCCCTAGATGCTTAAAGGGCAACATTTGTGAAGTAGATATTGTCAGTTTAAGAAATTGCTGACTGGAGCAGCAATAGAAAGCATCTAATTGGTTTGGGAATCCATGATTTATTCTTTTTTAAAACAATATTCAACATTCATCTTTCCAGGGGCTTTGCATTTCTTCTCCTTTTAAACTTTACAGATGCCTCAAGTTCATGGACAAGTTCTACAGCCCAAGTTGTAAATTACTTTTTTCCACCTCAGATCTATTTCCTAACATCAGTGTCCTTCAGAGAGTCCTCTTTACTGAGTTTGCAAGCATATGGTACACTTTCCTCAGAAAAAAAAATATTTTGGGTATTGATGGTTTCCCCATATAAATTTTTATCATTAGCAAGAGGCAGTATAAAAATAAATTTGAATATTATCTAGAAAGCAAATACTTCGGAGGCTGTTAATTTGCTCTATTGGTCTATAGCCATTATTTCACACTACTTGCTTATGAATGTTAGCTTATCAAAATGACCATAACTGCTTTGTGTAACCTCTTCATTTGCATTCTCTTCTATTTGAGCTTTACTTAGAGAAATAGAATTAAAGTCTCAGGGTTCCTAATCATGTCACTATTTGCTAATGAGAATAAATAATATTACTTCTTGTAACAAACTGCATATGTGTAGAAGAACTACATTTTTTTTTTCTTTAAAATGCTGCTGGTCACTAGACTAAAGACATGCCTTTGAAATAAGTAAGTATCAAGTGAAATAAGTCTATTCAAAGTTGTTCAGAAAATATTCATTGTGATGAAATTAGTAATACCTCTTTTTTATATTGTGTGAGATGAACTGATGTATTAAAGAGGTTAATGTCTAATTTGAAAGAGAGTCTCAACTTTAGGGTGTATGTGTGTCAGATAGTATTTTTTTGCAGGGTATGTTTTTTTAATGAGATGGTAAAATTGGGCTCTCCTTGCTGACACAAATGTGCTAAGTGATTGTTGTAAAATATTTATGATATGGAATAATCAGGTAAATAGCTAGCATGCAAAACACAAATGCAATTAATACTTAATTTTTTTCAATGCTTTTAATAATTCAATGTGGCTTATTTTACTAAAGGAAACCCAGTTTAACCCTATCTATGGTCACATAACTCAGTGAGTGAGAGAGTACAAATCAACCAGGAAGCCTGAAGCCCAGGGTGCCTCCACTGTGGCTTCGTTCCTAATCCATCTAATAAGACATGCAAACTTCAGCCTTCAGTCTCCCTCGCTAAAATCCGTTCCATTCCATCACCAGATTTCCTGATCTGTTTTAGTGCTGGATTCAATGAGCATGCTTAGAGAATCTGAAAAATGAGATACATACCAAAATGTAAGTCCCCAGTGAGAGCTAAGTGCAATGAGAAGGTGACTTGTGTCTGCCAGGACCCTGTCTCGCCGTTGATCCCACGTCAGTTCTGCAGGAGGAATCCAGCACCATAAGAAAGAGACTTGTAGTTCAGCTCAGTTTTTCTTCAATTAAAGTGCATTGTATCTGGACAGGGAATGTGCCCACTCCTAGTATCTTCATTACTAGCGATCAGAGCATCACTGATGATTCTCTTATCAAGGAAAATGGCCTTTAAAGTTCTGGGAAGATGCAGTGGCAGTAGACAGGTGCTCACTTCCTTAAGCAGACATTTGGAAGAGAGAAGGCATAGTTAATGGGTGGGGATGAGCAGACAGCCTCTCTCCTTCCAGGTCCAGCAGGGAAGAAATGGAATGATTTTACCCACTTTGTTACACAGATGATTGCAAGACCCAAAGCAATCACCCAGGCTGGCTAAGGTGCCTCATTTGATTATATTCCGTGAAGGCAAGAATAAAGGAAAACAAAAAATGAGAAACATCCTTTCTATGTGTCTCCTTTCAGCCAAAAAGATGCTCTTTCTCATTGCCACTCACATACAGAAGGTTTGGAGCAGCCTAGCTTGTAGCTTAGTCCCTCCCCCGTGACAACCAGCTCACTCTCATTCTCTCTCTCGCTTTCTCCTCCCTCGCTCCCTCCCTCCCTGTCTCTGACTCCCTCCCTTCCCGCTTCTCTCTCTCCTCTCCAGCTGCCTCAGTCTGTTGCTGCTGCTGCTGATTAATCAGGGATTCTGAAACAAAGAGCCTACCTTCCGAAATAAGCAGTAATCTTTCTTCCCTCCTTCTGCAATCCCTCTGCAGAACACAGCCAAGCGGCAGCATTCTAGCACCTTGGATAGTTCCTGCTCACTAGGCCCATTGGAAAAAGGAGAAGCAGCAGCAGAAAGGACAAGAAACCTAAAAGCATCATCCTTCTACTTCGGATTTCAGCTCCCCTGGGGCACCCATCCTCATTAAAGGCCTCCCATCTAGGCAACAGAGTCTTGCTCTTTTATCTAACTGTACTGGAGTCTGATTAGTAAATAATAAAATGGAAAGAGAGCCAAGAAACCGCTTCATTTATACCCACTATACAGCAGCTCGGTCTTCATGAACACACACACACACACACACACACACACTCTCCCTATGATTTGGGGTCTATCCACCCTTTTCTGTAGATGTTTAAAATGCTTTTTGCCCCTGGAAGCCGTTATGGAAAAGAGCATCAACTAAAACGATCTATCTAGAGCTCAGTTTGGTACCCTACTTGGTATCAATTTTGCCTCCACCCTCCCTGTACAGCCAAGCCGTGCTCACAATCCCTGCTGACGTACTTCAGCCTGCTGCTTGGAGAAAGATGGGAGGAGCCTTTTAACCTCATCAAAACAGTTTCATGCCACCTGCTCCCATGGCATGAGAACAAAACTAGCCCACTTAGAAAGGACACGCACAGTGCACATGTATGCAGAACAAAAGTCTTGTTCAGGGTCCACCTTATGGCTTAAATAGAACGTGCTGTAGAATAACTATGACATATGGGATATTAGTGCCTATGAGCACACTACTGAAATTAATTGAAGACGCTTATGTCATAATTCTTAGGAACCTTTCTCATCCTGTTCTTCAGAGCCTCCTAAGTTAAATTACACAGGACAACACAAATGTGTGTGTGTGTGTGTGTGTGTGTGTGTGTGTGTGTGTGTGTGTTTATTCTAAAGGGTTTTAAAAAAACCTTTAAATTGCTTTTTCTTTTTTCCCTTTTTCCTAATATTTTTGTTATTAATTTTAATGAACATTTACAGAGACTTTGGATTTCCATTCATTCTTTGCTGCACTTTTCTCCCTGTCCAACGTCCCCCATCAGTTCACTCTTCTCTTTGAAAAGTAAAAGAAAAAGTCTTTTATTGTTATAAAGTCCCTACCCTCAGGTCCACTCCACCGTGCAATCTTCATTCTGGACTCCTATCATGACAATAATACCTAATCATATATCCCTTGTAAACAGTTCTCTCCCTCATCTGTTTCAATGCAGTATAAATAATTTATCACATCTTTCTCATCTTCCCCCAACCTCGATGTCAGTCCTGTTTTACAACAGTGGCCCTATGCAATATTTGTCCTTTTGTGACTGAGATACTTCACTCAGCGTAATGTCCTCCAGAGTCACCCATTTTATATATTTCATGAGTTCCTGGTTTTTCAATGCAGCATAGTATTCCATTGTGCGAATATACCATAGCTTCTCTATCCATTTGTTTGCTGATGGGCACTTAGGTTGTTTCTAACTCTTTGCTGTTGTGAACAAAGCCACACTAAACTAAATTGCTTTTTTTCTGAAAGTAAAATGCATAACCCAAATATATCTTATGTAAATTTGTACTATAGTAATGTTGTTGTTGTTGTTGTTTTATACTAGAGTCAGAACCAACACATAGCTGACCATCCAGTGAGTTTTTAGAAGCAGTTAATTACATGGGAGGAACAGCTGATAGCCTCGAAGAACCCTGTGTCTTTGGAATTACAGTTCAGCTTCTTGCTACTAGGCCACCAGAGCAATAAAGAAATATGTTTTCACTTAATTTCAGCTAAATATAATTGTCTTTAGGAAAAAATGAGTATAATCTTTAATAATGGTCTATAGATTTTTCCCTTTCATATTATTCTCCAATTAGTATCTTGTAAGTGATATTCACTTGCAAGTAGATTTCCTCAAGAGTTATCCTAAACATTTAAATTTTTACCTCATTTCTGAGAAAAAAAATGCGTTCTGAATGTAATACAATTGCTTGCACATCAAAGGACCACAAAAATAATAAGTTTAGATTCATCCCTGTAATTTTTAAATCACAGGGATGCTACGTGGAACTGCGTTTTGACTTTATCAATTTTGTTTCATTTAACTAGTCAACAGGTGATCTGCCCATTGTGTTTGTATAGGAATTTCAGTTTTCAATCGCTCTAATGTACATTCCTTAAGCCAAGCATTTATTCTTCTGGTATCCGTGATCCAAGTCTGTTAGAATATTGAACTCTTTTAATTATAGGAAGCACTCTGGCATATTGAGTAGTGAAAAAAAATGAAGAGAATATGTATGAAATGGAAAGAGGCTGTGCACTCCTCTTTTTCTCCCCCATCCCTTTACTTTCTCTTACAAAGACAACAGTAACAACAGCCACACTGTGATCAAGAGGTTGTCTAATGTATTAGTATTTGAGAGTGAAGTGTCTGTATAGACCTTGTCTTTCAGCATATGACTGAAGGTGGAAAATATATTTATAAGGAAATTACAAGACTGGCCTGATTTCAGGGAGTGGAAATGGTTTAATGATGACTGATAATTTTATCAGGTTTGGGTGGTTCTAATTTTGAACCACGGAGGTCTAGGATAAACTTTCTTATAAAAGTGATACTAAAAAAAAAAGGTCATACTCTACATGTGAGAAAAGAAGCACAAAACAGAGATGTAAAATGTCTTGCTTTGGACTTCATAGCCATTGGCTCACTGGAGCTAAGATCCATGCTGTTTTTGTTATTTTCTCATTGTCTTTGCCAACACAATAGTTCCAATACATCCTGATTTCTTACACCAGAAGTATTAATTATTCAGCTAAAATAACAAATTAGAATGAGAGATTGACTTATGATTGCCAACTACAAAACAAACAAACAAATGCAATCTGTCACTTATTACACAAAATATTCCAAAAATAGAAGGCATTTTTATCACAAAATATTAGGGAAAACTTATTCAAAATAATGGCATGCTCTCCCTTTCATTGCTGTTGAATCAGAGCCGAGGCAGAGCTGACCCTCTGCTGTGTTTCTAAGATTGTCAATTGCATCACACTAAGAGATTCCACATCTGCCTCTCTTTTTTCTGTAGAGCATCTGCTGAATTCAAACCATCGGGGCGGGGGGGGGGGCGCTATTCCTCTAGTGAGTCAATAGGCAACATCATAATAGAGGGAGGAAAAGACTGAAATTGTCAATGATTTCATCTTACTTGGATTTACAATCAACAATCAAGCTACAATCTATGAAAAATTAATTTCAAGATCATCTTAAGTATATGTTTGAAGCTTTGAACACCAAAGACTAGATGAGCTGTGGGATGCTATCAAGAGTATCATCCATGGAGAAAGCAAAAGGTCATTACAAAGACAGTAGAGAAGGAAAAACCCAAAATATATGTCAGAAGAGACTAAAAATTGCACTACAGCATCAATAAGCTGAAACAAAAGAAAAACATGCTGAAGTAAAAAGAGCCAAACAAACGATTTCAAACAACAGATTGAAAAGACAAAGCAAAGTATTATAACAGAATGGCAGAGAGCTGGAATGAGAAAATGGAAAGGGAAGAACACACTGTACATTTCTTAAGCTGAGAGAACTGAAAAACAAATTTAAGCCCTGAAAGTCACAATATTAAAAGATGCTATGAGCAATATATAAATATCATCTAAATATCAAGAAAACAAAGATTCTTACTAATGATGCTATAGGCAAAATCATGATGGATGGGGAGGACATTGAAACTGTCAACAACTTCATCTTGCTTGGATCCACAAGTAACATCATTAGTACCTGCAGTCAGGAAATAAGGAAACACATTGTACTGGGAAAATCTGCAGTTAAGGACCTCTTCAAATTATTGATGGGAAATGATGCCGGTTTGAGGACTAAGGTGCATCTGATTCAGCCCATGGTCTTTCTGACCACTTGTTATGTATCTCAGAGCTGGTCAATGAATAAAGATGAAGGAAGAATTGATGTCTTTGAGCTGTGATGTTGAAGAACACAGCCAGAAGGCAGCCATGGACAGCCAAAATGGCAAAGAAATACATCTGGGAGAAGATAGAGCCAGAGTGCTCTTTGGAGGTAAGAATGATCAGGCTTTGTCACACATATTCGGGCCTGTTACTAGGAGGGGTTATTCCTTGGAAATGGACATGATGCTTGGAAAGGTGAAGGGTGGGCAAAGGAGAGAAAGTCTCTTGACCCCGTAGATTGATACAGTGACTGCTAAAATGGGCTCTCATTTGTCAGAAAGTATCAGGATGGAATAGGATAGGACAGGGTTCAGATCTGTTGTTTATAGGATCGCTATGGGTAGTACCCAACTCAAGAACACCTAACAACAATAATAGCAATCAACAACACTCGGTGAACCAGCAGCCTGAAGACAAACGTTGTTGGGAGGTATCACTGAGATGAGTATGATTCTATCAAGTACCATCCACTTCCTTATTTTCTAGAGCTCATTGCTGAAGTCACCATGTCAAAATCATGCTTGGAAATATGGAAGGCCAATATGATGGAACGACAGAAGATATACAACATTGGGAAAATTTACTGTCAAAGACATCTCCAAAGTCCTAAAGAGTAATAATGCGCATGTGAAGACTAAAGTGTGTTTGCTATAGGACATGGCCTTTTCAATCACTTCCTAGTCATCTAAGAGCCGGACAAGGGGTAAGGATGACAGAAGAATTATTTATTTCTTTCAGATGTGGTGTTGGAGAAGAGCACTGACTATCCCATGAACTGTCAAAATAACAGACATGTCTTGGAGAAACTATACGCCGAGTGCTTCTTAGAGATATAGATGGAAAAGCTTCATCTCATATATTTGGGTTGTTAGGAAAGGCTGTTTCTTAGAGAGCGCATCATGTTTCGAAAGATGGAGGGTCACCAGAAAAGAAGAAGACTCAGCAAGAAGAAATGATATAATGACTAGGAAATGGGTTCAGGTATTTCAGAGATAATGAAGATGGTACGGGACAGGACAGGGGTCAGATCTGTAGTGCATAGGGTCTCTATGAGTCATACTCAATGGGACAGCACATAACTACAAGGGATCACCTATGGGTAAGCAGTGATACTACCCTACTGATTATGCCACCATTTTTTAATATTTTTAAGACTTACAAATATCACATTTCTACTACTTGAGTGATTTTCCCCCCTCTGGAGACTGTCTTATCTGTAGATGATTATGGTAAATTTGGAGGTCAACAATGGTATAGATCGCAACAAGTGAAACAGGAAAAGAGCTCAATAACCATATTCATTATTAATGAGACCGCTCAAATAACCCTATAACAATGTGAAGAACTTACTTAAATTCGTTTATGAGAATCCAGAAAACTGTGTTGTTACTGTGTTTTAACACATTTTTTTAAAAAAATCAGGGTGTTGTGAGGTGCTGTCAAGTTGGCGAAGACTCATACAGACCCTCTGAATAACATATCTGATTTGCCCTATCCTTCAGTGTCCCCATCATCTTTGTCATGCGCAAGCCCTTTGTGGTGGTCACTGGGTCGAGGCATTTCATTGTCTTCCTCTCTTTTGCTGACCCTCTATTTCCCCCAGTCTGTTGACTAATCCAAGGATTCGTTCATTCTCAAAATATGCCCAAAGCAAATGAGATGAAGTTTTGCTATCCTTGCTTCTAAGGAGCACCCTAATTGCACATTCTTTAAGATGGATTTATTTATTCTTTTGGCAATCCATGGATTTTTCAATACTCCTTGCCAACAGCACAATTCATAGATAGCAATTCTTCTTTCGCTTTCATTGTCCAACTTTAAGATGCGAAGGAAGCAATTGAAAATACCATGGCTTTGATCAAGTACACCATAACCTTCAAAATTATATCCTTGCTCTTCAGAACTTTGAAGAAGTTCTTGACCCGAGATAGCGCTAGTTAAGAAATTAAGGAAATGCTCAAGAATCTGGAGGTAGAAAACAAGAAAAAACTTGATTGGCATTTCTCAATGTGAAATAATTGAAGAACAAATTCAAGAATGAAGACTAATTGTACCATGTGCCAGATTATTTTTGAGCATCACTATAAAATTCAGATATGTTTCTCTTTTTTTAAAGTTTTTTTCTTTATAAAAATTTATTTTCTTTTTTTTAAGTTTGTTTATATTTCATTTCAATGAACATCTATAGAGATTTTGGAATTCCATTAATTCATTGTTGCACCCTTCTCCCTGCCCCCCTCCCCCTCACCCCCCGTTTGCTCCTCTCCTTGAAAAGCAAAAGAAAAACTCCCTCATTGGTACACAATCCCCCCTGCACCTCCCCAAACCCCACTGCCCACCCCCAAATATAATCCACTCTGCAACCCTCATTGCATATAGAGTAATGATTTTAATACATAGGATAAAATGCATGAGATCTCAAAAGAAGCCAAAAATACAATTGTTGTTGTTGTGTACCATCAAGTCAGAACTGACTCATAGCTGACCCTCCAGTAGATTTTCCCAGGCAGGTAATCACATCGGAAGAGATTGCCCATCCTTTTCCCATGGAGCAGCTGGTGGATTCGAACTACATGCTTTCAGGATTGCAATGCAACTTCTTACCACATTTTTAAGACACAGGTGTCTTCAGGATTACAGCACAGATTCTTGCCAATAGGCCACTAACGCTTTCTCTTTTCTCGCTTACCCTGTCAAAATACTTGCCCTATTCTCCTGGCCCATCATCTGAGTTACCCGACGTTTGGTTAGTCACAAGAGCCAACAGGCTGATTGCATCTGACTAGCAGTAAGACTACTAGTAGTAAAGTGAAATGAATGTGACTCACTTTCCAACTCAGCACTTCCTGCACTAACAGAAGGGTAAAGTCAACCAAATGAGATATAACTTAATCTGTTCTGACCCATGGAAGTAGACATATAGTGATTGTGAAGTTCTAATTTTAAATATAAAGGTCTTGTAGTTGTTGTTATTGTTGTACCATAGTCAGAACTGACCCATAAGTGACACTTTGGTAGGTTTTCAGAGGCTGTTAATCACATAGGAGGGGATTACCCATCCTTCCCCTATGGTGCAGAGCAGCTGGTGGCCTCTAATTGAATCCCATGGTGTTTGCACTAGGCCACCGGAGCTCCCTATAAAGGCGTAGAGGGCAATAAAAAACCAATTTGAAGTGATCACACTAAAATCCACATATTTGCCCTAAGGGACTCCAAATTTTGTCCATTTGGAAAAAAAAAAAAAAAACAAACACACTCAAAAGAAATAGTTAATGGAAAACCAATGGAATATATAAATATCAGGATTGTGCTTAGAGAAACAATACAGTTCTTCTGAGGACCATCAAAGAAGATACTGAAAACCAAAGAACTTCCTTTTCTGGATTAGAAAGAACCAATGCTGTAGGTAACTCATTTTCCCTAAATTGGCTTCAAAGTGAACGCAATTTCAATTTAAATAAAATGAGGTATTTGGTGCAACTTGAAAAGGCATTGACAGATAGATTCTGGACAAAATATTAAAGCATCCTGTAAAGCTTCATTGATTTTATTATCGAATAGCACAGGAAATGACAGTGAATCAACAGAAGAACTTAGAGAGTCTGAGAAAAATAACAGCAAATATTAGTAGTTAGCACATGGTTATCATAGCACTGTATGTCTATCACTTAGCAGTGTGATTAAAATAAAACACACCCAAGAATATTTGCAATTATTTGCATAAGAACAAATCTAGACTGTTGCTTTTGAATTGAGATTTAAAACAGGGACTCTGGTCACGGCCCAAGAACCTGCACAATCAGCATCACCTGAGGCTTGCTAACAATACAACACTCATGACCCTCTCCAGACCATCTAAGTCAGTGCAAGTGTGTGAACGGATATCTAATTAATAATTGTACATAAAAATTGGAAAGTACTTTTCAAAAAAAGTCAGTGATAGAAACAGTGTCTACACAGATTGTCTACACGAGAGTCACTAGTCACATAGGGCCATTGAGCACTCAAGCTCAGGAATAAAGCTTTCAACTTCATTTCATTGTTGTTTACTTAAAGTTCATACAACATTGAAGTAGAAAGAGTTATGTTATAACTGAGAGCATGAAAATTTGAACACACTATGTTAGATAGGAAAATAGGACAGTGACTAGGGATGATAGAAAGATAATTGATGCCTTTGAGCTGTGGTGCTGGAGAAGAGTGTTGAATATATCGTGGATTGCTAGGAGAACAAACAGGTTTGTCCTGGAGAGAGTGAAGCCAGAATGTTCCCTGGAGTCAAGGATTCTGAAACTTCGTCTGATATACTTTGAGCATGTTACAAGGTCCTTGGAGAGGGACATCATGTTTGGGAGAGTGGAGGGACGGTGCAGAAGAGGAAGACCCTCTATGAGATGGATCTATTCTGTGAGCGGAGTGGTGGGAATGAGTGTACAGAGACGGCGAATTTGGATAGAATAGCGTTTAGGGCTCATGTACATAGGTTCACTATGAGTGGCAAGCAACTCGACAGCACATAACAGCAAACAACAATAACCGTGTGTGTGTGTGTGTGTGTGTGTGTGTGTGTGTGTGTGGTGTTTGTGCAAAGTTATGCTGTTATTGTTGTTGATTATTATTGAGTCAAGAATGACTCATAATGATCCTATGAACAAAAGACCTGAAGCCTTTCTGTAACTATCATCAAATTCTCAAAGTTTATTGAGTTTCCAGAGGCATGTTGTTTAGGGAGTGGATGTCACTCCTTCTTTCAGAGATATATAAATAGGTACCTCTTTCTACATTGTTGTTCTTCTTAGTTGCCATCAAGTCAACTAAGACTCATAGTGACCCAACAAACAACAGATCTGAGTCGTTTCCCGTATCCTGCGTCACTCACATGATTTCCTTCATGCTCAGAACCGGTGTGGTAGTTACCATGTCAGTTCATCTGACCGAGGTCTTCCTCTCTTTCTTTGATCTTTACCTTTTCTAGTTTGATATCTCTCTCCATGGACAGTTCCTCCTAAGAATGTGCTCAAAGTGAGTTCGATGAAGTTTCACTAACCTTCTCCTGCAGAGCAGTTGGTGGATTAGAACTGTCTACCTTTGGATTACAGCCCATCTTCTTGCACTAGGCCTCCAGAGCCTAGTATATATTGTTGTTGTTGTTGTTAGGTGTCAATGAGTTGAGTACAATTCATAGTGACTCTATGAACAAAAGATCTGAACCTAGTCCTGTCCTGCGCCATCCTCACACTTCCTGACACACAGAGCCCATTGCAGCAGTCACTTTGTCAATCCACTTCATTGAGAGTCTTCCTCTCCTTCGCCATCCCTCCACCCTTCCCAACATCATGTCTCTCTCCAAGGAACAGCACCACCTAGCAATATGTCCAAAGTATGTGAGGTGAAGCCTCATCTTTCTTGCCTCCATAGGGCACTAGGCTACACTCTCTCCAAGACATATCTATTTGTTCTCTTGGGCATCCATAGGATGTTCAGTGCTCTTCTTCAACACCATAGGTCAAAGACGTCAATTCTTTTTCTGTCATCTTTATTCATTGTCAAGGTCTCAGATTTATAGTTAGTAATCAGAAAGACTATAACCTGAATAAGATGCCCCTTAATCCTCAGATTGACATCACTACTCCTTAATAATTTGGAAACGTCCCTAACTGCAGATTTTCCCATTGCAATGTGTCTCCTTATTTCCTGACTGCTTGTACCAAGGGTGTTAATTGTGGATCCAAGCAAGATGAAGCTGTTGACAATTTAAACTCCTCTCCATGCATCATGACACTGCTTATTGGTCCAGTGGTAAGATCTTTGTTTTCCTGATATTGAGACACAATCCATACTGAAGACTGCATTCCTTGATCTTCTGGAGCAAGTTCTTCAGGTCCTCCTCGTTTTTATATACTAGTATATATATTACACTGATTTAACTTTGTTACTACTTTCCATTGGTTGAGTTCTATTTACTAAAATGCAAACACCATTAGTATAAATCCCCTGGGGCCACTAATCTGTGTTACAGGATACAGAGCAGTATGTTGTTCAAGCAGGTGTGGATTACAATATATTTAATAACTTAAAATGTATTTAATAACTGAGTTACATAGGAAGTAATATAGCATCTTCTATGCATTTGTGTAATGATACTTGCACACAATAAGGTAGAAACAAGCAACGTGTACATGGTGCTTATGATGTACTTTCCTTATATTAACTCAATCCTTCAAATGCCAAAACCAGAGAGGTGCTCTAATTGCCTTTACTTTGCAATTGAGAAAATTGAGACAAGCAGAGTTGAAATTATTTGTCGATGACACAACAAGTATATTCAAAGGGAAAGAATTACAGATGGGGAAAACCAAGGCATTGACCTTTATATTTAGGCAATGTTTTCCTGCTTTTTCTGTATAGCTGCATGTGTTGCTTAGTTTTCTCCAATAAATATGTTCTATTTTATAACAATTGTTTATGGTAATTTCAGGGAAAAGTACAAAATTCTTTCTCTACGAAGCTGCCCTTGAGAGAAGAGTCTTTGGAGTCTTTGGGCTTTCATTTACTTTTCAAATGAGAAGGCTGGGTTGGGAAGATTTTGGAAAGTGAAAGGTGCCCAACACATTACCAGACTGACAATTTCTGCAACAAAGAGATAAAAATATTCCAAAGTAGGTGTGGGTGCACTGGTCGGATAGGATGGTAGGAAAAGGGTAAAGAAAAGAGGGGCTTGTGGGTGAGATGCAGGCCCTCTAATGGAACTAGATAAAACAGAGCTTAGGACATTGTATCGCTCAGGTTTGAAGGGAGGTTGCTTTCCTGTGATTGCTTTATTTGATAGTGAGCTAACTCTTGCCGATTTCTTCAGCTTCTGCCACATAAAATGCTCCAGCCGGTCTCTATTGAAAGGGGACATTGCAGTTCTATTTAAGTTCGCACAGAGTTAATAACTATTTTAAAATGCCCATCAGTGATTAAAGGAACACTGCAAGAAACAAATGGGCTGTGGCTTACATTGTTTTCTCCCACAAGTCTCTTTCCTTATTTCATTTAGTAAATCCAAATACAAGTCCTTGGGGTAATTTTAAGGCACATGAAAGAGGCTAATACATTTGTCCATGAACTATCACACTAGGCAACAAAATGCCCTCAAAACCTAACCATAAAAATAGTATATAAAGACTATCATTCCTAAACATTTTGACCCTTTTATAATCCTAGGTTGATTGTGAAGCGAAATTTAAGGTGCTCTTGTGAAAAATCTGAATTTAATTGCACTGTGGTTTCCTTATTGAGTGTTTGCAAATAAATTTTAAATACAGATGTAGAACCCTAGAGATGATTCATTTGAAAGCTTCACTAAATTAAAGAGAATAACAAAGCCCAGCAACTTGCTCAGGAATGTAAAAAGTTGATTCTTTGGAGATTCAAGACCAGTTTTCTTTGTAGTCCTCAACACTTCTTTTTCTAACTTAGACATGACTTTAGCTCCTTATACAGGAGTTTAAAAACAATTAAGACCATGTATTAAAGGTAACCCAAGAATAAAACTGAGATAGTACAGAGAAGAAGTTATATACCATTGAGTTGAAACTGACTCGTAGAAGACCCTCCTGTGGGTTTTCAGAGGCAGTAAATCATGTTGTTATTATGTACCATCAAGTCACTTGCAACTCATAGTGACCCTATGTACAACAGCCCTAAACTCTGCTCTGTCCTGTGCCAATCTCACTGTCTCTGACACACCCACCCCATTACCCCAGTCACTAAATCAATCCACCTCTTAGAGGGTCTTCGCCTCCTGTGCATGATGTCCTTCTCCAAGGACTGGTCCCTCCTTGCAACATGTCCAAAGTATGTCAGATGAAGCTTCAGAATCTTTGCCTCTAAGGAGCAGCCAGGTTTAACCCTCTCAAGGTAGAACCTGTTCATTTTCTTAGCAGTCCATGGTATATTAAATACTCTTCTCCAGCACCACAGCTTAAAGGCATCAATTCTTATTCTATCCTCCCTAATCCTTATTCAGCTCTCTAATGCATAGCAAGTGATTGCAAAGACCATGGCTTGTATAAGGCACACCTTAGTCTTCAGAGTGACACCATTGCTCTTTCATACTTTGGAGAGGTTCCCTAAGAGCAGACTCCCATTGCAATACACCTTTCTATATTTGTGGAAAGAACCACTGGAGAAGTTCAA
This sequence comes from Elephantulus edwardii, assembly GCF_000299155.1. NCBI lineage: Eukaryota > Metazoa > Chordata > Mammalia > Macroscelidea > Macroscelididae > Elephantulus > Elephantulus edwardii. Next base: position 8,363,716 of record NW_006399837.1, on the reverse strand, counting down.
CATCAGCTGTGAAAACTGGGCCAGGTGGAGATTGTGGAACAGACTACCAACAACCCATATGCAAGTTCAAGCTGAAGCTAAGGAAAATTAAATCAAATCCATGAGAACTAAAATATGACCTTGAGTCTATCCCACCTGAATTTCAGAACCATCTCAGGAACAGGTTTGAGGCCTTGAACAGAGCAAAGACCAGATGAGTTGTGGGAGGATGTCAAATGTATCATCCAGGAATAGTGCAAAAGGTCCTTATAAAGACAGAGGAGGAAGAAAAGTCCAAAATGGATGTCAGAAGAGACATACATTGCACCAAGACAATATTGCACTGGAGTGCCAAAAAGCCAAAGCAGAAGCAAGAATTCAAGATACAGTAATCACATGGGAGGAAATTATTCATCTTTCTCCCATGGGGCAGTTGGTGGATTCGAATCACATACTTTTAGGTTGGTGGCACAGCTCCTTACCACCAGGCAGCCAGTAGAGCTCCCTTGGAAGAAGGAAATACTTCTTAATATTCAATTCACATTAAAATTATTTAGCTGACATTTAGTAAAAATGTGATGCGATTTCCTGGTGGACCTAGGAATGTGTTATCCAAGTGTCATTACTTTACAGACATAAAGAACCTATGACTAGAGAAATTTGCAATCTGTGGGAGGCCAGAACGTTCAGCAGAGATAAATCTGTGATCAGAATCTGATCCTCTGACTTCCAGTTTGTTGGTCTTTTCTCCTGAAAGAAGACCTAGGTATATGGAGCCTGGAAGAGATACAACTGAACATCTAGCTGTGTATCTAAGCAATAAGTTGTACACAGTGCTTGGGTGTATTCCCAGGTGCATTTACTTGGAAAGACTGAAGAGTTCAACCCAAAGTGTGTGTAACAGTTACAGAGAAATCTACTATGAGAATCTCAGTTTCCTTCAAATTACTCCTTATTGGCATGGCATCTTAAATATTTACTCAACTCTTTCTGTCCTTGTTAAAAACAATAATCAGGAGAGTATCAAAACATACCCTGAAAAGATCCAATTACAGTAAAATCTTGAACGGAGTGTTTGAATATGTGTGTGCACTCAGAGCCAATTCACTCCTGTAATTTTAAGTTCCACCTGCTTGAACACCAATGTAAAGCTATAAGAAGACATGGAATTTAACATAAATTAGTTTCTAGTGGATTCTTTAATTTTATTACATAAATGTAGAATAGGAAAGGTAGGATAATACAGCTGTGTTACTAGCATAAAGACAGTAAAAGTCTAAGTTCATTATACTGGGGATTTAGTACCATGTTTATTTTTTTTCTCTACTAGTTTATTTACCATGTTTATTTTTAATGAATATTCCTACTCTATTTACAAGGTTCAGAATATTATGTGAAAGAATAGTTTGTATCCTTGTTAAAACACATAGATGGAAGCATACTGTAATAGAGAACACCAAGACGCAAAGCAATGAATGCAGTCTATTTGAACCTGAGGCCCTTTGTGAAATTATAAATGATCTTTAGCATTTACTCTTAAAGAATGGATTATTCATTTAAAGCTACTTAAAATATCTTAAGTTTGGCTGTTTTCCAACCATTTTAATTAGTGGTATAATTTAAGTGGGAATACTATTTTATAAAGAGACCTTTTTACATTTTGACATGTTATATCTTAAACCAATTTTAAACAATAGTATTCTTTTTATAATTCAAGTCCTAAAACTGTAACTGATAATAATAATACACAGAAAAACTTCGACAACTTAAGTACTTGAATGATGGTTGCAAGAATGATTATATATTTGCGTATAGTAAATTTACTGCTCTCAAATGATCTGTGGTGGCTTAGCAATAAGGACTTGTGCTGTCAACTCAAGGGTGAGTAGTTCAAATCCACCAGCGCCTCCATGAGACAAAGAGGGGCAGTCTCTTCCTGTGTGATTCACTGCTTCTGAAAATCTGCTGGAGGGTCAGCTATTAGTCATTTCCAACTCAAAGGTACATAATCACAACAACTACTTTTAAGTTGATTTCTAGTTCATGTTGACCCTTGATCAAGTTTTCTAGCTTAAACCACCTATGACATTTTACACTTTTTGTATAATTAAAACATGGCTAATTTTCAATGAAATAGTACTATGTAATGTGAAAGAACAATAAAGATTTTTCCTACATACTGCGTAATATTGATAAATTTAAGATACACTAAGGTGTGCCTGATCTGGGCCATAGTCTTTGCAATTGTGTGCTATTCGTCAGAGAGCTGGACAGTGACTAGTGATGATAGAAAGAGAATTGATGCCTTCGAGCCGTGGTGCTGGAGAAGAGTTTTGAATATACCATGGACTGCTAGGAGAACAAACAGGTTTGTCCTGGAGAAGGTGAAGCTGGGCTGCTCCTTGGAGGCAAAGATTCTGAAGCTCTGTCTGACATGCTTTGGACATGTTGTAAGGAGGTACCAGTCCTTGGAGAGGGACATCATGCTGGGGAGGGTGGAGGGACAGCACAGGAGAGGAAAACCCTAAATGAGATGGATCAATTCAGCAATTGAGGTAATGGGAATAGGTGTGTAAGAGACAGTAAGGTTGGTACAGGATAGAGCAGGGTCTAGGGCTCTTGTATATAGGGTTGCTATGAGTCACAAATGACTCGATGATACATAACAATAACAGCATACTATTCTTTGTGAAATAAGCCCATCACAAAGACATATATTGTATAAGACCACCATTATAAAAAGTTAAGGAAAAGTTTATACACTTTAAAATCACTCATGAATGGTTATCAGGAATGATAAGTGAGGGAGAGGACAGTAAGAGCTAATAAATTAATAGATCCTTATTAAGATGGGTAAAGGGAAAGGCAATTTCTAATAAGGGCATGATCAGACATTGTATTATAGCAAAGTTATAGAACAAAATGTGTATAATTGATTGAATGGAAAACTGATACGCAATATGCACTAGAAATTTTAACTCAAATTACAATAAAAATATTTAAAATGGTTATTCCTTAGGGTTGTCGTTGTCATGTACCATCGAGTTAATTCATAGTGACTCTATGAACAATAGCTCTGAACTCTGTTTATCCTGAGACAATCTCACTGTCTGTGACACACCTATCCTCATTACTCACTGTGTCAATCTATCCCATCCAGGGTCTTCCTCTCCTTTGCTGACCCTCCACCCTTTCATGCATGATTTCCTTCTCCAACTGCTGGTCCTCTTGGTCCATTTGGTCCCCAAAGTGTGTGAGACAGAGCTTCAAAATCCTCGCCTCTAAGGAGCAACTTGGTTCATTTTCTTTTAGGACAGACCTGGTTGTTCTCTTGGTGATCTACAGTATGTTCAATACTATTCTCCAGCACCACAACTCAAAGGCATCAATTCTTCTTCTATAATCCTTAGTAATTGTCCAGTTCACTGATGCATAGAAAGTAATTGCAAAGACCATGGCTTGAATCAGGCACATAGAGAATTGGTCTCTAGACAGACATCATTGTTTTCAGCATTTTGGAGAGGTCCCTGACAGAAGATTTCCTACCACAATTCATCTATTTATTTCCTGACTGCTAGTGCCAAGAGTGTTGATTGTGGAACAGAACGAGTTGAAATTATTAATGACCTCAGTCTCTTCAACGTGGTGTTGCCAGTTGGCCAGGTGGTGAGAACCTTTTCTTGATGCTGAGCTTCAATCCAGATTGAAAACTACAGTCCTTGACCTTCAGTAAACACTTCAGGTTCTCCTCAGTTTTGGAAAGCAAGGTTGTAGCATCTGCATACCTCAGGTTGTTGATGACTCTTCCTTCAATCCTGATGTCACATTCCTCCTCATAAAATACAGCCTCCTGAATGATCTGTTCCACATATAGATTGAAAAGGTATGGAGAAATGGCACATCTCTGATACAATCCTTTCTTGATTTTGAATAACTAGGTTAATATCATGATAATAAGGTCCCTGGAAAGCATCTGACTGAAAGGTAAACAGCTCAAATTAACCCAGTGTATTCACCCAGTGTACTACAGAAAAAATGTCTGGCCATCAGCTTCCATGAAGATTACAAGCAGAGAAAACCACTTGGAGCACTTGTACTGTATAATCCTACACAGTGGGATTAATATGAGTTGGAATTGACTCAATAACTACAGGGTTTTGATTTCTGTTTTATCAGAAGAATACATTGATGAGTTAAAAGAGTGTGTTGTGTAGTCTATCGTGATTTAAGATTTGTTCATGTCAGAAAAAGTTTTAAACTAACTGGAAAAAGAGTATTGAGACATAATGATAAAAAATTCATGTTCATCTTCATCCATCTTTCAAGGAGATAAGAACAATCAGTAAGTAGAGGACCAAGGGAAGATGAACACAAGACAACATGAAGCCGGTTGCCAATGGTAACAAGAGTGTGTCTTCTATCTCCATCTTCTTCTCTTCTTTTTCAGTTTTATTAGTTTATTTCAGTGAAGGTTTACAAATCATATTCATTTTTCATGCAATCATTCATACACATTGAGCTGTGTACTAGTAATTACCATTGATTAAACTTTATGAACTTTGAGAAATGATGGTTATCGAAAGACTTCAAATCTTTTGTTCATAGGGTCATTATGAGTCATGCTTACCATGATGGCAATCAACAACAACAATAATGTAATTAAGACAATTTCTTGAGCTAAAGAACTGGAAAACCAAGTCAATCCTCATGTTGCAATACTTAGAGATGTTATGGCCAAAATCTTGAATGACTCAGGAAATATCAAAAGAAGATAGAGAAAATACACAGAATCACTGTGCCAAAAAAGAATTATCTGGCACAAAAATATTTCAGGAAGTACCATAGGATCAAGATCCAATGGTAACGAAGGAAGAAGTTCAAGCTGCACTTAAGGATTTGACAAAAAAATAAGGCCACAGGAATCAGTGGGATATCAATTGACATGTTTTGAGTGACAAATGTAGTCCTGGGTGTACTCATCAGTCTATGCCAGAAAATTTGGAAAACAACTACTTGACTGACTGACTGGAAGAGACGCACATTTATTCCCATTTCCAAGAACAATATTCCAACAGAATATGAAAATTAACAATATAGTTATTATTACATGCAAGCAAAAAACTGATGGAGATCAATTAAAATTGGCTACACAGAGAACTTCTAGAAGTTTAAGCTACATTTAGAAGAGGCTGTACATGAGGGACATCATTGCTGACATCAGATGGTTCCTTGTTGAAAGCAAAGACTATCAGAAGAATGTCTGTTTGTACTTTATTGACTATGCAAAGGCACTTGACTATGAGGATTATAACAAATTATTAATAACATTGGGAATAATGAGAATTATAGAACAGTTAATTGTGCTCATGTGAAAACTATACTTAGATCAAACCCAAGGCTGTTGTGTGAACAGAACGAGGGAATACTATTTTCTTTAAAATTAACAAATAACAAAGGTGTGTATCAGTGTTGTATCTTTTCTCCATGCCTTTTTAATTTATATGCTGAGCAAATTCTTAGAGAAGCTAGATTCTATGAAGAAGAATGTGGCATCAAAATTGGAGGAAGACACATCAACATGTTTCATTATCTAGATGATACAACCTGGTTTGCTGAAAGTGAGGAGGACTTGAAGCAGCACTTGATGCAGAAGGTTAAACAGTGCAACCTTCAAAATGGATTGCATCTCAAAAACAAGAAAACAAAAATCTTTGTCACTGGATTAATAGGTAGTATCATGATAGAGTTATTAGTCTCTTGATTTCCTGCTGTTACCGAGAGTGTTGACTCTGAGGGACCTCTCAAGAGAACTGAAGAGCAGCGACATCAGGCTGGAGACTAAGGTGCACCTGATCCAGACTATGGTTTTGCAATTACGTGCTATGCATCAGAGAGTTGGACAGTGAATGACAGAAAGAAAATTGATGCCTTTGAGCGGCGGTGCTGTAGAAGAGTGTTGAATATACCATGGACTGCTAGAAGAACAAACAGGTTTGTCCTGAAAAGGGTGAAGCCAGAACGCTCCTTGGAGTCAAGGATTCTGAAGCTTCGTCTGACATACTTTGGGCATGTTGCAAGGAGGAACTGATCCAGGAGATCAGAGACTGAATTAGGAAAGTTTGCAATTGGGAACATATTCTGATTACTGAAGAGCAATGATGTCAGTTTCAGGGCTAACGTGTATCTGATCCACACCACGGTTTCTTCAGTCACTAGTTAGGCAGCTAAAAGCTGGACAGTGATTAAGGATAACAAGAAGAATTGATGCTTTTGAACTATGGTGTTGAAGATGAGTACCAAAGATCCTATGAACTGCAAAAAGAACAGCCAGATATGTCTTGGAGAAGGTACAGCCAGAGTGCTTCTGGGAAGCAAAGATAATAAAGCTTCACCGCACATACTTTGATACATGTTGCTAGGAGAGGCTGTTCCTTGCGGAGGGACATCACACTTGGAAAAGTGGAGGAACACCAAAGGAGAGAAAGACTCTAAACCAGGTGGATTCATTCAAGAACTGCAGCAATGGCTTGAGTGTATCAGACTGTGATGATCGCACCGGAGAGGACAGGGTTCAGATCTGTCGTTCACAGAGTCGCTATGAGACATACTTATCAGGATGGCACCTAAAACAACAATGTAATTAATTACAAAACATACTCAACCCAATCAGCTTGCTCAGTGGGAAAAGGATGGACAATCTCCTCCTGGGTCAGCTATGTGTCAGTTCTGACTCCACAGTACACAGCAACAACAATCATCAACCTCTTATTGTGGATTGCTTTTCTCTTAACCCAACTTACCCACTTATTAATATTTTTTTCTCTTCTCATCCCTGTTAAACTTCCTGGATTGATTTTAACAGTGTGTGGACCTTCGTTGGCTTTTTATGATAGTGATCTTAAACCATAATTATCTCCTCGTGACTAACTTGCCACTCAGCATAATCTGTTCTAGATTCATCTTTGTTGTCCAGAATTTAAGTCTTTTTTATTAAATTTTATTCATTTTAATGAACATTTACAGAGATTTTGGGTTTCCATTCATTCATTGTTGCACTATTTTCTCTCTAGCGATGCTTAATACTCCATTGTGTGAACGTACCATAGTTTTTTTAACCATTTATTCATTGGTGGTCACTTGGGTTATTTCCAATTCTTTGCCATTCTAAATAGTGCTCCAATAAACATGGACATTAATAAATCAGCTTTTTGTGTGTCACAATTCTTATTTCTTTGAAATGTGCACCCAGTGGTAGGTTAGCTGTTGCTACTACTTGTTTTCCCTTGTGTTTTAGTTTTGATTTTTCTTCCACCACATTTTTTTTCCACAGAGTAGAAGACATGCCTTCCAAGAACTGCCAAGTCTCATGGCTCAGAGACTTTATTCTTAAAGTTATTGTTCATTTTTTATGTTCCAGGAAGATGGACAAAAAGGAAGAGTCTGCTCCCTTGGAAGACCTGAGAATTGCACGTATCATTTGTGTTCGCATCATAGCTCTCGGAAGTTAAACTCAAGGCTAGCTACAAGAAGTTCAGAGGACTGTGTTCTAACCTGAGCAACCATAAGTCCATCACATTTTAAGAAAACTGCTTTTAACGAGGGAGCTCTGGTGATGTAGTCTGCAGGGAACTGGCCTGCTAACTCACACATGGCACCTCTTTTCTGTTTCACAGTTTCCAAGGCTTGGTATTTCAGAAGTAGATGGCCAGTCCTATTTCTTAGTCTGCTTAAGTCTGTAAGCTTCACTGAATTTTTCTCACCACGAGTGACCCTTCTAGTATTAGAAATACCAATGGCATAGCTTCCAGGATAGTGGCCACACATAAGATATCAAAGGGCAGCAAAATGACAGATTAGTGGTAGCCATCAATTCTCATGGTAACAGCAGTGAAGACATCAAAATATAGATCATATTGAGAAAACCTGCTGTCAAGTACCTCTCTCAAGTGTTAAAGAGTGAGAAAGTCAGTTTGAAGACTAAGGGTGACAAGATCCAAGCCATGATCTTTTCAATTACTTCAGAGGCATCTGAAATTTAGACATGAATAAGGATAAATAGAGAATAACCTATTTTGAGTTGTGGTGTTGGAGAATAGACTTGAATATCCCACAGACTGCCAAAAGAACAAACAAATCTGTCTTGGAGTGAGAGCAATCAGGATGTTCCTTACAGGCGAGGATGCTGACTCTTCGTCTCACAAACTTTGGGCATGTTGTCAGAAGGAAAAAGATATTGTGCTGGGAAAGATGGAGGGTTAGGGAAGAGCTGAAGACCCTCAACGAGCTGTTGTGACGTAGTAACTGTACCAACAGGCTTGATGGCTTGTGAGGATGGCACAGGACAGGTTTGTTCATGGGGTCATTATGAGTCATAGTCAACTTGTCACCTAACAACAACAACATTATTAAAGTATGGAGAGGATTTTGACTCGGTACAGCCTCGTATATTACGGAACTATTCCTCAGGGCATTCTTGGCCGTTTTCTTAAAAAGAAAGGAATTTGCCAGTTTCTTTTCTCCACAGTATTGCTGGGTGTGTCTGAACAACCAATATTTATGTTAGCAATTTCATGCAAATCGGTACAGAATAACACCCAGCAACTATGTCAAAGAAGGTAAGCAAAGAATAATTCATGCATTCTTACATCTACATCCTGTGAGTGACCTAGAGGAGCACCCTAAAACAGAGGGTTTCTTAAAGAAGACATGTTTTCACAAAGCATCCTAAAGTAAATAAACTACCTTGTTCTAGCAGGTAATTTGGGTTTTTTTCCCCCTCATTCTCCCCAACATGTTTAGCTAGCTAATTAACACCAAGACCAAAGTGACTTTGTTTTGGCTGCTTTCACCTCATTTTGGTAGTTTCATGTAAAACCCGTCAGACCAGAGCATATTTGGTAGAGAACTCAGCAACTTGTTTATTTTCAGAGAGAATATTGTGCCCTTGATAATCACATCTGAATTTCTGAAAGGTTCTGATTAAAGGATTCCAAATAATTAGTTGACTCTTGCCAGGTGAGCCAGTACTCACCAGGTGAAAAGTAGGGCATTATCAAGGTGGAGTAATTTCCTCCAACAAATGTTAAATGGCACTCCAGTGAAATCACACTGCCTGCCTCATTCTAAGTACCTGCTTAAGACCGGGGAGAAACTAATCACTCAAAGAGCTTGACCCAATTCACTTTCCAATTGCTGTCATTTCTTTCTCAGAGCAGAAAGAATCAAACCTTTACTGAGTATCCAAAACATAGATACCTCCAGTTATGTTAGTCTTGGATCGTTCCTGATGGATGCCCAAGCTAATTCTCTGAGGGTGATGCTTCTATTCTTCCTAGCGAAGTGTCTTCCACATTTTAAATCTGATGAGTAATCCTTCATATCACCTCCTGCCAAAACATCTATTGTATATTTTAACTAGGAGAGGATGGTTGCCACATAGCTAAATTGGAAGCATGAGTATTTTTAGTGCTTGGTGAAAAGACTTACATAAAGAGCGACTCTATTCACCCTGTTGGGATCTTCTTATGTAAAAGGCCTGGCACTAGTGTAAGGTATTATTATGGCTATAAAAGAGCCTTGCTCTGTAATCATAGGAAAGGCAGTATTATGGAGGAATAGGATGCAGTTGCATGGCAACCGAGTCTTTGTGAAGTTAGCTACCACCCAGAGGAGTTATTATTTCGAGTGTTTCTGAGAAGCCCAGCCAAGACAGCACCCGGGTCATGGACAGGTAAGCACCTACCTGTTGCTCGAAGACTTCTCCCCCTCCAACCTAGTAATTGAGTGTAAGGCAAGATATGCCCTTTGTTTTTCTAAGTAGAGAATGGTTACTAGTCAAGGGTGCTCTGTTTGAAAAATTCCTAGCACCCTTTCTCACTGGATGAGAATAAAAAGGAGAGGTAAGATGTCAGCCAGGGTGGAAACACCACAGCATCAGCTGTGCCCAGCGCAGAGGATTCTGGTGCTGCTGGTACTGCCAAGTCAGTTCTAACAGTGATCTTTGTGCAAAGAGAATGGCATCCTGCCCAATAGAGCACCTTCTTCATAATTAATGCTTTACTGGAACCCATTGTTACAACTACTGGGTCAATCTATCTCACTGACAGTTTTTCTTTTATTTCTGACCCTCTACTTTACGAAGTATGCCATCCCTCTCCAGAGACTGGCCCCACCTGTAAAATGTCCAAAGCAGGTGTGGTAATATCCTACCTCGCTTCTAAAGAGTACTCTGGTTGTATTTCTTACAAAGCAGATTTGTGTGTTTTTCTGACAGTCTAATATATCCAGTATATTCTTCACCACCACCAAAATTCAAAAGCACCAGTTCTCTTCTGCTGTTCCTTAATTGTTACTGCCCAACATTTACATGCCTGTGAGACAATTCAAATAGTATGCAGGATTAGAAACCCTATAGAGGGTTCTAGACACTTAATTGTACCTTCTCGCTGTTGTGATTTGTACCATCAAGTGTGAACAAACCCGTTACTGACCTTATGAGTTTTCAGAGGCAGTAAATCGCGTGGGAGGAGAGCGCCCATCTTTTGTGGAGCACCTAGTGGGTTCAAACCCTTTGTCTTTGGGTTGACAATGCCAACTGCTAAGTGACTAGAGCTCCGAAATAGAAAGAGGCATACCTTTAAATTGGGTGTAATCACTCAATCTTCTCTACTAACAGATGAGACGTCTTTCCTATTGGAAGGTGGAATATTTTTCTTTCCTTCATCACTTCTTTCTTCTTTCTACGAACACTGTTGTGTGTCATCAAGTCTGTTAGGTGCCACTGAGTCAGAACCAGTTGTTAGCTGATTTCCCAGCAGGTTTTCAGAGGCTGCAAATCACATGGGAGGAGACTGCTCATCGCTCTTCTACAGAACAGCTGGTGGATTTGAACCACATGCATTTGGGAAGGCAGTGGAACTCCTTATCCAATTGACCACCAGAGCTCCCTTTCAGCTGATAGTAATGTGATTTACTTTGTGAAATTCCTTTCCGTTCCTTATCATCCATTAGTTTCAGATGGACCTAAATGTAGGCTGCTGTAAAGATGGTCAGGTGACCCAGAAAGGCTCACTCAGGTGAGTCCACTTCTCTGGTCACAATAAGAAAAGAGAAAGCTCAGGATTGGGCAGCTGACAAAACAGGGACAAGGAAACTCATTCTGAGACTTGTGTCTGAACTAATGGACTATCCTAGCTGACCTCTGTGAGCGGACTGCGTGTTCAGCAGAGGTGACAGAGGACATTTTGCTTCCTGTGGATGTAACGCCCCAAGAACAAAACCAGAAGAGAGGAGTGTAGAGCCAAGAAATGCCTGAGTCAGGTTGCCAAACTTATCAATTGTATACCTACGCAGCTACAGCTGGAATTAAATCCCATCCCTAAACCTTTCTGTCCCATGTGTCAACAGACATTCCTATTTGTCTTTTTAAAATTTTTGTAAATTATAATTTTGGTGAAAGTTTACAGAAAAATTGGATTTTCATTCATTCATTGTTACACAATTTCCTCACTCCCTCTTCCTTCCCTGTCTCCTAGTCTACTTTGCAATGCACCCCTCATTCTGGACCTCTGTCATACATATAATGCCTCATCATATTCTTTTTAAAACAGTTCTTTCCTTCATCTGTTCCAATGCAGTGTTCATTATCTATCCACTCTTTTCCTAGTTTGCCCTCAAGACCCCATGTCAGTTCTTCTGTGTAACAGTGTTGTTATGCAATATCTGTCCTTTTGTGACTCAGATATTTCACTCAGCATAATGTCTTCTAGGATCACCCACGTATGCTATGTTTAACAAGTTTATTGTTTTTCAGTGCTGTGTAGTATTCCACTGTGTGAACATACTAGTTTTTCCATCCATTCATTTGCTGATAGGCACTTGGATAGTTTCCCTCTCTTTGCTATTGTGAATCATTGTGTGATAAACATGGGTGTGTCTACCTCTTTAAATTGCTTTGACTTAGATTCCTGCCATATGACATGAGACGTTTACCTAGCAACTTTCCTTAAAGCTTGGGCTTTGAAATTCAGCTGACCTGGGCAGGAACAACATATTTGGAAAGGTGAAATATCAGTGAAAGACAGTAAGATCCTCTGACAAGACGGACCAGCACAGTGACTACAATAATGGACTCAAATATGCCAGGGACAATGAGAACGGCACAGGATAGGACAGGATTCATAGGGTTGTTATGGGCCATAGATTCAATAGCACCTAACAACAATAGGGTTTGGGGAAATCTGTTATCAGGTGTTTGAAGAGCTAGGTAGAACAAGGTAGTCAGTTTCAAGATTAAGTCTCACCTAATGATATTTTCAATTGCTTCAAGTGCATCTGAAAGATGGGCAATGAATGAAGAAGATCAAAGAAAGATCAATGCCATTGAATTGTGGTGTGACCTAAGAGTGTTGAATACCTTATGCACTTCCAGAAGAATGAACAAATACATCTTGGAAGAAATACAGCTAGAGGTGGTTTGGAGGAAGCAAAGCAAGAGTACTCTTAAGAGGAAAAGACGGTGAAACTTCATCTCACGTACTTTGGACATATTGTTAGGTGGAGTCAGTCCTTGGAAAAAGACATCATGCTGATAATATGGAGGGTCAGAAAAACACAGGAAGACCCTCTACAAATAGGATTGACACATGACACAGTGACTGCAGCAATGAACTTGAGCATGGTGGAGAGCATGAGGATGGTGCAGAATATGGCAGTGTTCAGATTTGTTGCTCATTCTATGGTAAAAGTCTACGTAAGTTTACATCTATTCTCTGACATTATCTAGTTGGATGAGTTATGGCAAGTTATATGCCTTGTCTGAGCTTCAATGTCCTCATTTCTGTTATGAACCTAAAATGGTCTCTTAACTCATAGTTTTACTAATATTAAATTACATGGAACATTTGGAATACAAGAAGAGTTCATTTAATTATCCATGTTTGTTAAAGTTTTGTAGTGGATGAGATGGATATTTGGAGTATGCAGGGAATATGATTGCAGAATTACCCAATGTCACTTGTATTCTATCCTCCTGGGTCACTCATTCTTCAATATTACTGAATTCAAGAAACATTTAAACAACAACATTAAAATAGCAATCAAAAAGCCCTTTACTGTTTGTTGAGTTGGTTTCAACTCATAACATCCCTCCATTTTTTTTCTCTGAAGCTTTAAATCACAAAGAAGGAAGACGGCTGATCTTTCTTCCCTGGATCTGCTGGTGAATTCAAGCAGCTGGAAGCACACACATGAATTTTGGATTGGTAACACTGCCATCATTTCCCAGTTGGCCTTTACTAGGTTCCAAGAATTTTCATGCATGCCTCTTTTGACTGCTAATATGAAGAGTTAATTGTGGATTCAGGTAAGTTGACATCATTGACAGTTTCAATCTTTTCTGCTTCTCTTGTCATGCTGCTTATAGGTCCAAAGGTGAAAATTTTTGTTGAGATGCAATCCATATTGAACACTGCAGTCTTCTGCAGCAAGTGCTTCAAGTCCTCCTCATTTTCAACAAGCAAAGTTGTGTCTTCTATGTAAGGAACGTCATTGATGAGTCTTCCTCCAATCTGGATGCCAGGTTCTCAAATAATTTTCTCCAAATACATATTGAATAAGTATAGTGAAAGGATACAACCCTAACACACACCTTTCTTAATCTGAAACTGTACAGTGTTCCTTTGCTCTGTTTACACAACAGCCTCTAGATTTTAATCAAGTACATTTAAATGTTCTGGGATTCCCATTTTCGTCAATGTTAGCCATAGTTTGTTATGATCCACAGAGTCAAATACTATCGCATTGTCAATAAAGCACAAATAGAAATTCTTCTAGTGTTCTTTTCTTTGGGCCAGGATCCATCTGGTATCAGCAATGACATCCCTGGTGCCACAATCTCTTCTAAATGCAGTTTGAATTTCTGGCTGTTGTCTATGTAGTGTTCTAGCTGTTATTTACCTTCAGCAGTGTTTTGCTTGTATGTGATATTGATACTGTTCAATTATTTCCACATTCTATTAGATCACCTTTATTTGGGATAGGTAGAGATATGGATCTCTTCTAGTTTGTTGGTCAAGTAGCTCTCCTCCAAGTTTCTTGGCATAGACTTGTGGGCACATCTAGGGATGCATCTGTCATTTAAAATATGTCAATTGGTATCCTATCGATTTGTGGGGCCTTGTTTTTTTGCCAATGCCTTCTGTGCAGCGTATACATGTTCCTTCATTAACATCGACTCTTGATCATATATCCTGAATTAGTTCAGGGTCAGACAATTCTTTTACGTGCTGTGATTTTATGTATTTCCTCTGTCTTCTTTTAGTGTTTCCTGGATCATTCAAGATTTTGCCCATAGCATTTCGAAGTATTGAAATTCGAGCCTTGAATTTGTCATGCAATTCTTTAAGCTTGAGAAAAACCAAATAAGTTCTGTTCTTTTTTTGTTCTCTGATTGCAGCTGTCTGCACATTCCTTTATAATACTTTGTTTTGTTCTTTCCCTTCCTCCTTTTTTGGGTCTTTTTTGTTCTTTTATTAGTCAATCATTTACCCTAAACACAAAGATGCAAAAAAAGGCAAGGTAGGACCCAGTAGATTTCTTTTCCTTTAAAGTCTAAATCTATCCTTTGCTGCAGTCACATGATTTGTATTATGCAGCTTCAATGTGAAGATGTGTTTCATTCTTACCATAATAGAGGAAACACACAACTCAACTGTCTATTTCACTTATCAACGCATATGCATCCTAATAACACTGCCTTTGACCTTCTGCTTTGTCTTCTTGAGCTTCCCTTTGAAATCTGTTCAGTTCTTTTACTACAGCATCTCTTCCCTTTGTTTTGGCTCCTCCTTGAAACGTTAGTGCAATTTTCAGAGTCTCCTCTAATATCTATTCTGTTTGGGCTCCTCACTGCCCACCCCCCCCCCCCCCCCCCCGCTCTGTCATTGTGATATTTTACTTTCTTCATGGATAATATCCTTATGTCATCCCACAACTCAACCTGCCTTCAATAATTGGTGTTCAGTGCTTCAAACCTATTCTTAAAATGATTTTTATATTTAGATGAGATAGACTCAAGATTATATTTTTATTCTTGTGAACTTGTTTCATTTTCTTCAGCCTCGATTTGAACTTGCATCCACAATCAATACCCATAGTACCAGCACATTGCACTTGTAAAGTCTGCAGTCAGGGACCTCTACAAATTACTGAGGAGTAATGATAAGGACTAAAGTGTACCTGATTCTTCCGATGGTCTTTTCAGTCACTTGCTGTGCCTCTGAGAGTTGGAAGAAGAATAAGGAAGACAGAAAAATAATTGAACCATTTGAGTTATAGTTTTGGAGAAAAGTGTTGAATATTCCATGGACCACAAAAAGAACAAATAAAGATATCTTGGGAAAGGTGCAGCCAGAGTTTTCCTTAGAGACAAAGATGATAAAGCTTCATTTAAAATACTTTGGGCATTTTGCTAGGAAAGTCTATTCCTTGGAGAGGGAAATCATGCTTAGAAAGGCAGATGGTAAACAGAAGAGAAGAAGACCTTCAGCCAGTTGGATTTACACTGAAACTGCAGCAAGGGGCTCTAGTGTGTCAGAGATGATGAGGAAGGCACAGGCTAGGACAAGGTTAATATTTGTTGATCATAGGGCCACCAGGGGTCGTATGCGACTCGACAGTACCTAAAACCACCACCATCACCTCTTTTGAGCAGCATAAGAGGTTAAAGACAGTTCTCACTATTCAAGAAGCATACAAATAACCATTTTATCCTATAATTGTGTTAATTTTTATTCAGTACCATTCCTTCAAAAGTACATGTCATTCTCATCTCTCTGGGATACCTAGTGTAATAAACTGGGTCCTTTCAGTGCCGTTCTGGGGATTTAGTTGCCTCAATGAAAGCCCTTTCTTTGCCATGAAACATTTTCCTATATGATAAAATACCAAGCATTGGGACATATTTTTGGAAACAGAACGAGAAGAAGGAAAAGTACAGAAAGAACAAAACATAAATTGCTATTTCAGTAAACTAACTGTACAAAATCTTAAAGACAAGATGTGCCTGATCCAACTCATAGTCTCCTGTGTACCTGAAATTTGGTCAGTGAATAGGGATCACAAAAAAATAATTCTTGCCTTTGACTTATGATGTTGGAAAAAGAGTATTGAATACCCCATGCATTACCCAATGAATGGACACTTACGTTTTAGTGGAAATACAACCAGGGTTCTTAGTGGCAAAGATGGTGAAACTTCATTTCAAATACTTTGGGCACATTGTTTCTGGTAAAGCATCATGGAAAGTTTGGAAAGGTGCAGGATTTGGGAGGTCAGCAAAAGAGAGGAACATCTTCAAAAAGATGTATTAACACAGTGACTGTAGCACCTGACAACGTAACAACGCAAAGGCTGAAATGCATGGACTTGTGATAGCATGCATTTTCTCCAAGACAGCCTTGTTTATTCTTTTGTTAGAATAATAATGGGATGTTCAACACTCTTTACCAATGCTGCAATTCAAAGACATTGATTCTCCCATCATATTTATTCATTTTCCAACTTTCAGATGCATAGAAAGCAACTGAAAAATACCATGGCTTGAGTCAAGCCCAGGGACACCTTACGTTAAACTGAGAACCTTGTCTGTTAGCTGTTTTGGTGAGGTCCTTAACAGCAGATTTTTCCAGTGAAACACATCGTTCTGTTTACTAATTCCTGGTACCAGGATGGTGATAATGGATCCAAGTAAAACAAAATAGTTGACCATTTCACTTTTTCTTGTCAATCATGATTTTGCTTATAATTTGTTCTGCTAAGATTAGTAGCAGACTACTTATAATAAATGTTGAGTTGACATTGTCTCAAATGCTTAAATTGCTGTATAAATCCACAATTTCTAACATCAGCAGCTCTAACTCCTCTATGTCCCTTGGGTTCTATGGTTCACTGAAACAGTCTCAGATTCAGAAACATCAAGGGAATGACTCATATGATTGTAGATTTTCAGGCCCGTTTTGTAGAGACTAGTGAGCATTGGAGAGGAACATCATGCTTGGAAGGGTAGAGGGATGGAGAAAGAGTGGGAGATCATTGATGAGATGGATTGATACAGTGACGGGATTCATGGAGGAGAGGGTGTTAGAGACAGTTAAGTTAGTACAGGATAGAGCAGATTTCAAGGCTATTGTACATAGGGTGGCTATGAGTCCCAGGTAACTTAATGGCACAGAACAACAACAAACAACAAGATGAACATTGTAGACCATCCATTAAATAAGACCTCCCCAAATAAGAGCTTATATAAGTCTCTAGTAAGGTTGGACTTTTATCTCATTCTAATTTATTCTCCTTCATACAAGAAACACTTCTGCATAAAATAAACAGTTAATCTTTGTCTAGGAAAGAAATTTTTAATGATAAACCTTTAACACCTAGACTTAGTAGTTCAGTGGTGAGAATTTTTGTTTTCTTATTGACGGTTGTAATCTTTGATCTTCTGCAGTAAGAACTTCAAGTCTTTTTCACTTTCTGTATGCAAAATTGTATCATCTGAATAATATAGGCTGTTGATGAATTTCCTTCAGTCCTGATGTCATATTCTTTCTCATATTGTCCAGCTTCTCAGATTACTTGCTCACAGTAAAAAATGAATATGTAACAGATAAAGGCAACAACAAGGAAGCACGCAAATAATCATTTTGTCCTATAATTGTGCATCTTTGTTGATGTTAGGCCATATAGTGTTCTCTAATTCTGTTCATACAACAGCGTCTTAGTTTGTGTTGTGGAATGTTGGGGAAGAAGCGAGTGTTTCTTGCTAGGACAGATCACTAAGATCCAGATAAATGAAAGCCTCCCATTGGCCTTTAATACGGGGTAGAGAAAGCTCCCCTGTGTTTGGCTGTACAGGCTTGAGAAAGCTCGCCACCTGGGAAGACGGCTGCCATGGCTGTTGAGCCGAGAGTGGTCCACATGAGGCTGAGGTTCTTCTAACAAATCCACATGTCCCACATCTGTAAGCCCACTCTATCTGGTCTTCCTGTGTATATAAGTGCAGTGCAGTCCCAACAAAATTAAGCTGGATTGACTCTCTGATCCTCTCCTGGAGTGACGTATCTCCATCGTGCTTACTCCCATCAGGGTGTCGCTGTGAAGTTGCCACAAACTGACAGCGACAAGTTTATGTATAGGTTTTCCATGAGCATATTGAGGAGAATGGAAACCCAAGAACACTTAATTGTGCTGATGTGAAATCTATACAAAGAGGCTGTTTTCGAGCAGAACAAGGGAACAGTATATGGTTTTAAATCAGAAATATTGTGCAACAGGGTTTTATCCTTTCTCCATGTATATTCAAAGTGTATCCTGAACAAATAATTTGAGAAACTGGATTAAATTAAGAACATTATGACTCTGGAATTGGAGGAAGACTCACCAACAACTGCATTATGTGGATTATACAACCGTGGTCCTTGAAAGTGAAGAGAACTTGAAACACTTGCTTAAGTGAGCTATAGAAGATCACACACTAAAATCTTTAATATGGATTACATCTCCACATCAAGAAAACAAAAATACTCTCCACTGGATCAATGACCAATATTGTTATAGATGGAGAAAAAAAATGGAAATTGTCAACAATTTCCTTTTAACTTGAATTCACAACCAAACTCTGGTAACAGCAGTTAAGAAACCATAAGACCTGTGTATTGGGAAAATATACTATTAAGAATATACTATTAAGGATCTCTCCAAAGTATGAAAGAGCAAGGATGTTAGTTTAAAAACTAAGGTGTGCCTGATCCAAGCTATGTACTTTTAAGTTGCTTTCTCTGCATCTGAAAGCTGGTCAATGAGTAAGGATGACAGAAGAAGAATAATTGGTGCCTTTGAATTGTGGTATTAGAGAGACAGACTGCTGAAAGAAGAAACTAGACTGTCTTGGAGAAAGTGCAACCAAGGTGCTC
Organism: Elephantulus edwardii; assembly: GCF_000299155.1. Taxonomy (NCBI): domain Eukaryota; kingdom Metazoa; phylum Chordata; class Mammalia; order Macroscelidea; family Macroscelididae; genus Elephantulus; species Elephantulus edwardii. Next base: position 8,344,769 of record NW_006399837.1, on the reverse strand, counting down.
CTGAGAGGTAAAGATGTGGAAAAGCTAAACATTTGTCTCAACACTTGTCATGTTGTCAGGAGAGGTCAGTCCTTGAAAATGGACATGATGCTGGTAAAAGTGGAGGTTCAGCAAAAGAGAGGAAGACCCCAAGGAGCTGTATTGACACAGTGACTGTAACAATGGTCATAGGCATATTAGAGTTTGTGAGGAATGGGCATGATTGGTCAAGGTACAAATCTGTTTATAGTTGGTTATGAGGTATATATAACATAACAGCACCTAAAAACAACAAGAACACAATGAAGTGTGCTGGGATTCCCATTCTTCTCAATGTTAGCCATAATTTTTTATGATCTACACAGTCAAATGACTTTCAATAGTCAATTAAACACCAGTAAACACCTTTCTGATATACTCTGCTTTCAATTAAAATTTATCTGACATCAGCAATGATAACCCTTCTGACAAAAATCTTCTGAATCTTACTGGAATTTTTGGGCAGTTTTCTATTTACTGTTCCAACTATTTTTAAATAATCATCAGCAAGATTTTACTTGTATGTGATATTAATCAATTTACTAGTTAGGTACAAAGACCTTCTTAAATTGTATTTTGTTTTGTTCTAATGATTGAGTAGTCATTTATAAAGTAGATGGTGAAATAATCTTTCATGGAATCTCTCAGCTTGATGGGTTAACACAGCAATCACAACAATGAACTTAAATATACCAGTGACAAGAAGGTGATGCAGCAACAGAAAATAACCCAAAACTGGGCACTGGTTTAGCTGTTTTATAAAAGGTCATTTCTGAGGACCTTTTCTCAAAGAGTTCCTGATGAATCTAATTTTATTTAAAAGCAAATGCACAAGCTCTCTAGGCTTCCGGTTTTGAGTTCACTTGGGGTTGGCAAGAAATAAGTAGATGTAGCATTGTTCTACTAGTTTAACTTGTCTTGGGTGTAATACTTGCACTAAAAAGATAAATTCTGGCCAGAAGGTTTAGGTATAACAGTATAACAATGAGTTTGCCACTTGAGCAGCTAATATTTTGTGTACTGAACACAATTCCACATAACTTCAGTTACAGTATGTATCAAACAAACAGAGCCCTGTAGACATGGTGAAGCTCTAATACATATTTATGCCAAAATCACCTTCAGGCTGATGCCAAGGTTGTCTCGAATCAAAGAATTGGCTCTGTTACAATTCAAACATGCCATAAAAATACTTAACCATACATTTTTCACAAGGATTATCCCATCAAAATCCTTCCATGCCTGATCTTACAATTACAAGGCTAATGGATGAGAATTTGGAGAGAGATTTATTACCAAATTAAAGAGGAAATAGCCACATACTAATGAAATTTTAATAAATTGTGCATTATCAATGTACAAAGACCTGTGTGAAATAGTTTCTATCTTTCTCCTCAAATCTCAGACAGTTTTGTAGAGTTCGATATGAGCAGTACAGTTTTATAAAGCAGTAGCTGAATTTATAAGCATCACACAATTTTGTAAGTAGTGTAAGAATTATGAGAATACAGATATGGAGGAGGCAAATTTCGTGGTATAACCAGTTTTATTTATTTATCTTTAAAGCACTTTATAATATTAACTGTTTCTCAAGACACGTGCACTGTGGTTTGTGACATGTGGCTTCGTGATTTCACATTTCAGGTCGCCAGGACACTGTGAAGTTTGAAGCCATTGCTTGAAGCAAGCTGAATGTCTGCCTCAGAGGCCAGCACTCGTGGGAGAGGAGAGCAGCTGACCAATGCTTCTCTGGGTGTTTTCTGACAACCTCTGGGATCCATTCCAGCAAGGGTGGACACGACCAGAAGCTGTGCATACAAATGATCCTGTCATTAGAGGTTTCAGACACCAGTCTTTTCTGATTTTTCTAAAATGGTGTGTAGAAGTTGCTTTGTCTGCTTTATACAAGGAAAATAAGGCGAGTAAGATATTTCCACCTGCATTTCTTCACCAAACTCTTCTTAATACAAGTTCATCAGTTGAATTTTAAATAAATAAATAAAAACCCAATGAAACATGCCATCAAAGGAGAAGAAACGAAGAACACACGTTTTAAAGCCTTTGTTGTCAGGTTGAGAGAAGCACTAGGAAATACAAAGTCAATTTTTAAATCATCCTGACCTCATTTTCTCCATTCCTGTACTCATGCAAAATGCAACTCTGAAACTATTACAACCAAGACAAATATTTGGAGCACTGATTTATGCTGTGCGATTAAAACAAAACAAAGTGAAACAAAAACCATTTATTGCACCACCCACCAGCAGGCCTATAGTGAATGGTCCATCAGTGTTCCCATTAGCCTTCTTCACCAGAACCCACTGACAGTTACAATCTTCCTAATTAAGATAAACCAGCCCTCCAATGAATCTGTAGTACAAGAAAATCCTCCTCAAAAGGCTCAAAATAAAGAAACACAAAGCAGTCAAGCCCAGGAGAGTAAACTCCTCAAATATCAAGATATAAAACACATGAAACAGATATAACTCTGTCATCAATCAGATGTGCATAATTGTATGTGATAATATATTTCTTGATTCTGAATGATCTTTCCTATGAGAGATTAGATTATCACTCAACAGAAAACAACTCATTGCCCCTCCCTACTTTGGAAGTGATGTGTGCTTCTCTACTTCAATGACTGCATTTGCCTATGTAACTCACTGGTGGCCTAGTGGCAAGAAGTTGTGCCGCAATCCTGAAGGCATGCAGTTTGAATCCACCAGGTGCTCCACTGGAGAAGGATGGGCAGTCTCTTCCCATGTGGTTCACTGCTTTTAAAACCTCCACTGGAGGGTCAGCTATGAGTAGGTTCTTACACGATGGTACACAACAACTTGCTTTGATTTTGAGCCAACTAACATTGAACAAATGTGAAAAGGATAAGACTTTAAATGTACATATGTGGCTTGGCTTATCCTGTGTGTTCCCAGAATGCACCTTGAGTAAAACACAACTCAGGTGGCTTCTCCTGCTTCTCACGGAGGGCAGAACCCAGCCTAACCAGCCCAGCCGCTGACATCCTAAAGCAGAGAGTTTTCGGGAGACTCTTGGTCCAGTGGTTTGTACTAAAGAGCTGTGCTGCCAACCTGAAGGTATGTAGCTTGAATCAACAGTTGCTCCATGGGAGAAAGATAGACAATCCTCTTCTATGCGATTTACAGTCTCTGAAAACACGCTGGAAGGTCATATGTGAGTTTGTTCCCTCTCAGAATCAAACAATAGCAACCTGAATCAAAGCATAAGAAAAATTGTCAATATCTGTTGTATTTTGATGTGATTTGGGGGGGCCAATTGTAGCATCACAATTACTTCATTCCATCTCCAGGTCTATCTGATAACATGTTAATCTGGACCACTCTGGCAAACTGTGTCCAACTCTGGTATTTTTGAGGTTATGATAAATTATTCTGTTTGTAAAAAATCCAGCACCCCAAAGTCTTTTCCAGCTTTCGTTGATCCTGTGTGTCACACTAGAAGAGTATCACAGAGTTGCCAAGGATTTCAGTTGTCTCAGGAGCAGACTTCCACTTTTTCTCCTGACGAGCAGCCGGTGCCTTGAACCATTGACTTTTTGGTTAGTTGTAGCATCCACTTCCATAATAGCTTGCCTCCAGAAACCCTATGAACCTGGAGAAAGGATGAAAGTCACACAAGTGTTGAGGACTTTTATGATTTGCCTACAACTCGATAGCACTTAACAACAACAACAGCTGAAGGTACATAAACACCAGCAGGACTCCAGCTAATTCAGCCTTCCCACTTCAGGACTTACCCTCCCTGGTAAAAGCTTGATTTTCTTGTTTCTGTGGTCCAGCTCCCAATCTCACTAACTTGTATAGGACCATCCTTTATCAGGTAAAAGAGAGATCATCTACCGATGCAACTGCCTACAGGCCATGGTGAGTTGAGAGTTTTCTTAAAAGTCTCAATAAAATCCTTCTTGACCTGATTATGCTCAGGAAGTCTTCGTGGCTGTGATCTCTAATATTGGGCACTCCTACTCCTATTATTTACTACTAGTACCTAATACTAGGTACTCCTACAGTGGTAGTGGTGCTGTTTTCACTTCTGGTATTTTATATGAATACGTTTGAAGTCCTGATGGGATAATGCCTAATGTGTCAAATCCACCAGAGGAGAAGGCTAGCGGCCTCCTCCCAAGAAGATTTACAGCCTTGGAGAGAGGATATGAATCAGAATCTACACAACAGCAGTTCTGTTTCAGATTTGAACATAGTTGGATGGGAGAATCTTTGACACTGGGCTTAAATCTATCTGACAATTTTTGCTGGTGTCATTTCTTCTTCAGCCTCTTTGCAGAGATGGCAACCTATAACTAATGCTCAAATGATTTCTAATCTATTCCAAGGCCCCAGGAAAACTGGGAATATAAACAGAAACTAACCAGTGTTCATTATATTCTCCAGCCTGAACAAGTTGCTGGTCCATTTTCGATTGTTTACTCTGACAACAGAGAAGAGCCTTTCAAAAAGTTCTCAGGGCAAACACGAATAGATTTCACATATTATTCAAACTTGTAAAGAGCTAGACTTTATTCTTTGTCATCACAGACAAAGAAGAAAGATACCATCTGGGTTGATACAGAGAAGAAAAATAATACTCACTTGCAAGACAATAAAAAAGTCCAATTCTCTGCAACTTGGTTTAAAAATGGATAGGCTGAAAAAGGTGTAAATACTGAGGTGGGGAAGAGAGGACTTAAACTTTCCCATTAGAAAAGTGAACGTTTATGGTCTTAACTGTTTTGTGTGTGGTTAGTGTGTGTGTGTGTGTGTGTGTGTGTGTGTGTGTGTGTGTGTGTGTTTTGTTTTGTTTTGTTTTGCTTTTTTGTCTTATAATCCAATAAACAGAAGGAAGAAAACAGAGGTATTTTATATTTCAAGTTATTATCATGTTTCACATACTAAGTCACTAGGTTATTTTTCCTTTTAAGTAATTGTGTGAATCTATACTTGGACCAGGAGGCAGAAGTCAGAACAGAAGAAGGAGACACTGCATGGTTCAAAATCGGGTATGTTGCAAGGAGGAGGTCCTTGCAAAGTCCTTGGAGAGGGACGTCATGCTCGGAAGGGTGGAGGGAAGGAGAAAGAGAGGAAGACCATCAATGAGATGGATTGATACAGTGACTGGGTAATGAGGGCAGATGTGTCAGAGACAGTAAGTTGGCACAGGATAGAGCAGGTTTTTCAGAGCTGTTGTACTTAGGATCGCTATAAGCCTCAAAGGACTTGACAGCACGAAATAACAACCCAAAGAATAAATTTGATTGGCCATTTAGAACTATCATTTATTTATCTGTAGAATGCAGGTTCCAAGACTGCTTTGTTTACTGTAGGAAACAAAAGAATCTCAAAACCAAATATTTTTTTAGGCCAATGAATTAATAAGAATTAACCTAATTTCTCCCCAATAGCCTCTGACTTAGAAATACATGACAATGTTAGGACCAACCTGATGAAACTAGACTATTACTTTTATATTCTCAATTTTTTTTCCTTACCGCTAAGTATAAGCTTTTCTCCTCATTACTGTCGAAATTTAATAAATCCCACACATATTTTCTGTTATTTGTTATTCAAAGGCTCACATTCTTTTCATTACGCTTATGTGTAAGCTTTATTAAAAATTAACGTGTTCATCATATTTAACAGTTTTTATTTATTAAAAGTAAATACTTTATTTTGGTGAAGAAAGCCACAAAGTCCTTTTTTTCTCACCAGTGGAAAACAGAATTACCTTTTTTTAAGGATAATAGATATTTAAAAAAAATTCTGAGGTTATCTCACTGTCAGTAAACAATTGCTTTTTGTGTCTATTCTATAGTTATGTTCAGTTATAATCACTGTAACACACTAGAGGCAGTTGAATATTTGTTTTATAGAGGACTTTCCCAGGATCATTATTCGATACTGATTTATTACCACACTCCCTTGACAACATGCAAAACAAGCTACCTTTCTTACCCCACTTAAATTAGCTTGCCAGAGATGTATTTCATTTCCTTAAGAAACGTATGTGCAGCTCCAAGAAGAAATAGTTGGAAGAGCACCTTATGGATATAAAAACTGATTATTGATTATAGACACTTTGAGAAACACCTTTATAGCAATCATGACGGATCCAGAGAATCTATCATGTTCTCCTTAGTTCCTTTCATTTCCAGTGACACCCCTCAGGTTTTCGAGATGACAAGGACACTCTTCCACTATTTCTCCACTTTCTTTTCATTTATCATCCTAAAGTTTAATTTGAGCAGAGAAATTCTGCATTTTGGCTAGCAGCCAGTGTCAAACTGATAGGTAAAACACCCTGCTGAGTAACTTCAAAGGGCAGTAAACTTTGTTCCTTTCCTCTTAAACAGGAAGATTTCTGCATCTCATCCAGCACATTGATTTGGGGGGCTGCCTTCTTTACAACTGTAAGGATTTTTTTTTTTAGGAGCCAGTAACAGAAAACATTGACACAAATTAAGAGCAACTTATTCTGTCTGGGGGAGAGGGAGGTGGCGTGTGGGGGGGCAATCTTTCATACATCTTCATATTAACCCTGATGATTTTTTTTCCAGTTCATCTTTTTTCCCCCTTTTTATTATTATTATTATTAATTTCAATGAACATCTACAGAGATATTGGAATTCCATTCATTCATTGTTTGATACACTTTTCTCCCCACCCACTCACCCCCACCCCCACCCCCAGTTCACTCCAGTTTATCTTTTTAAAGATATCTGCCTAAGTGGAGTTCAAATTGATAAAGGCAATGCCTCCTTCCAGGAACAAAAGTCAGGCATACTAACACTCTGTTATAAAGATCTGCCTTTTCTTTTCTTTTCTTTTTTTTTTTTTTTGGTGTGTGTACTGTCAAATCGGATCTGACTGGTGCAGGAGGAGACTGATTTTCCTTCTCCAGCAGAGCATCTGGTGGATTTGAATGGTACACCTCTGGGATTGCAGTGCAGCAGAGCTGCCTTCTCTAAGCTCAGAATGTCTCTTCTGTAATGAAAACCACCGGATATGCAGGTAGCATTTGGATTTTTTCACATCAACCTGTAGAAATCAAGTTTTGGGGAATGAGTGCATCTGATTTTACTATGTCCAGTATTACTATGTTAAGTAATAAATCACCCTTGGTCTCTAGTCTAGAAATCTCTTCTTTTCTGCCAATATCCTTGCCATGGTGGTAGGGGAGTTTAGTTTTCAAGAGGGAGAACATTTCTGAAACATAATACTCCTATTGTTGTTAAGTGCCGTGAAGTCATAGGTGACTCATAGTGGACCCTACGAACGAAAGTCCTCAACACTTGTGTGACTTTCATCCTTTCTCCAGGTTCATAGGGTTTCCAGAGACAAGCCATTATAGAAGTGGATGCCACTCCTGCTTCCAAGCTTGTTTTAATCAGGGTGAGCCACCAAACACTGTTGCTATGGGTAACCATTAACACATTTCACACATCATGTCACAGCGTTCAGTTTCACAGACACTATAAGTGACCTCTGTACACAAGTGGACACACCAGGGCTATATGACCTAGAAGAACGTTTGAACAGAAACAATGAAAAACAGGCCTTAGGGCCGTGAGTTAGAGTCACCCACCTTTGACTTGGATGATAGTCCTAGACAACCATAAACCAAGACACTTCAAGATGGAATAGACTGCAAGGACATATTTAAATCAGGGACACAGAGATACTTCTCTGGGATTCTCTTAGTTCCACTTACCTTTTTTCCCCCTCTTTTTTATTGAAATTTTAATGAAAGTTTATAGAGACTTTCGATTTTCATTCATTCCTTGTTGCACAGATTTCTCCCTGCTCACCTCTCCCCACAGCAGGTTTTTCTTTGAAAAGTGCAAACAAAACAAAACACAAAACCCCCTTTCATCTTGTATGTTATCTTCAAACCAAGTCTGGTAGCAAAATAGTAGCAGAGTTCGAGAAAATGCATAGAGACATGAAAATGTTTAATAATAAAAAAAGGGAATGATGTATCTACGAGTAATTTTGTAGAGTTCCTTAGCTTCTTCATAGAATATCACACAGTTCACTGTCCAGTGCTGGGTCACATAAAATGAAAAAAAAAAATTCAAAGGTGAAGAAACCTCTCATTGGCCATCCTTGGGTTATAACTCTACCTTTAAACCAAGCAGAATACCAAGAAAGTATTCTAGCTGCTAATCCTGGTTCACCTGGGCCACTGTAAACCATGGCAAGAGAAGGTGAACGAACTGAAAAGGTGTTGTATGAGTTATGCAGAGAGTTTTATGAATAGCATTTTCCATCCATATAGATACCGACAAAGTAGATTTTGAAGATGGATTTTTCACTATTTAAATGTAAGTCCTCCTCACCTGCATTTTGTGGTTCTGAAAAATTCTATAAAAATCGGCATGTTCAAAGTCAGCTGTAATCTGGACATGCAGAGATTGGGTTGTAGAATTAGTAAAGGTGCCTTTTAATTGATGTCTTGAAATAAATGTCATGTTGTCATGACCTAAAACAATGTCAAGTACTTTGGATGTGCTTATCTCTTTTTCTACAAATAGAAAAATGAATAAATACATAAATGATAAGTGTAAGAAAGTAAAAGAGCACCAGAGCACCTCAGGACAGTGGTTTCTGAGATCTATGTAGAAATTCTGGTGGCCTTTTAGGTGAGAAGTTTTGCTGCCAACCCAAACAAAGGTGGTTCAAATCCACCATCTGCGCCAAAGTGGTCTCCTCTGCTTTGATTTATAGCCTCTGGAAACTCACTGGAATGTCAGTTATGAGTTGGTTTTGACTCAGCAGTATGTAGCAAAAACAACAATATGGGAATAGTGAACGTTTTACTCTGTATACTGTGTATGTCAGAAACCTTTTAAATAATATTTTCAGTTACTAAGAATTATTTTGTTTGGAAGTGACCAAGCTTGGTTCAAACTGACATAAGCAAAGAAAAACATTTTGATGCTTGCAATTTATAAGGCCAGTGATGGAATCTGCAGGCCAGGCTAACTAGAGGATGATACCATCAGGAATCAATTACTCTCTAGGTTTTAGTAATGCTTTGGTTATGTTATATTTGCCCTCAGATAATCTTCTTAAAGTAGAAAAAGAGTTGTTCTTGAGCACCTTCAAGTCAGAACTGACCTTCTAACAGGATTTTAGTGGCCATTTAATCAGAAAATTATCCATCTTTTTCTCTTGGTGCAGCTGGTGGATTCAAACTGAGTGCCTTTGAGATTATAGCATAGTTTCTTGCCACTAGGCTACCAGTGCTCCTGAGAAAAGAGTAGGTCCAGAAATACTTATTACTATTTCACTAACCTGATCCAAGTCGGAATATTTTCATCTGCTTCAAATGCACTTATAATTTGAATAATGACTAAAGAAAACCTGGCTGGTGAAGAGTGTGGACTGTCAAAAGAGCAATCATATGTGGGAGGAAGTGCAATCAAAGTGCTCCTTTGAAGAAAGAATGGTGAAACTTGGTCTCAGACGCTTTGGGCTTGCTGTCAGGAGGCACTTAAGGAAAAGTCAGCAAAAGAGAAATTCTCAATGAGGGAAGTTGACACAGTGAGCAATGGGCTTGAGCTTGGCAGAATCATGAGGATGGCTCAGAATAAGGGTAAGGTTTTGATCTGTTCCTCACTGAATTGTTAAGAGGAGTAGACAATTTGATGGCAACAGTATTGCTAAACATTATGAAAAGAGACTACCTTTTCTTCATGTCTTCAGCAAAATTTCAGTGATCCCATTTTTGTACCAGCATGTTGTTTTTTGTTATGTGCTGTCAAGTCTAGTCCAACTCATAGTGACCCTGTGTACAACAGCTCTGAACTCTGCTCTATCCTGAGCCAACTTCATTGTCTTTGATCCACCTACTGCTATTACCCCAGTCACTGAGTCAATCCAGCTCATCCAGGGTCTTCCTCTCTTGCACTGTTCAAGCATGATGTCGCTCTCTAAAAATTGATCCCTCCTTGCAACAGGCCAAAAGTATGTCAGATGGAGCTTCAACATCTTTGCTTCCAAGGAGCATCCAATCTATTCGTTCTCCTAGCAGTCTATGGTATATACAATACTCTTCTCCAGCACCACAACTCAGAGGCATTCATTCTTCTTTTGTCATCTCTAGTCATTGTCCAGCTCTCTGATGCATAGGAAGTAATTGAGAAGACTGTGGCCTGGATCAGGCACACCTTGGTCTCCAGAATGACATCATTGTTCTTCAGTACTCTGGAGAAGTCCATAGCAGCAGATTTTTCCAATGCAATCCATCTTTTGATTTCCTGGCTGCTGGTACCAAGAGTGTTGATTGTGGAGTCGTACAAGCTGAAGGTGTTAACAATCTCAATGACATTGCCAATTGGCCCAGTGGTGAGTTTCGTTGTTTTCTTGATGTTGAACTTCAATCCATATTGAAGGGAGCAGTCCTTGATTTTCTGCGGCAAATGTCTCAGGTCCTCCTTGGTTTTGGCAAGCAAGCTTGTGTCATCTGCATAACATAGGTTGTTGATGAGTCTTCCTCAAATCCTGATGTCACATTCCTTCTCATAAACCCAGCCTCTTGGTTGATGTGTTTTACATACAGATTGAAAAGGTATGGAGTACAGACAACTCTATATTGTGTGATGTACTGTGTGAAGTACGTGATGTCTTAGTTGACAAAGTCACAAGTTTATTTTTGGAATCAGGATTGAAGTTAGTTGTGTGTATCCCATGAGGTTTGAGACTTGAGTAATAAGACTCTAAATGAAAATTAGAGGATTCTTATTAGCAAAAGAGGTAAAGAAAGTGAGTATGCTATAAAAATAAGTAAATAAAAAAAATTTTGTGCCCTGTGATTCCTTTCATGTGTCCTTATGTTTATTCCACTGTGCAATTTATTAGGTGTCCTAACCTCTGTGGTTGCAATTGTTAAGCCAGTGCTTACTTTATTATTGCCTTCAAATCTGTACATGGCTATTTAAGATTATCGAGTAGAAATATGTATTACTAAAAAAATTTTTAAACATGTATTACTTATTGATGTGCTCTTTTAACCCTCGTCAGAGTTAGTGTCATAAATTATAATCAGCCTCATGCCAGTTCTGATCTGCTCTTGTCTATCAACTGTATGGTTTCCTGTCTGTTCACTCATTCTTCTTTCTCTCTGGCAGAAGAATCTCCCCAATCAAACTTCTTTTTCTTTCCTCTTTCTGATGATAATCGCACTGTCATTTATTAGTCACTATTTGGGGTAGTAGATATTATTCAACTCTTTAGCAGAAGACAAAAACCCCCGCAAACTCCTACTGAGTGCTTTTGTGTCAATTCCAGCTCACAGCTACTCTGTGAAAACAGAGATTAAGTGCAGTTGAACCCAAAGAGAAGAAAGACCCTATCAGGGTTGAACTACCCTGTAGAGTTTCCTTGATTGCAATCTACATGAAAGCAGACCATCAAGTCTTTCTGTGTCAAAGCCTCTGGCACCATCACCATTTCAGTTAGCAACTGAGCTCTTAACCTGTAAGTCACCAGAGCCCCTTAAACAGCAAGAGCGTCATTCAAACTTAAATAAGTTTACCATAGAAAATGTCTAACCTGGAAACATCACAGAGGACAATCACCTAAAAAGCAATAAAGCAAAATTTTCATAAAGCAAACAAACATAGGCTAAGCGCGTCTTTTGTTGCATGTTGGTCTTTTGTTAAGATAGCATTAACAGTATTATTACTTTAAGAATAGAGGTTAAGTGCAATTTGAACTAAGAGGGAGCAAAGTACTTGTGCAACAAACTAAGCCAGCCTATTCTCCCTTGAATACTAGAGCAAGGCTATTAACTTCAAATGGGACAGAGAGAATAGGCTTCAAAATGAAGCTTTCTTGCAAATTCAGTCACACATTAAGAAAGACAATTGTTTCCTCATTGCTCCTAATTTCCATGGTAGCCTAAAGAAGTAAAAGTTAAAGAGGAGTAGAAAGAATAACTAGAGCTATTCTTGTAGTGAGATAGAGAACAATAGAAAAGAAATAAGGAGAAACAATATTCCCCAATCAGGCCCATTGTTAGCAAATATAGTCTGCCAATTAACCACAAGGGACTTCCTACTGTCTAGTTCTAGATTTCTTTTTTTAATATCTATTGCATCTTTGAAAGCCCAGGTGACTGATGTGGAATCAATAAATTGAAGCAAAGTTTTCAAACACATTATTTTATAAAATATCACTTTAATGCAAAATATAAGGTTATCTATTGGAGCTACATATCAATAAAGATAAAACATTCTTTACATTCAAGATACAGGACTCTGTAATTCAGTAAATAATAGTAACATTTGAAGAAAAAAGTGAATGCCAAACTTCCATCAGATTTTATAGATTACATATGGCCATTTCAGTGTAAATTGATTAAAAGTACATCTTGTAAATCTTAGTGAGTTATAGCTGTGTCTCAGGAAAAGCTAAATAAATTGGATTCTTTTTATGTGTACTCAAACACTGACAATTCAAAGATGCCTTGTGAAAATAAATCAAAATGAGGAAAAATGGAGAAATAACGCAGACCTGAAAAGAGTACTATATCAGGAAAAATAAGTGCTGTTGTTTTCAGGGTAAGCAATGTTTCAACAAGTCCTCCAATTTATTCAGATACACAGTCAAGTTCGTGTTTAAAGATGTTCTATAGCATGAGTAGGTCAAATTTTCCTGACAAGAACCAAGTAGTAAATGCTTTAGACTTTCTAGGCATATATATTATTGGTATCTTAGTTCTAGAATGTTTTTATTCTAGAACTCAGCAGACAGTGGCAAGAAGCTGCTCTGCAATCCCGAAGGCATGTGGATCGAGGTCATCAGAGGCCATCAGCTGCTCTGAGGGAGGAAGAGGGATGGGTAATCTCCAATCTCCTCCCGTGCAATTAACTGCCTCTGGAAATCCACTAGATGGGCAGCTAGGGTCGACTCTGGTTCTACGGTACACAACACCAACAACACGCTCTAATATTTAATGAAACAAGCTACAGGCTGTTCGCCAAAGAGACTATTCAAATGACCAATAAGCACAGAAAAAACACCGCTCAGCATGATTACTGTTTGGCATTTGTCATTGTTGGGCACATTTAAGTCGATTCCACTTTACAGTGACCCT
>NW_006399837.1:8309097-8331467 GCF_000299155.1 Elephantulus edwardii | reverse complement strand
GCAGGGAGAAGGGTGCAACAATGAATGAATGGAATCCCAAAATCTCTGTAGATGTTCATTGAAATGAAAAATAAACAACCTAAATTAAAAAAAAAAAATTGCTGCCCCACAGAGTTTCCATGATGATAGTCTTTTAAAAAAGCTATACAGACTGTTTGGTAGACTGTTATATCTGTATCTCACCAAGCTTCTGGTGGATTTGAAATGCCAGTCTTTCAGTTAGCAGTGAAATGCTTAACCACTGTGTTACCTCTCATTCACTCGTTGCCGTTATATCAGAGCTGATACCAGTTGACCATCTATTGGCCATAACTTTCAGAGGAGGAAGTTTTCAATCCTTCCCAGAGCCAGTGGTAGATGCTAACAGCCAGAGAGGCACAGTTTTAGGTTAGCAGTACCATTCTCTACAGCTCAGGCCACTAGAGGCTCCAGAAATGCCTTTATACCAGACAACTAACTCAAAGACACTGAGCTGATTTTGGCTCATGGTGCCTGATAGGACAGAGTAGAACTGCCTCTTTGGATTTTAAAGGCTAGACTCTTTAAGTAAAGCAGATGGCCTCATTTTTCTTCCACTAAACAGATGGCAGGTTTCAACTATGACTTTCCAATTAGCAGCTAAAAGTCTTAAGGGAAGTGAGTGACATCATGCTTGGAAAGGTGGGGTGGGGATGGGGTGTCAGCAAAAAAGAGAAAGATCCCAAACAAGATGGATTGACCCCATCTGAAGGGTTCAAGTGTGTCAGAGATGATGAGGATGGCACAGGAGAGAGCAGGGTTCAAAACCCTTATTCGCAAGGTCACTAAGAGCTGTTCTCAACTGGAGAGCACCTAAGTACAAGAATAGCATTACCTCTGGACAGACTCCTGTATTTCAGTTGTTCTTGGCTTCTTTTCTACTTCCCCCATCCAGATTGTAAGCTCTGTGTGTGCTAAGTTTTGCTCTGTGCTGTCGCCCGCTGTGTACCTGGCTCTAAGATCACTACTGCACATTGTTCCTGTTGTTATGTGCGATCAAATCAACTCATAGCGACTCCTAGCAATCCTATGAATAACAGGTTAGAAAATCCTGTGGCATCGTCACGAATTCAACCTGCTCCAGCTCATTGTCACAGTCGCTCTGTCCCTTGACTCTCTCCTCTCTTTTGCTGACCTTCTACCTTTCCAAGCATGAAGTCTTTTTCCAAGAACTAGACTCTCCTGACAACATACTCAAAGCTTATGAGAGATGTTTTACCATCCTTGCTTCTAGGAATTAATTTGTTGCCTGATTGACTGGATAAACAAATGAATGTTTACTTTTCTCAAATTAATTTCTAGGGCTACTGTGTAGTTCTCAGCAGGATATTTGAAATTTGACTTCACTTAACCAGCCAAGAATTCAGTTCTCACTCATAGTTACTCTAGGAAACAGAGTAGGGCTGTTCGACAGGATTTGAAAGGCCAGGCATCTATATGGAAGTAAACAGCCATCTTTTTCCTCCAGCAGAGTGTTCCATACTGTTGTTGTTGTTGTTGATTGTCTTCGAGTTGAGCCCAACTCAAAGCGACCCTATGAACAAAAGACCTGACATCCCTCTACAACTACCGATGTTTATCAATGTTCATAGAGTTTCCAGAGGCATGTTGTTTAGGAACTGGATGCCACTCCTGCTTCCAAATCGGTCATATTATGTTACTGTTGTTTTATGCCCTTTAGTCACCTATGATGTATAGCGACCCCATGTGCAGCAGCTCTAAACCCTTCCCTATCCTGAGCCAATCTCACTAATTGTGACACACCAACTGCCATTACCCCAGTTACTGTATCAATCAATATCATTGGAGTTTTCCTCTCCTGTCTGTCCACCCTTCTGAGCATCGTGTCCTTCTGTGAAGACTGATCTCTCACCACTGGGCCAATTGGCAACACCAAATTAGATGGAGAAGAGATTGAGGTTGTTAGCAATTACAGCTTACTTGGATCCACAATCAACACTCTTTTTTTTTTTCTATAATTATATTTTATTAATTTTCATAAACATTTACAGAGATTTTGGGCTTCCACTCATTCATTGTTGCACTATTCTCACTCTTAACTCCAGCAGTAAGGAAATCAAAAGACAAATTGCATTAGAAAAGTCTTCTGTCATGGACCTCTCCAGAGTGCTGAAAAGCAACGATGTCAGTCTAGATACAAAGGTGAGCCTAATCCAGGCCGTGGTCTTCTCAATTACTTGTTAAGCTTCAGAGAGTTGGACAATGACTAAGGATGAGAGAAGAAGAATAGGTGCCTTTGAGTTGTGGTGCTGGAGAAGAGTCTGGAACATACCATGGACTTCCAAGAAATCAAATAGGTCTGTCTTGGAAAGGGTGAAACCATGTCTCTCTTTGGAGGCTAGGATTTTGAAGTTCCACCTCACTTACTTTGGACACATGGCCAGGAGAGATTGGTCTTGGAGAAGTTTCATATACTACTCCTCATTGTCAGTGAATTGGAACCACCTCAAAGCTGACCTTCCAGAGGGTTTTCAGAGGCTGTTAATTGCACAAGAGAAGAATGCCCATTCGTCTTCCAAAGAACTGCTGGCAGATTAAAACTGTGTGCCTTTCAGATTGCAACACAGCTTTTTACTGCTTGGCCACCAGAGCTCCCTATTGTTATTGTTTTTAAGTGCCATCGAGTTGAGCATAACTCATAGTGACCTGCACCCTGTTCTGTAAAGATTGTCAATTCCTAAATTCATAGAATTCCAGAAGCATGTTGTTTGGGAGGTGGATGATACTCCTGCTTCCAAACCAGACCAGCTGTTAATTCACTGTACTGAGGTAACTTGGGGTTGCTATGAGGCTGTACCACTTTGAAGAATGTTTATTCCAAAAACAATTGACACAAAGCCTGAAGGCCACAAGCCCTAGGGCCCAGCTGACTTTTAGATACGCAGGCCTGCCCACAAGTTCCTGATTGGCTCTAAACAAGAGGCTTCCAGCCCACAGCTCATTGTTAGCCAAATTCAGCAAATCTAATCAGTTCATACACAGTTGTGAACAAAATAAAAACAACCAAACAGCCCAGTACTCAACCCTCAATCAAAGCAAGAAGAACCTTCCAAAATCCAGCCGCTTCACTTATGAGCCTCTAAACTGGAGACTCAGTTAGAACCCAGGCATCTTTTTAAATACGCAGGACTGCCAGCCAGGCCCTGATTGGCTCTAACCAAGAAGTTTCCAGATGACAGCAACCCTGTAAACAATGGTTCTGAACCTTGCCCTTTCCTGAGTCAACCTCACCAACTCTGACACACGTGACTGACAAGCTTCAAATGGTTTCTATTTAATGTGAGAAAAACCTCATGAATGCATACATATTTATTAAGGCCATGTTAGGGAGCTTTGGTGACTTAGTTGTTGTGGTTAGGTGCCTTTAAGTCACGTACAATTCATAGTAAGCCAATGAAAAATGGATCGGAACCTCATCCTGCTCTGTACCATCCTCATAATCTCTAATGAACTTGAGCCCATGGCTGTACTTCCTTCAGTCATTGTGTGAATGCATCTTTGTAATACTCTCTTTCACAAAGCCTTCACCTTTACAAGCATAATGTCCTTTATCAATGAATAGCCTCTCCTCACTAGACCATCAACAGAGAACTGTCAGAAATATAAGAAATATCAATGCCAATTTTAGATGGATTTTGACTGAAAGCAGAGAGTACCAGAAGGATATCTATTTGTGCTTTCTTCAATATGCAAAGGTATTTGACTATGTGCATCACAACAAATTGTGTCTAATATTGGGAAGAATGAGAATTCCCAAACACTTGATTGTGCTCATGCAAAACCTAGACCAAGACCAAGAAGCTGCTGTCCAAACAGAGCAAGGAACACTGCACAGTTTAAAATCAAGGAGTGTATCAGGGATGTATTCTTTCTCCATAGCTTCTCAATCGATATGTGAAATAAATCAGTCAGGAGACTTGACTTTATAAAGAATAATGTGGTGTCAGGATTAGACTAAGACTCATCAACAATCTGTTTTATGCAGATGACACAATCTTGCTTGCTTAAGCCAAGGAGGATTTGAAGTATTTGCTTCAGGAGGTTCAAGATTGTAGCCTTAAATATGGATTGTATCTCAGCATGAAGGAAACAAGTGTCCTCACTCCCAGGTCAACTGGCAGTATCCTCTGAGATGGAGAAAAGCTTGAGATTGTTAATGATTTCAACTTGTTTGGATCCACCATGACATCCTTGACACCAGCAGTCAGTAAATAAAAAGACAATTTACTTTAAATAGTCTACTGTCAGGGACCTTTCCAGGGAGTTAAAGAGCACAGATGTCAGTCTAGACCCTAAGGTGCACCTTATGCATGTCATGGTCTTTTCAATTTCTTGCTAGGCATCTAAGAGCTGATAATGAATAAGGATGACAGAAGAAGGACCAATGTCTTTGAGTTGTGGTGCTAGGGAAGAGTATTGAACATACCATGGGCCGTGAAGAAAGCAAATAGGTCTGTACTGGAGAGGATGAAACCAGGTTGCTCCCTGGAGGTAAGGATTTTGAAACTCCATCTTACATACTTTGAGCATGTTGCCGGGAAGGACCAATCCTTGGGGAAGGAAATCATGCTTGGAAGGGTTACAGAATCTCCCAGGGCAAGAAGATGAGATGGATTGTCCCAGTGCCTGTGGGAATGGGGTTAGATGTATCAGAGATCATGAATTTGGCTTAGGAGACAATAAGGTTCTGATCTGTTGCTTATAGGGTCACTACCAGTCATAGTCATTTCTGTAACACATAACAGCAACATATCTAAAATATGTGAGATGAAGCTTTGCTGTCTTTGCCTCTAAGGTACACTCTGGCTTAACTTTCTTCAAGACATGTTGGCAATTCAATGGGATATTCCTTACTCTTGTCTAAAACTAAAACTGAAAAACATCAATTCTTCTGTAGTTTTTAATCATTATTCAGCTCTCAGATGCATAGCAAGTGTCTGAAAAGATGATAGACTGAACTAGGCACACTGTAATATTCAAACTGACATCATTGCTCCTAAATAATTTGAAGAGGTCCTTGACTGCCGTTTTTCCCAATGTAATATGTCTCCTGATTTTTTGCCTGCTGGTATCAAGGGTGTCACTTGTAGATACAAGTAAAATAATATCAATGATAATTCCAATCCTTTCTTCATCTGTCATGATGTTGCCTATTGGTCTAGTGTTGAGGATTTTTCTTTTCTTGATGTTGAGCTGCGATCTATACTGAATGCTGTATTCTTTGATCTTCTGTAGCAAGTGCTTCAATTCCTCCCCACTTTTGACCATGTTGTTTCATTTGCATAACACAGGTTATTGATGAGTCTTCTTCAGATTCTGATGCCACATTCTTCTTTGTATAGTCCAGATTTTTGAATAATTTGCTCAGCATACAGATTGAGTAGATATGGAGAAAGTATACAATTGTGACACATATGTTTCATAATTTTAAACTATGCAATGTCTCTTGGCTCTGTTTGGACAGCAGATTCTTGGTCTAGGTATATTATATGAGCACAGTTAAGTGTTCTGGGATTCCCTTTATTTTCAATTTTAGTCATAACGTGTTGTGATCCACACAGTCAAATGTCTTTGCATAGTCAATGAAGCACAAATAGGCATTCATCTTATATTCCATGCTTTCAGCAAGGATCCGTCTGACAGTAACCACAATATCCCTAGTTCCACGGCCTCTTCTAAACACAGCTCTAACTGCTATGTCACTATACTGTTCCAGCCACTTTTTTTATGATCATCAGCAATATTTTACTTTCATTTGTTAATAATAATAATGTTTGATTATTTCCACATTATGTTGGCTCACCTTCCTTGGGAATACGAACAGATATGGATCTCTTCCCGTCAGCTGGCCAGACAGCTGTCTTCCAAATGTCTTGACGTAGGCTGATGAGTCTGTGGCTCAGTGGTAAGGAAATGGGTTCTAACCAGAAAGTATTTTGTTTGAATCTGCCAGCTTTTTAACAGAGAGAAATGGAAAGTCTCCTCCTATGAGATTTACCACTCTGAAAATCCACTGCAGGGTCAGCTATGAGTTGGTTCGGACTCAACAGTAATCAGCAACAAACAAGTTCATGTTAAGAGTGCTTATACATATATGTAAGTATGTTGTTATTGTTTTTGATTGCCACAGAGTCGAAGACGAGTCATAGCCATCCTATGAACAAAAGACCTGTTGTATAACATTCATCATTTCTCTAAGTTCATACAGTTCTACAGGCATACTGTTTAGGAAGTGGATGCCACTCTTGCTTCCAAGACTGTCTCGATCTGGGAGCTCCATCAAACACTGTCCATCACAGGTAACCATTATGGCATTTGACACGTCAGTGTCACAGTGTTCAGCATCACAGCAACCATGAGTTACCTCTGTACAGCAAACTGAAAGACCAGTGCTATACCACCTATAAAAATGTTCATTCCAAACATAATTAAATCCAGTTGTGAATGAAACAAAAAAACAGTCAACACCCGAGTCTCAACCAAAACAAGAGAGCTCATCCTATACACTCCAACCACTCCACACATGTATGTCAATGAGAATAATGATTTACAGTCTATGAGATTTGGATCATTACAGGAAGACATAGAACAAAGACTAGAAATAGTATATAAATGGTTTTGACTGAACAAAGTAATATATACACACACATATATATATAATGATATGAATTTTATACATAAGTATATATTTATAACATAATATTATATTTAGTAACTAAACCAAAAACCAAATCCACTGTTGTTTAATTGATCATTGATCCAAGTTCACCCTTCCACTGGGTTTCTGAATCTATAAATCTTTACAGAAAACTGCTCATCTTTCTCTCATGGGCCAGACTCTAGACTCTAATCACAGACCTTGCATTTAGCAGCATAGCACACAGCATTCTATGTCATCAGGCTACTACTTAATACATCACTTTCTTTAGTCATTCCTCTTACATCAGGACCGACTCATAGGTGACCCTCCAGCGGGTTTCCAGAACTGTTAATGACATGAGAGAAGATTGCTTATTTTTCTTCCACTTACCCTCTACACACCCGCCCCTCCTGCCCATCTTGAAAGCAGGAGTGGCATTTACTTCCTAAACAACATGCCTCTGGAAACTCTTTTGAACTCTGATAAATGTTGATAGTTATAGGAAAGCTTCAGGCCTTTTGTTCATAGAGTACTGCTCAACTCAATGGCAATTAACAACAACAAATTCTCCCTCAATCTCCCCCATCAGACACAAGTGGATTGAACCACTAAAGAGGTATAGTCTTTGTGTCAGCAGCATAGCCCTAGGCCACCAGAGGTCCATTTAGCACACAGTATTCAAGAAATACTGGGGTGTTGTTTTTACTACATCAACATTGCATGCAAAAAACCCTTTGGTATAGTCAGACAATGGAATACCTTACAGCATTGTAAAAGCAACACACTTGTAAAACAGTACATAACATCGGTGAGTCTGGAAGACATTATGCTGAGTAAAATATTTTAGTCACTAATGGACAAATACTGCACAACACCACTGTTATAAAATAGGACTGACACGGAGGCTGGTGAGGAGAATAGGAAAAGTGTGAATTGTTAGTGAACACTGTATTGGAAGAGATGAAGGGAAGAACTAGATAAAAGAAATACATGATCAGGCATCATGTGTATGACAACAACCTGGAATAAAAGGTGCATTCTAAAGTGGACTGGGGGAAGGGGCAGGAAGAGGGAGGGAAGAAAATGGGGAACAATGAATAAATTAAAAAGTAATCTAAATGACACGAAGAGTTTTGAACAAACCATGGACTCCCAAGAGAATAAGCAGGTTTATCCTGGAGGGAGTGAAAACGGGCTGCTTTATGGAGGCAAGGATTTTGAAGCTGTCTCAGGTACTTTGGGCATGTGGCCGGGAGAGATCAGTCCTTGGAGAAAGACATCACGCTTGGAAGGGTGGAGAGACAGTGCAGGAAACGAAGAGCCTGGATGTGATGGATTGACGTAGTAACAGGGGTAGTAATGGGAGTAGGTGTGTCGGAGACAGCGAGACTGACTCAGGATAGAGCAGAGTTCAGAGCTATTGTGCATAGGGTCACTATGAATCACAGGCAACTTGATGGCATATAAAAACAACAAAAGACAAAAGATGGTATTTTTTAAATCCCATTTGAAAAATGCTATTCAGTCAATTGTACATTTTTATTAAAACTTTCATAAAAAGAAACCACAAAGCTAGTGGCGATAAACAACAAAAATCTAACATCTCAGAGTCTTGGAGACTAGAACTACAAATAATTTTGTGAGCAAGGTTACTAACTGTTTGCAATTTCTAGATAGGATCCTTTCTTGTCTTTTCTAGTTTCTAACGCCCCAGGTCTGGCTTGGCTGATAGGAGCATCTTTACATGGTTTTTCTTGTGTATCTCTTCATCTCTCTTGTAGAACACTACTCATCTTGGAGTAGGACTAATCCTACTCCAAATAAAACCTCTTGCTAACTTACTGATAAAATGACCTTATTTCCAAACAAGGTCAAGTTCAAAAGTACTGAAGGTTACAGCATTGACATAACTTTTTGGAGAATAACATTCAACCTATAACATCACCACTAGGCAGGAGTGGCATCCACTTCCTAAATAACGTGCCTCTGGAAACTCTATGAACTTTAATAAATGTCGATGGTTGTAAGGGGGCTTCAGGCTTTTTGTTCATGGGTCGCTGAGAGTTGTGCTCAAC
The DNA here is from genome assembly GCF_000299155.1 of Elephantulus edwardii. Lineage (NCBI taxonomy): Eukaryota > Metazoa > Chordata > Mammalia > Macroscelidea > Macroscelididae > Elephantulus > Elephantulus edwardii. The sequence goes on along the minus strand of NW_006399837.1, from coordinate 8,322,713 downwards.
TCAAAGGCAATCAACAACATTTAAGGACATACAAAAGGAATTACATTAAAACATGGATAAAAAATGATAGAGAAATACAAGATTAAAATGTAGAGAAAAAAAATACAAAGCTTTTTTTAAAAGACAGAAAGATGTAGATCTATAGATAACCAAACAGCAAAGTCACTGCTCTCAAGTTGGTTCTGATACATAGCAACTCTATAAAGCAGAGTTGAACTGCTATTTACAATGTCTAAGGTTACATGTTTTTGAGGGAGCTGATTGCCACATCCTTTTCCTGAGGAGTCACTGGTGGGTTTCAACTACCAACTTTTCAATTAACATGGTGGTAGAATGCTTTAACCAAAGTGCCACTGAGGGCTTCTTGGATGAATTTCTAGATCATCCAAAAATTAATAGAGGATAAAAAATACATTAAATTAGCAGAAGCTCTTATTGAGGCTTCTGCATGATTTTCTAGTTAGAATATGTGTTATATTTTTCATAGAAGAATAAAAGAAAAGAGAAATAATTTCCTAGAGACTGAGAATAGTGATTTTCTAATACAGGTGAATCTAGTGTACATGTTTAAATTGTTGTTGTTGTTGTGTGTCATCGAGTTGCTTGCCACTCTTAGGGACCCTGTATACAATAGCCCTAAAACCTGCTCTATCCTGTGACAACCTTATTGTCTCTAACACACCTACCCCCATTATCCCAGTCACTGAAATAATCCATCTCATCGAGTGTCTTCCTCTCTTGCACTGCCCCTCCACCCTCTCAAGCACGATGTCCCTCTTCAAGGACTGGTCCCTTCTTGCAACATGTCCAAAGTATGTCAGAATCCTTGCCTCCAAGGAACAGCCTGCTTCACCCTCTCCAGGACAAACCTGTTTGTTCTCCTGGCAGTCCAGGGCATATTCAATACTCTTCTCCAGTATCACAGCTCAAAGTTATCAATTCTCCTTCTATCCTCCCTAGTCATTGTCCAACTTTCTGACACACAGCAAACAATTGCAAACACCATGGCCCGGATCTTGGAAGAAGGAGTGTCATCCATTTATTTCCTAAATAACATGCCTCCAGAAACTCTATGAACTTGGATAAATGTCGATAGTTGTAAAGGGGTTTCAGAGCTATTGTTCATAGGGTCACTATGAGTCATGCTCTACTTGAAGGTAATAAAAAACAACAACATGGCCTGGATCAGGTGCCCCTTAATCTCCAGAGTGATGTCATTGCTCTTCAGTACTCTGGAGAGGTTCTTGATAGTAGACTGCCCCAATGCAATTTGTCTTTTGATTTCTTGGCTGCTTGTACCAAAAGCGTTGATTGTGGAGCCAAGAAAACTAAAACTGTTAACAATCTTGGACTTTTTACCTTCTAACATAGTGCTGCCAGTTGGCCCAGTGATGAGAATCTTTGTTTTCTTGATGTTGAGCTTTAGTCTATATTGAAAGGTCCAGTCCTTGACCTTTTGCAGCAAGCACTTCAGGTCCTACTCAGTTTCAGCAAGCAGGGTTTTGTCATCAGCATAATGCAGGTTTTATTCCATTAAATCACTAGAAATGTTAAAAATAAAATTTCAAGTACTTGGAAATGTTTCTAAAAAACTTAATTATTTTAGTGTTTACATGCCTAGTGTCCACAGATCCCATGTTTTATAGATTTTTACTTCTTAGAATATTTTCTAGCAGAAGACAGAGTATAATTCTGTGTTTTTGTAAGGGGAGGGGAGAGTTCAGAGAAGAGGAGAAAAAAAATCCCTAAAGGTCTCGAGGAAAGACAAAACCAGTAGTCTTAATATGCCCTTGGAGAATCAACTTAACAATCTAAATTGGTTTCTTAGGAGACTACTATCAAGTCATTTAATAAGAAGGTCCCTATTTCTAGGATTCTATTCTCTTCTAATCTAAAAATATCTTGGAACGTGATAGTCTGGAAACCATTTCTAAACTTGGCTTTATTGAATGGCATTTTATACCAAATTCAGTTGCTTTATAAGGAAAAGATTGGGTTAGATTTTTGTTTTACACATTATTTTAGACATTGAAAATGTATTCTGAGGTTTAAAGCATAAGAAAGTAATTCAAAATTACATTTGAAAACATACCAGGTATGAAAGTGCACACCAGACTAGAATATAGAATGAGGTTACATTTCTGCATTTACCACTAATGTCCGTATGACCTTAGGTATTTATCTTAGGTCATATAGACATTAATTTTGCCTTGCAGCTTAGTTCTCTGATCTGAAAAACGAAGAGAGTGAAAATAAGGTTCTTGGAAGTTCCTTTTCAAATCTAAAAAAAAAATATTCTGCAAAGTGTTATAAATACTGCCGTCTCAATATTTTAAAAATATACAAATTCTCAGGGGAGCTCTGGTGGCCTAGTGGCAAGAAACTGCACTGCAATCCCAGAGGCACACGGTTCAAACCCACCAGATGCTCTGCCAGGAAAAGGAGGGACAATCTCCTCCTGTACCAGTCAGATCCGATTTGACGGTACACACACACACACAAAAATAATAAAATAAACAAAAATAGACAAATTCTCTGACCACTGAGATGTACTTTTTAAACTTTTTCCAAAGTGAGGTAAAATACCAAGTCCCAAACAAGAAAAACTTAACATAGAATCTTGTATTAGTTCAGTGTTGGACAAAGGCTACAGAAAATAAAACAGGTTTTCCTGAGTTATTTAAACATACTACCAACAACCAGAATGACCAGATGATGATGATAATTGGCTTTCAGTCAATCATTTCTCATGAAAAGTGGTACAAAAATGTGTTGCTTTTCTGTGCTGTTGAGTTGACTATGACTCTTAGCAATCCTGTGAACAATGACTCTGAACCTTGTCCTCTCCGGATCCAAGCTTACTGTGTCCGACCCACCTAGCCCTATTTCCACCGTCCCTGTGCCAACCCATCACATCAAGGTTCTTCCTCTTTCATGCTCACCCTCTATCCTTTCAAGCGTGATGTCCTACTCCAAGGACTGGCCACTACTGACAGCATGCCCAAAATTTGTGAGATGGAGTTTCATAATTCTTGCCTTTAGGGAGCAACCTGATTTTATTTTCTCCAGGTCAGAGCATGGCATGTTTCACGCACTTCTCTAGCACCCTAACACAAAAGCAGTAATTCTTCTTCTGTCATCCTTAGTCATTGTCCAGATCTCAGATGCATAGCAAGCAATTGAGAAGACTATGGTTTAGATGTGGCAAATATTCATCTTTAGACGGACATCATTGCTCTTCAGCATTCTGGAGAGGTCTTTGACAGCGAATTTCCCCAGTGCAACCCATCATTTGATTTCCTGACTGCTGCTGCCAAGAATGTTGATGGTGAATCTGAAAAAGTACAATAGTGAAGAAATGCAATCCTTTCTCCATGTATCGTGATATTACCTACTGTCCTGGTGGTGAGGATTTTCATTTTCTTGATGTTGAGATGTAATCCACGGTCAAGGCTGAAATCCTTGATCTTCTACAGAGAGCAGAAGCTTCAAGTCCTCACTTTTGATGAATAAGATTGTGTATCTTCATAGCATAGGTTGTTGATGAGTCCTCTTCTGATCCTGCTGCCACAGTTCATTTAGAAAGATCCAGCTTCTCAAATGATCTGTTCAGGACATAGCTTGAAAAGGTTTAGAGAAAGGATAGATGACTGGTGCACTCTTTCCTTGATTTTAAACCGTATAGTGTTCTCTTGCTCTATTCCAATAATAGCATCTTGGTCTAGGAGAAAGTTACATGAAGCAAAATCAAGTGTTCTGGGATTCCCATTCTTCTCAATGTTAGTCCTAATTTGTTAAACTTACACAGTGATATGCTTTTGCATAGTCAATAAACACAAGATGTATTCCCTGTTATTCTCTGCTCTCAGCCAAGGCTTATCTGACGTCAGCAGTGATATCCGTAGTGTGTCATGACCTTTTCTAATTCCAGTGTATTTCTGGCCAGATTTAGACTTAAAATACAGCAATATTGAAACTCCAGTATAAGTTCAAGGAGTCTTATGGTGGAATTCCAAGTTGGGCTGCTAACTGGGATCAGAAATTGGAATCCTCCAAAAAGCTGCTGTGTGGGAGAAGGATGGGCAGTCTCTTTTAGTAAAGGTGTAGAGGCGCAGAAATCAGAGGAAGGGGGATCACAAGTGGGAACTTACTTGAGGCCTCAACTTTCACTGTTTCTTTTCATAAAGGTGCATTCTTCAAGCTGGACACACTTTTGCCCTTGGTGACACGTGGGAAATAATTTAAGTGTCACTGTCCCCCATGTTTCTGCTTCTCTCTTATCCATATGTTATTAAGTCCTTTTTTGTTTTATAAACCTCTTTCACTCTGCCCAAATGTTGATAAAAATCTTTAATAAATTCTACTTGGAAATGAAAGAAGTGCTAGATTCTGGATTCCTAAAATTACCAAGGTCTAAAATCTTTGATAAAACTCTACTGACATATAAATGTATCTCTCCATCTTCTTTCATGATTAAGTGCACATCCTGGGAAGTAAAACTATAGAAGACAATTGTGGTTTTAGTAGGTGTCCAGCCGAGTAAGACTCATGGTGACCTTATAAACAACACTGCTGAACCCCGTTCTATCCTGGGCCATCCTCATCAGCTCTGACACACTTGAGCCCATTGCTGCAGTCACTGTGTAAATCTGTTTTGTTAAGGGCCTTCTTCTTTTTCCTTGACCCTCCACCTTTCCGGACATTATATCCATTTCCAAAGAGTAGCTTCTAATAACATCCCCAAAATGCAGGAAGCTTCACAATTTTGCCTTTAAGAAGTACTCTGGCTGCATTGTCCCTATATTGTCCTTAAAATATCTATAACATTCTCCTTAACACCTTGCATGATAACGATGTCAACATAATTATTTCTATCTTGGTTATGAACTCCATGTGAGCAAGTAGCACATGTCATTATAAATTTACACTTATTTTTACACATTGAATGCTCATTAAATGTCTGTAAAATTGATATTGAATACATGAAGACTGATTTGGTATTTTTAGTTTTGTTTTGACTTCTTTAAATTATTTATCCTCCACATGTTTCAGTGTTCCGTTGAGTAAGGCAAGGCAATGATAACATCACAAAGATTTGATGTTGAAATAATCCACTTCCTAAAAATCATGCCTCTAGAAACTCTATGAACTTAGAGAAATGTTGATAGTTGTAGAGGGGCTTCAGGCCTTTTGTTCATAAGGTTGCTATGAGTTATGCTCTACTCGAAGGCAATCAACAACAACAATATAAATATAAAGAAATTATGTTGTTATTACAATTACAGATACAGCATCATGTGAACCAACTACCAGCAAGTCAATTCCAACTCCAAGTGACCCTACAGAACAGTTGAACTACTCTGTAGAATTTCCAAGGCTGTACATCTTGATGTTCTTCCAGGAAGTGACTAGTGGATACAAATTGTTGCCTTTCAGCAGCTCAACACTCAATACATTCTGTTATCAGAGATCAGTGTCTGTTTAAGAGTGAGAAATGGTCACAAACTCAGTGAAGTATGTACCCTACCTGTCTTCTACTCTTTCTGAAATGTGAACTTGAACCCAAGTATCATTGACAGGAGCAACCCCAAGACATTGAGGTCAAGCTTCTGTTTTATCCAGAGAACTGGTCATAGGATGGTGTCAGAAAGATTGAGATGGACAAATGCACAATTTCTCTACCAATTTTGTTGTTCACCACCATATTTCAACAAGCAGGCATTTCCCTGGCTGCACTCACCAAGTTATGCCAAGGAATCTGGAGGACAACCACTTGGCCAACTGACTAGAAATATCCATATAACAATTGTTCCAATTCCAAAGAAAGGTGACCAGAGTACGGAAATTATCTACCAATATCATTACTATTATATGCAAGTAAGATCCTGCTGAAAATTATCCAAAAACGACTGGAACAGTACATCAACAGAGAACTAACTGCCAGACTTGCAGGCTGGGTTTAGAAGAGGCCATGGTACTAGAGATACTATAGTTAATGTTAGATGGATCTTGGCTTAAAGCAGAGAGGAATGTTTCTCTATGTTTCATTGACTCGGCAAAGACATTTGACTGTGTGGATCACAACAAACTGTGGTTAACTCTGAGAAGAATGGGGATCCCAGAACACTTGATTGTACTTATGCGAAACCTATACTTAGAACAGGAAGTAGTCATCAGAGCAAAACAAGGAAACACTGAATGGTTCAAAATCTATACTGGTGTACACCAGAAATTATCCTCTCTACATACATGTCAATCTATATGCAGAACAGATCATCCAGGAGGTGGGGCTCTGTGAGGAGGAATGTGACATCAGGATTGGAGGAAGACTCATCAAAAACCTGCATTATGCAGATGACATAACCCTGCTTGCTGAAACTGAGGAGGACCAGATGTGCTTGCTGCAGAAGGTCAAGGACTGCAGCCTTTAATATGGATTGAAGCTCAACATTAAGAAAACAAAGATTCTCACCACTGGGCCAATTGGCAGTATCATGATAGACAGTGAAGAGATTGAGATTGTTAACAGCTTTAGTTTGCTCGGCTCCACAATCAACATTCTTGGTACAGCAGCCAGGAAATAAAGAAATTAATTGCATTGGGAAAGTCAGCTGTCAGGGGCCTCTCCAGAGTACTGAAGAACAATGATGTCAGTCTAGAGATTAAGGTTCGCTTGACTAAGGTCATAGTTTTTGCAGTTACTTGCTATGTATCAGAAAGCTGGACAATGAACAAGGATGATAGAAGAATTGATGCCTTTGAGCTGTGGTGCTGGAGAAGAGTACTGAATATACCATGGACTGCTAGGAAAACAAACAGGTTTGTCCTGGAGAGGGTGAAGCCAGAATGTTCCCTGGAGTCAAGGATTCTGAAGCTTTACCTGACATTCTTGAGCAAATTGCAAGAATAGATCAGTCCTTGGCAAGGGATATCATGCTTGGGAGGATGGAGGGGCAGTGCAAGAGAGGAAGACCCTCAATGAGATGGATTGATTCAGTCACTGGGGTTGTGGGGGTAGGGGAGTGTGTCAGAGACAATAAGGTTGTCACAAGATAGAGAAGGTTTTATAGGGTCACTATGAGTTGCAAGCAACTTGAAAGCACATAACAACCACAAGTATTGACTATATTTCAATTGATGATGACCTTATATTACAAGAAAAAAACCATCTTTGTTCAGTCCTGTGGCACCTTCTCAGTTACCAGCATGTTTAGCAAATCCTTACAGCTACTGTGCCAATCCGTCCCAGTGATGGTATTTCATGCCCCCCATAGCTCTTCACTTTACCAAACACGTGACCTCTTCCCTGTTTGTTTCCTCCTGGAGCTGCGTCCAATCCAAGCAGATGGAACAAGATTTTCTTCCTCTTTTAGGACTTCAGGTTTCCTAAAACTACCCTCGTGATGTTAATGCTTTGGATCCTATAATCAAGGAGTTTGAAAACCATACTTTTGATGTTCTGACTCTTTAATAAAATAATTTTCAAATTCTTTATTCTTCAACTTCTTTGATTTGGTTTACATATAGCAACACTGTTAGAAGAGGGACTGTTTTCTAAAGGTTCAGCATCAGAGGAGAGAATGTCAAAGTGTCACTCTTGACTGCAGTCATGGCTCGAGCACTTGCTAGCGGTTGTTATTGTTGTTAGGTGCCGTTGAGTTGTAGACAACTCATAACAACTCTATGAATGAAAGGCCTGAGCACTGTTCATAGAGTTTCCAGAGGCAAGCCATTTCCAAAGTGGATGCCACTCCTGCTTCCAAGCTTGTTCTACTCAGGAAGTTCCACCAAACACTGTCCACCATGGTAACCACTTGCTAGCACAGTGACTCAAAATGAATCACAGATTAAAACTCCTTGGCAGGGTTTTCAAGGCGGGGTGACCTAACCTGGCAGGAGCAGATTCTTACTTCTTTTTGCCAAAGAGTCACTGGGTAGTTCCAAAATATCAACCTTTTAGTTGTCAATCTTACACTTAACCATTTGCACCACTCCCCTTCCTTATAAAATTGGTAGGTATTATTCAATATTGGTTTCATATCCTTCGCATCTATCAAATCAGAACCAACTCATAGTTGACCATCTATAGGTTTTTGGAGGTTGTAAAGAGTAAATAATAAATTGTAACTGTAAAGCAAGAGTGATTTGATACTTTCTTCCACAGAACAGCTGGTGGGTTCAAACTGCCTGCCTTTGGATTGGCAACACAATTCCTTACCTACTAGGCCACAAAAGCTTTTAGGCTATAGAAGAATTATCCTAGAAGAATTGCATGGCTCTGTTTGCCCTTGAGATGTACACATGACATTATCCATGAAACACTAAACAAATTCAACCAAACATGGAGCATTTTTTTTTATCTGAAATGGGTAAAGAGAGGGACAGCACAACTTCAGAGGTCCTACCTCCTTAAAGCGGTTTCTGAAGAAATCTTCATTTGTACCAAATTAACATGAATGAGCTTTTTTCTAGGCTATATTTAGAAATAATAACTTCGATAGGTTAATATCCTTATATTACTAATACCTCCTTTTCTTCTAAAGGAATAATGTTGTTTGTGAATCACTAATGTACCCACAAATGGAGTTTTATGCCCCTAGAGAGGTAAAAAGAATTAACGTGCTCAGGGATATTGTTATAGAGGTTGGCAAGCTATAGCAAACCAGGGTTTGGTTTGACAACTTTCAAAATCTCTTATTCATTAATAAAGATCTTATTTCTTTTCAATCTACATGTAGTATTTTTAATAGTATTCCTGCAAAAAGCTTTTATAAATATATCATCACACTATTAGCAGTAAGTAAAGGAAAAGGCTTAATTGAGAAGAAAAATATATGAGAGATTTTGGTAATATTAAAAGCATAAAGTACAGGGGCTAAACAGTCTCCTTAAGTAATTCATGGAGAAACCATATGCATCTCTATTAGCCTAATGCTCTGCTAGGTGTATAATCAACTGCCTTTGTATCAGAAATAGGGCAAGGAAGATTTCCTTAGTGTTGCACTAGCAGTGCTAGAAAGCCAAGTGTCTGAGGGATCTCAGTATGAAACATCTCATACTGCTTCCCCACAAACAACGTGTGTTCTACCACATTGGACTTCTTTCTATGCTTTGGGGTGCAACAGGATTTCTATTTTTGTGTGTGCTTATTTACCCTCTTAGAATGCTCTGCCTACAGAGTGGGACCCATCTGGCTGTCTCATTGTACACGTCACCTCTACCTGGAAGCCTCCAACATTGTAATCTTCTATCTTGAAATTTTGTTTTGTTTTTAGAATATTTCCAGAACTTGTATATCTAGCATTTAGAAGCAGTAGATGCTTAATGACTGAGGAAATGGATGGATGAATGGATGGATGGATGGATGGAAGGAAGGAAAGAAGGTTGGATGGATGGATGGCTAATTAAATAAATTTGATGTTAGATGCAGGGCTCAGGCAGAAGGCTCCAGCTCCCACTCAGGACCCCATCCTGCAACTCCGCTAGCAGCCTCATCTAGGCCTTACACCATGCCATGCCTATGCCTGACTTGCTGTTAGAGGTGATGTCTCTCTGTCAATTTATTCCATTAGAGGAATGATTTGCATGTTGCTAATTTCTTCACATCATGCAGATGTAAAGACATTAAAGAGTGATTTCTGATGCTCAAAGTTTCTTAACTTAGTATTCTTTAGATACTTTCTTTTTAGGTAGTAGAGAGCTCTCATGGCCTAGTGGCAAGGAGCTGTGCTGCAATCCCGAAGGCATGCAGTGTGAGTCCACCCGCTGCACCACACAAGAAAGATGTCGTAGAGCACACAACTGCACCGAGTAAAAGAAGCTCACCTGCTTCATTCTGTTCTCATCGGTTCACTCCACCTCTACTGTGAATTTTGCTTGCTTTCTCCTTGTAAGAATACATTTATTCCTCCTTTAACACCTTTGGATATGCATTTGACTGCCTCCTTTATGGCGTGGCTAGCTTACAGAATGACTGTACTGGGGCTCGCTTGCTTGATCTAGCTCCTTGCGTGTACTTCCATCCGCCTTATGCTCTTGCTAGACACAATCTCCACATAGACAAAGCCAGGTTTATACAAAGCACATGTATGTGTGTGTTTGCATTGTGTAATTATGTACATGTGTCTGAATTCATGTGTGGATGGATACGTATATGTTTGTGTATGAATTCTGGGCACAACTCAGTTCTGGTTGTTTATCATACAAGTCCTATTGAATATAAGTATTTTTTTTGCATAATCTGAAGACCTTAAAATTGAATGAGACATAAGATACAGTTTTCTCACGTGGATTAATTTCCCCCCCCCCCCCAAATATTCTAGTCTTGTAGTCCACACTGAGTTGCATTGTTAACTCAAGGCAACATTTCACTTTCAGTTAAAATCCACCAGCAGCTCCATGGGAGAAAGATGGACAATTTCCTCTCCTGCAACTTATAGTGTCTAAAAACCTGCTGGTGGGTCATCTTTGAGTTGGTTCTGATCCCAGGGCAATGAGCTTTTCATTTTTGAATGCATAAAACACTAGAGGTTCCCTGGGACAAAAAGGCCTGGAGACCAGCTCCTAAACAGACTTACAAACTTGGAAATCCTCTAAATCAGTTCTACTCTGCCCATAGGGTCATTGTGAGCAAAAATTTAACAGCATACCATAGTGTCAACCCCTTAAATCCAATCTTCTTTTCAATCCTTTGCCTTTAAGTCTACGTGAAATAAATTGCCATTTTAGGAAAGTAGTAAGTCCAGTAACAAGTTGGAAGTGGAAATAGATTAAGCTATAGCAATGCTAATTTTAATTAGATCTTAGAAAAAGTTAGCGTTAGTATCGAAGTGTTAGGTAAATGAAGAAGTAAACCAAGCTAATGTGGAATTGCAATTAGTGGATATATTTAAACTCAGGCTTAGTAATTATCTGTTAAGAATAGGAGTCAATAGCTCTTCCAGTGACCTTGAACAAATGGTGTAATACTGTTTTAAGTTAAAAGTTTCCCCACTCGCTAACCCAAGGTTAATAACATTTTCCATTTACTGACCTTAGACGATGATATGCCGTTGTGCCTATTATGTGTTCTAGGATCTGCCTATAAAAAAAATTTTGCATCAATAGAGATCATTATTACTTTGCTGAAAATTAATAAGGTCTTGGTATTTGCATAACATCTCCAAGAGTCGGAGGCTTGTGCTCTGTCCTCTCCACACAGAGCAGCCGAGTTTCAGTTTAATTTCTCCCTCAGCTACTTGTTTGCATGTTTCCACTACAAGACCCTTTTTCATTTCTTTCCTAGACATATTTACTACCTCTTCAATCCCTTTTATATTATCGTTTCATCCCCACTTGTGAATTCAAAACTAGCCAATTTAGAATCATTAGCAAAGTCAATTAACATATTTCTTTCAAACACTTGGTAATGATGTTAAACAGAACTCTATTTGTTACTGTAATAACATCAGTTCGCTCTATGTCGGTAAGAGCTGTTGATACAAAAAAAAAACAAAACAACAACCTTAAAACTCCCAAACTTCAAAACCCAAAAACCTACCAAGACAAACCAGACTGGATTCTCCTTGAAAAATGTCCAGCTGGGAGTGGGATGTACACATTAGAAGGCAATAGGGCAGGATAGGCTGTTTATTCTATTTCAGGCTGAAGAAAAAAGGACTGAGTCAGAGTATCAAAATTCAGGGTCCATCTGACATCAGCAATAATATCACTGATGCCATGGCCTCCTTACTCCAGCTTGAACTTTTGGCAGTTACCTGTCTATGTACTGCTCTAGCCATTTTTAAAGAGTTTCAGTAGTATTTGCTTGCATGGGATATTAATGATATTGTTTGATAATTTCCACTTTCTATTCAATCCCTTTTCTTGGGAATGGGAAAAAAATATGGATCTCCTCTAGTCGGCTCACCAGGCAACTGTCCTCCAAATTTTCAGGTATAAACAGGTGAGCACATTCAGGGCCGCATCTGTCATTTGAAACATGTCAATTGGTATCCCAATGATTCCTGGGGCCCAAGTTTCTACAACCTTCATTGTAGATTGAATTTCTACTTTCCTTAAAATTGATTATTGATCAGATGATATTTCCTGAAATATTTCAAGGTCAGGCAGTTCTTTTTGCTATAGTGATTCTGTCTGTGTATTGCTGATGTTAGATAAATCCTGCAAAAACAGTTTTCCAGAAGGATTTCTATCTGTGTTAAGCAAAGGCATTTGGCTGTGTGGATCATAACAGAATATGGCTAACATTAAGAACAATGGAAATCCCAAAACACTTAATTGTGTTCATGTGAAACCTATTCTTAGACCAAGAAGCTTTTGTGTAAGTAGACCAAGGGGACATAACATGGTTTAATATTAAGAAAGGTGTGCATCATGATGTATCCTTTCTCCATAACTATTCAATTTATGTGCTGAACAAATTACTCAAGAAACTAGATCCTATGAAGAAGAATGTGGCATCAGGATTGGAGGAAGACTCATCAATAACTTTTGTGTGAGGATGACACACCCTTGCTTGTGAAAGTGAAAAGGACTTGAAACATTTGTTCAGAAGATTGAACACAACAACAGCAACATCAAACACAACGAGGCTGACAAGTTAAAAAAAACCCCAAAACTGTGTTGATTTCTTAAGGTTGAAATTAAGAGACACACTGCAAGTTAACCAAGTCTTCCTTCAGGTTTCTTACTTTGGGTTTATTAGAGGTTGAAAGCTACTGACTGCAATGCAGTTACAGAAGAACAAAAGGGCATGTGCTGGCATCTAAACAGCCTTCCAGACATCAAGCCATGTTTTAAGGAGCTCATATTCTGGCGAGCAACACATAAATACACCTCACTTTACCACAAAAGAAAAGGTGCAATAATAAAATCAGTTGTCCTCAAGTTGATTGTGGTGATGCATGGTGATCCCAGGTGTGTAAGCACAGCAGTGAACTCCACAGGGTTCTCAAGGATTCTTTTCCAGAGATATATTGTCAGCCCTTTCATTCCAGGCTCTCCTGGGTAGACTGGAATCTCAGACCCTTTCAGTTAGCAGCCAAATGCTGCAACCAGAAAATTCCAATCCATTTCCAACATCTATCTGCTTCAAACCATTAAAATAGTCTTCCCCCCCATTATTAATAAATAGATGTTGCTGTTATCTGCTGTTGCTTTGGAAGCGATTCCTAGCTGACCTTCTAGCAGGTTTTCTGAGGCGGTAAAGTGCATGGGAGAATAATGCCCATCTTTTCCAAGGGTATCCTAACAGCCTTCCCTGGGCTTGGTAATGCAACTCTTTACTACTAAGCAGAAATTTCACCAGATACCTCTGAGAAAACTATTGCCATCACAGTATAGTTCACTTTTCTGGAAAATGAGTTTATTGACATACAGGCAGAACAGACTCGTAGCTGACCCCTCCACTTTTTCAAAGCTGTACTTAGTTCATGTAAACTAGAGTGACAATGATGTTGTTGTTGTTGTTGTTATGTGCCGTCGAGTCGTTTCCGACTCATAGCGACCCTACGCACAACAGCCCTAAACCCTGCTCTATCCTGCGCCAACCGCACCGCCTCTGACACACCCATCCCGATTACCCCTGTCACCGAATCAATCCATCTCACAGAGGG
>NW_006399837.1:8294575-8308012 GCF_000299155.1 Elephantulus edwardii | reverse complement strand
CTGTTCTGTAGTTTCCACACTCAGTTGGGTCACCTTTCTTTGGAATGGGAACAAATATAGATCTCTTCCAGTCAGTTGGCCAAGTGGTTGTTCTCGAGATTTCTTGGCAATGATATTGACTAAAATATTATAAAAGACTATTTTGTCACTAATTTTTCTAGAATTAACATTTTTTTAAACAAAGTTTTTCTCTTTAAAATATTTATAATTATTGGCGTGTCAGCTATGAATTGGTCCCAATTTGATGGTACATAACAATAAATGCACTTAGTAATTTTTAAGTTGTTTCAGAAATAATCAAATAGCTTTTTCTCAAATTTCAAAACTAGATATTAAGAAACTTTTCTAAGCTACTTTGATACATTATCCTATCTTAGTATTTTTGGTCAGCTTACTATTAATGCTAATGGTACACAAATTTGAAGGTCATTATTGTTAAATCTTCTGATTATCCATTCCCATTTATATAGTAGTAGATGACAGCCTAGGAAATAACTGTTATTTTGACATAAAAAACGTTAAAATGATGCCATTCTTGTATATGTTTGTTTTTAACCTAATTTGTGACAATAGTATGTTTTATTATTTTACTTCTAAATAGTTGTTGTTGCTGTTGATTACCTTCAAGTCAAGCACGATTCATAGCGACCATCTGAACAAAAGTCCTGAAGCCTTTCTGTAATTACTGACATTTCTCGAAGTTCTTAGAATTTCTGGAGGCATGTTGTTTAGGAAGTGGATGCCACTAGAGCATCCCAAAAATAGTCAACAAAGCTTTGAACAAAAGTGTCTACCGTGATGTGATCTTTATATTAGATACTAGATATATGTGTGCAATGAACAAATGGGTCTACATTTAAGCCACTTGTAATGTAAATTGGTTAAATCTATGTCCATAATCCATTTTACTGACAGCTGTTCGCCATTCCCCGGGGGACTACAACTTGCTGATGTCAATATTTATTGAGCACTCACAAAGATTTAGGCACTGAACATACCCTGAGCATTAAAGTTTCCTGATTGGTAGAGGTGTACCATCTACGAGGACATAACTCGGCCTGTGCATGTAATAAACATACCACAGGAAAAAAATAGATGAGCCCCTCTTATACAGCCATTCTTTCATTGTTTCTGCACGTATAACACTGTGCTATGTGCTGTATATTGTTGTTGTTATGTGCCATCGAGTCACCTATAACACCTACAACAGCTCTGAAGCCTGCCCTGGCCTGAGCCAGTCTCACTGACTCCAACACACCTACCCACGTTGACCTAGTTAGTGTATCAATCCATCTCACCTGGGCTCTTCTGCTCCTGAGTTGTCCCTCCACCCTTCTGAGCATGATGCCTCTCTCCTGCCACATGTCCAAAGGATGTGAAATGGAGCTTCAGAAACCTAGCCTCCAAGGAGAAGCTTGGTTTCACTCTCACCAGGACAGACTTATTTGTTCTCTTGGTAGTCCATATTATGTATGTTCAAGACTCTTCTCCAGCACTTTAACTCAAAGGCATCAATTCTTCTGTCAACCTTAGTCATTGTTCAGGTCTCTGATGTCTAGCAACTAATTGTGAAGACCATGGCCTGGATCAGGCAGACCCTAGTCTCTAGATTGACATCATTGCTTCTCATACTCTGGAGAAGTGTCTCTGGAGGGCTCTGGGGGTCTAGAAGTAAGAAGCTGCACTGCAATCCCAAAGGCACACTGTTCAAATCCACCAGCTGCTCTACAGGAGAAGGATGGGCAATTTCCTCCTGTACAATTAACTGTCTCTGATAACTCATTAGAGGGTCGGTTATGGATTGGTTCTGACTTGATGGCACACCGTATTTGATACAGCTGCATGAAAAATTAAGCAGGATTAACGTATCTTGGTCTCTAAAGAGTTGTACTGCTGTCTCAGATCCACCAATGGCTCCACAAGAATAAAACCAAGATGAGCAATCTCCTCTCATGGTATTTATGGCTTCTGGAACCTAAGGGAAGATTCAGGTATGAGACGGTTCAGTGGCAATTAGTAGTGCAGTCTCTTGTCTTCACAGAATTCATGGATTATGAGAAAAGATAGGTATCACTAACCAGGTAGTCAGAAAGGTCACAACTTGGAGAGCAATTAAAAAAAAATTCCATTTAAAACACTGTGGAATTACATAAGATTCTAGGTGAACTCTGGGAGTAAGACATTTCATCACTTGTGGTTCTTTGGGAGCCCTTGTGGTTCAATTGTTAATACTAAGCTGTTAACCAAAAAGTCAGGGTGGGCTGCCAGTCCAGCAGCCATTTAGTAAGAGAAGGCGAAAACAGTACGCTTCCTTAAGGATCCTGGTTGCAGCGAAGTTAATAGTGTAAATGGAAGACAAACAACTAGATCAAGACTGTGAGAGCTGAAATGTGCAAAATTTCTGGGAAAACAAAACGTGGCATCAGATTTTTAAGAACCCGATAGGTCCTTATGTTCTGTCTTACCGAGTCACTAAGAGTTAGAATTGACTAAATATGCAACACACACGCGCGGGTGCACAAAATAAACATGGTATCTTTTGTTCTTAACACGTTCCTTTTATCTTTAAATTTAGGGTTGAAATAATGCATCCATTTGTTCCCCCCACGAAATGTAATCAGTTTTAAAGTCAAGTCAATCACTGTGACATATATTAATTCTCATTCAAGTGCGTCGGAAAGAATCCATCTAGTAAGACCAATAGATCGGGCAGTGTCACGTGAGAGGCTGGTATACTGTTGTCCTCCATTAAACCCTTGATAACTGTGATTTATGGCCTCATATTTAATTTGCAGTGAAGTTAATAGAGAAAAAAGAAAATGAACCATGAGATCAAGAATGTGAGGGACGAAACATGAAATTTCTGGGAAAACAAAAGGTGGCATCAGATTCTTGAGAACTTAGGTCGAAATGATGATGGTTAATTTTCTTTTAAAAGTAACATCATTGCTAAAATAACCATCCATGTGTACAATGGTAATATGAGGATTAAATGAAAACTCAACAAATTTTAGAATGAACTTAAACAAAGAAGCAGGGGGACAAAATCTTCTGAAAATGAAATGATCATCTTTCCATGAAGTCATTTCCAAGTGTTGGGCTTTTTGGGGTTAACTTTCTACGTCCAAATTTATCGACATTGCACAGCCAGAAGATAGAAGTCAGTTCAGAAAGAAAGTGCCTTAAGTGCATAAAGTTCCATTACTTTAATAGCTGTCTAAGGAACAGAGTTCACTGTGACTCTCTTATAAAATTTTTTATCATTATTGTGACTCAAAGAGGAGATGATATGAAAGGTGGAGCAAATGTTCTCTCATTGAAATAATAATAACAATAATAGAATGAAGGTGACATTATTATTCCTTATCTGCTAAACGTCATTATTCATCTGTCCCATGCCATTTCCAGCCACATTGCCAGTTCTTCTTCCTTTGGGTGCTTCTGATCGTTAACAATAGTTTAATTATAGTTACCCAGAATACCATGGGGGAACAAAATGATTACGCACTATAAAGGATATTGAATTTCCAGAAGGCAGGCATCATACAAATTTTGTTTAAATATGTTTTTATTATGGTGAGAAGCATAGTCTCAGCCTGCATTAAGTTGCTAATATTGCACAAGCCACTGACACTTCCCATTGATTTAATTTATTAGCAAAAACATACAACCAAGAATGTGCAGTCCTGAGTAATATAGAGGCACCCTGGACCTTCGCCAGTCTTTATTAGACACTCTCCTCTCTCCCTTTCCTATCGTGATCCATAACTAATTTATAGCCTCTGAAAGCTGACCTCAAAGAAGCTGCTTCCCTCCTGCTCCTCTTTGATCACCTCGGCAGCTACAAACTGAAACGCTTTGCAAATTTCTGAGTCTGGGCATTCAGAGAAAGGCTGTCATTCAGGAGTAACCTTTCCTGAGTCCCAGTGTGCTGACAGGGCACGGCTGGAGCAAATACAGGATGCTACAAAGGCACTGAAGTTTCCCCAAGCCCTGACCATCAAAGGCTTTTAAAGAGAAGACAGTGATCAATTCCAGGAGGAATCTCTGAGTAGATTAAGGAGGTCTTTTCCCGGCTAGGCATTTTCCACTGAACTTTCCACTTTGACCTCTGAGCTGACATCTAAATACTGAAGGGATTGCCCAAGACACAATTTTAAAATTCATAGACTGGCTCAGTCAGAGAGAATTCCAACATTTTAGGGAGAGGACAATGGAAACAGAGCTCTTTTGGAAGGGAAGCTTACCACCATACAGACTCTGGGAAAAGAGCTTTTGAATATGGAGGGCTGGACTTGAGTGAACAGCACGCGAAAGGCTTCTTGGTCTTTTACCAACTAGCTCCTTATGTAATTGAGAGTTTTATAGACGCATATTGACTGTAGATATTTCCACCCAAACAAATAGTCATGGATTAGGAGGGGTGGCTGAGGAGCATGCGGTTTCTTTTGGGGGATGATGAAAATGATCTAAAATTATTGTCATGATGCTTTCACAGCTCTGAATAATCTAAAAGGCTTTGAGTTGTATACCTCAAATGCATAAACTATTTGGCATGTGGCTTCTAGCTCAATAAAACTGTTACAACATAATTCACTAATTGGCCCGATCTGTAGATTGCTGTTAAATCATAGCCCTGGCTAATCTTTTTTACTTTTCTCTTGATTGATTATATTTGCCCATTTGCAAAATCCAATTCACGGATTCCCACTCTCCCCCGAATGCCAACTGTAAAAGGAGAATAAAGTTTTCGAAGCTGAGTCCTTCAGAGTTTGAATCAGATATTACCTAGCACAGAGGCTTTAATGAGACACAACCTTTTTAATTACCAGCTGCATTCAATTATCCCAAAGGCAGACAAAACACCGTGTTTTTCCCATCATTCTCTGCTTTAGCAGAGTAGCTCTTTATTGTATGTTAGCTCCAGTCTGTGCACGTGGGTTATTGAGAATGTTGTATTCTCCTTCATGTTTCTTCCGAATTTTTCTCAAATAGACTCTGCTGCTCCTCGAGAATCAGATTTGGAGAAGAGTGCAGAACGCGTTGTTTCCAAAGAACCTCTGTTTCATAATTCCTCTTCATTTCAGTCCATTATAAGTACATAAAAGAGCCTTTACAAATGCATTGTATTAGTTCTAATCATGGAAAATTCATGTGTTTTATGACTTGCCTGCTTTCATCCTTTCCCAAATGGAAAAGAAAAAAATTTAAAAGATCTATATGCAAAACCGTATCAAAACAGAAACTAACCAAAACCTCAAATTATGTGATAATTCTCAAGAAACAAATAAAGTGCTAGTGCAGGGAGACTTAAAAGGTGCCAAGAACATACAGCTAGTTAGGTCTAACAGCTGCAAAGCAAAGTAAGGGAAAAATTAATCATGGCATCACTCAAGCTTCCTACTCCAGACTCCCTTCTGTAAAAACGGCTTCATGGGAAATGGAATGCATAAATATCGACATGCTAGGTATTGGTGAGATGAGATGAACTGTCATGGGGCATTTTGAATCAGATGATCATATGATCTACTATGTTGGAGATGAAAAGGTGAGGTTACTTTCATAGTTAAAAAAGTAATTTCTGGATGCATCTTGAAATACAATATTGTGAGTGACAGGTTAATATCCATTCACATACAAGGAAGTCCAGTGAATACCACTACCTTTCAAATATATGCACCAACCATATAAGTTAGCAGTAAGAAATTGCATGGCCAGCCCAAAGATATGCAGTTTGAATTCATCAGCTGCTCTAAGAGAAAAAGATGGCCAGTCTGTTCTTGTGCCATTTACTGCCTTTGAAAATCAGCTGAAGGGTCAGATATGAATGGATTCTGACTTCACGGTACTCAACAACAAACACAATAACCATATATATTTGGATTTATTTCCAATCTTTCAATTCTGGTCCAATGTTTTGTCTTTGTTTATGCCACACAATCTTGACAATTGTAGCTTTTTAATATATTGTGAAGGAAAATAAGGTCTCCAGATTTAGGGCTATTTTTCTGAATTGTTTGATGTTTGAATTTCTATATGGATTTCCTAATAAATTCCTACAAGACTAAAAAAAAATGGCTTCATGGATTCCTACCTCTTTAGTTAAAATAAAGTGGGGAAGAAATTGAAAGTCATCAGCCCAAGGCTGCTCCTTGTGTAAGGTGTAATTTAAACACACCTCCACCCTCTAGTTTTTTACCAATTCAGGCACAAGTATCTGTCCTATGTCACTCGCTACTTCTCTCATGGATTCATCAAGTCACTACACAGAACTCACACAATATAATCATTAGGAGCTTTTTCACACACCCTCAGAACAACTAATTCTGAACCAAATTAAGTAGAGCTGAATCTGTTTTCCATTGTTGTTGATGATGATTGCCTTCGAGTCGAGCATGACTCATAGCAACTCTATGAACAAAAGAGGCCTGAAGCCCCTCTACAACTATCGGCATTTATCAAAGTTCATAGAGTTCCCAGAGGCAAGTTGTTTAGGAAGTGGATGCCACTCCTGCTTCCAAAACTGTCATAGAATGCTATCGGTTGAGTCATTTGTGATGCATGGAGATGATGTACAGTAGCTCTGAACCCTTCCCTGTCCTTTAACTCCCTTAAAGCAGATTCTTCCTTCCTTGAGCCTCTGATGTCGGCAGCTTGGGCCTTAGGGCTCCACTTCCCATCGTCATATAGTTTGATTATGCACTAGCTTCTGTGAGCCTGGGGGCACATACTCTACCCTGTGTTACTAAACAGATGCTCAGAAGCGTCCCACCCCACCTGTGCTTCTCTTGCTTCAAGGTACTCCACTTATCTCCCTCTGTGGATCACGCAGCCACTGTATATTGTCACCTCACACTGTGGACTGAGATACCTATACATCATCTTTTGCTGGTTCCTGGCTCTGCTACTCTGTTTTTCTGGGAGGCTCACAATCTCTGGTGTTTAGCTTTCTCTTTGTCTCCAGAGTCTAAGACGTTTTCAGTACAAGACACTTCCAAGATCAAAGGATGTGTTCTGCTGTTACTTTACCTTCTGATGCCTATGAACTACCCTGTCTGACACGGAAATGGGTTCCTTTCAAACCTGGTGGGATGGCAAAGCTGGTGGGAGGGCCAACCCCTCCCTTGGGTTCCACATTCCTTATTCACACTGTGTAATGCAGTAACTGTGCGTGTACCTTATTTTCACCACAAATACTTTGTTTTCATAATTCAATCCAGTTATGTTGTTGGGGGGTCACATGACCATGTATGATCTGAAGAGCCACATTAAGTAAATCATTGAAACTATTTCTAAAAGACATCTGCATCCAAAGGAAATTTCAAGATATAAAGAGAACGTGGAATTGTTTCTCTAACCTTCATTTCTAGATATTGATAGCAATGCTAAATTGAAGATCAGTTGTAGAGTCAATCTGAAGCTCTGAAATTAATTTACATTATAACTAGATAGTTTGCTATAGAAAATAGTAACAGAAATTGGAACACCAAAATTTACTGTAGAACTTTTCACAAAAACCAAAAGGTGAAATCCACCAAAATGTCCACTAGCAAAGAATAGGATGAACAAATTCAAATTCAAAATTCATGCACACTGGATGGCCCAGATTAAAGTATTAGTAGTAATGGACTACAACTCATCGTAAAAAGACAATTCTTGAAAGAATTCTTGAAACTATAACATAGATGAACCTTAAAAGTATGTTGGAATAAGTAATTCAACAGAGAAACTCAGCCTAGTGTTAAGCAGCTGCACTGCAACCCCAAAAGGTAAGAGGTTCAAATCCATTAGTTGCTCCTTGGGAAAAGGATAGGATGGACAAGCCTCTCCTATGTGACTTACTGCTCTAAAGACCCTCAGGGAGCTCTGGTGGCCTAGTGGCAACAAGCTGCACTGCAATCCCACAGATATGCAGTTCGAAACCACCAGATGCTCTGCCAGAGAAGGAGGGACCATCTCTTCCTGTACCAGTCAGATCCGATTTGATGGTGCACACACACAAAACAATAAAATAAAACTTAAAAAAAAATAGAGTTTCCTGAAAAAAAAAAAACCAACCCACTGGAGGGTCAGCTATGGGTCAGTTCTGACTCAATGGCATACAACAACATAAAATTTAATTCAGTTACAAAAATAACGTGGTATGACCTCACTAAAATGAAATAACTATTGTTGTTAGGTTTCATTGAGTAGATTACAAATCTGAGAAAACAATGAATATCATCATATCAAAATCTTGCCCTTCTGGGTCGTCCTCCTGGTTTCAGCACGCTCAAGCCCATTCTAGTCACTGTGTCAATCATTCTTGTTGAAGGTCTTCCTCTCTTTGACTGACCCTCCACCATTGCCAGCAGCGTGTCTTTTCCTAAGGACGGGTGACTCTGCACAACATGCCTGAAGGTTGTGAGATGAAATTTCACTGTCCTTGCCTCTAAGGAGCTTTGTAACTGCCCTTCCTCCAAGACAGTTTTGTCTGTTTTTTGTCAGTTAATGATAAATATAATACCCTTGGCCAGCACCACAATCCATAGGCATCAATTCTTTTCTACTTTCCTTATTCATTCAAGAACACAAAGCAATGGAAAATGGCACAGCTTTGGGTCACATGCAATTTGGAATCCTTGTTCGTTATTATTTTGTTTTTGAGCTATTATTCCCCAATGCAAGAATTGTTATTTTAAATAAGTAAATATACAGAAAGCAAAGATTACTCCTGGTTATCAGTGGAGTGCTAAAGAGTTTATACTGGTTTTAGTAAAATAATTTGAAAAAGGGTAATGACAAAAGACACACAATTTAGAGAATGCAATCAGTGCCACTGAGTTAATACTTGTAGGAATCGTTGAGCTGGCATCTGTTTTGTTAGAGATAATTTTGTTAAAATAAAAATATGAAAAAGAAGAGTGATATACTAAATAACCAAATCTAAACCTCCGTGCTTAAAACTAGTAGCCTTGGTTACCTGTTGCAGGCACAGTTTTTCATTTGTTGAACTAATTTTAAGTCTAAAGCCAGCACAGATTGATGAGAATTGAAAACCTCAGCCTTCTTATTTATGTCTTGGTTCATCTTCCCCCTCCAACTCATGAAAAATGAACATTCTCAAAAATTCATTACTTAACCTCTGCTAATCTTCTCCACCCTGCTTACTGAAAGTGAGGAGGACCTGAACCACTTACTACAGAAAGTGAAAAACAAACAACAACTGTAGTCTAATGGATTGAATTGTAGTCAATATGGATTGAAGCTTAGATTCAAGAAGACAGGGTTTCACCACTGGGCCAAAGGCAGCACCATGATAGATGGAAAAGCGACTGAGGTTGTTAACTATTTCAGCTTGCTTGGCTCCTTAGTCAACACTCTTGGCACCAGTAGTCAGGAAATCAAAAGAATTGCACTGGGAAAATCTGCAGTCAGGGACCTCTCCAGAACACTGAGAAGCAAAGATGTCAGTCTAGAGTCTAAAGTATGTCAGGTTCAGGACATGCTCTCCACATTTACTTGCTGTGCATCAGAGAGCTAGACAATGACTAAGGAGGACAGAAGAAGAATGCCTTTGAGTTGCGGTGTTGCAGAAGAGTCTTGAACATACCATGGACCACCAAGAGAACAAACAAGTCTGTCTTGGAGAGGGTGAAACCAAATTTCTCCTTGGAAGCTGGGATTTTGAATTACCATCTCAATTTTTTTTTTGCACACGGCTAGGAAGGACCAGTCCTAGTAGAAGGAAATCGTGCCTGGGATCATGGAAGGACAGCAGTGGAGAGGAAGACCCTGAATGAGATGGGTTGACAAAGTAACTGGATTAATGGGGGTAGGTGGGTCCGAGTCAGTGATGCTGAGGAGAGGGCAGGCTTTAGAGCTGTTGTGCATAAGATCACTATGAGTTGCTGCTGACTCAATGACATAATAACAACCATCTTCTCCACAGTTTCTTCCGGGAGACAGATTCCTTCTTCCTGGAGTCACCTACAACCATGCCAGGAATTTCAAGTCCTTATTTCCAAAGTCCCCTTCTCACCCAAGTGCTAAGCACTCTGAAAATCAGCCAGGCATCTCCATTAGGTTTCTCACAATCCTGTTGTCCAAAAGGACACTCCCTACAACGCCCCTTTACCCAAGAGCCCCCTGATCATTTAGCTGTAGCCAGATATTATTAACATATTTTCAATTTCCTGTACTAAAAGGGCTCGTGTCATTTTGAATTATCCCTTTCCTTCATTTCCTCTCTATATATCCAATCACCAGGACTTATTGATTTTCCCACTAAATTGTCACACATTCCCACAATCTTTCACATTTACAATGTCACTTTCAAAGCTTAACACCTTCATAGAACATTCCCTGGATTGCTCAAGTAGCTCCCCACACTGGTCCCTTGACTTCAAAGCTGGCTTCTTTGAATAAAGGTTGACCATGACTCTCTTAATCTCCCCTAATCACTATCTTGTGCATGTTAACCCTATATTCAGAATCCTTGTTGGCTCATAGCATGGTTAAACCAGCTGTGCCCATTTTTCTGAAAGTTTTCTTTATTTTCAAATATGAAATTAATTTGAACATGTTATGGATTGAATTGAGTTCACTGAAACATGTTTTAAATTGTAAACCTTTTACCTGTAGATGAAATTCTATTTGAGAACAGGGTGCTTTTTCTTTATTAATAAAACCCTATCAGTGTAAGGTCTGTCTTTAACATAGTCATTTCTCAATTTAAAAAAAAAAAAGAACACAAAAGAGTACATTGAAAATCAAGCACAAAAAAGAACAATAGATGCTTTATGAAGACCCACAAGAAAGTGATGACGAGGGCTACAGAAGTCGAGGGAGAGAAGAATCCACAGTGAACCAGCAGAAATCCTTCTTTCTGCTAGAACTAGTGTCCCAAGTTTGAACTTCTAGCCTTCTGAACGGTGAAACAGTAAAACTCTATTCTTCAAAGTCATTAACTTTTGATATTTTTTTGATACAACACTAGAAACATAAGTCATTGTTGCTGTTGTGTGCTGTTGAGTTGCATGTGGCCCATAGCTGACCCTCTAGTCAAAGGTAGTAAATTGCACTGAAGAAGGATCAATTAAAACCTCAATTTCTCCTTGTAGTCTCCGCTTACTGATTAAAAAGCCATCATACTCCTACTTTTTTAGCTTCTACAAAAGATAGTTTATCTAGCTTACCAACTGATCACAGAAAGCCTTATTTGGTCAATATCAGTATTTCTCTACATTTGGTTCAAGTATGAGAGAGTAGGAATTAGGTTCTTCATTGTTAAATGGTAATATGAAATTCTGTTGTGCACATGGCTTTATGCACAACAAAACAAAACACCGCCCAGTCTTTTGCCGTCTTCATGACTGTTGCTATGTTTAAATCCACTGTTGCAATCATGGTGTCAGCCCATCTAAATGATGTCAACCCATTGCAGATCTTCCTGATTTTCACTGACAACTACTTTGTTGTTGTTGTTGATTGCTGTCAAGTTGAGCGTGACTCATAGCAACCCTATGGACAAAAGACCTGAAGCCTTTCTATAACTATCAATATTTCTCAAAGTTGATAGGGTTTCCAGAGGCATGTTGTCTAGGAAGTGGATATATAAATATCCGTCTCCACAAACTGACTCCCTCTCACAATATCTCCACCTTTGCTTGTGTTTGTACCTGCTTCTAAAACAGATTTGTTTGCCTTAAGGAAGTCCATAAAATGTTCCATATTCTTAACTAACATCATAATTTAAAGACATAAAATATTCATTGTCTAGCTTGCTTGCTGAAACTGAGGAAGACCTGAAGAACTTGCTCGAGAAGGCCAAGCACTATACTCTTCAATAAAAGAATTAATTGAAGCTTAACATCAAGAAGACAAAGATTCTCACCACTGGGCCAGTTGGCAGCACCATGGTAGATGGAGAAGAGATTGAAGTTGTTAGCAATTACAGCTTGCTCAACTCCACAATCAACACTCTTAACACCAGCAGTCAGAAAATCAAAAGATGGATTGCATTGGGAAAATCTGCTGTCAGGGACCTCTTCGGAGTGCTGAAGAGTCAGTGCTGAATGTCAGTCTAGAGACTAAGGTGCACCTGATCCAGGCCACGGTCTTTGCAATTACTTGCTATGCATCAGAGAGCTGGACAATGACTAAAGATGACAGAATAATTGATGCCTTTGAATTGTGATGCTGGAGAAGAGTCTTGAATATTTGATATAGGTGACTGTGTATTTCCAGCAATACATCCATTTATTACATCCCTCCATTTGCAGCCTACCCATTTCGGGAGCCTTGTTTTCCACAGTGTTTCAGGGTAACTTAGAGTTCTTTCAGTTTTCCAGCAGGTGTTCCCTCTTGAAATGGTTTCATATCAATTCATTCTTTTTGCAAGATATCCATATATCCTTCAGTCTATTTTATATACTCCTTTAGTCTATTTTTGCTATTTCCTGAGTCTTTCAATATTTTTCTTATAGAATCTTCCATTATTGCAGCTCCAGGCTTAATCAAGGATAAAACAGAATAAATTACACAGAGAATTAAAACAAACCATATATTAAGAGCTGAGAACTTTAAAAAAATATTAATAACATTGACAACTCTGGAACTAGACGGAAAGAGGAAAAATAGATAGACTCAAATTACATGTAGAGTCTAACTTGATGTGTTGCAGTTATGACGAACTTATTTTATTTGTCTATAGTGGCTGTTGTTATTGTTTCTACGTCTGTTAAGAAGAATATGCTGCACTGCATAATTTGTTCATGCTTCGTTTTGAGATGTACATTGACTTGTAAATGCTAAATTTCATTATTTCTTATTTAAAACATTGCCATATTTATAAATATGTGTGTAGCAAATTATAATAATAAGGCAAAACAAAACATCAAGTTTATAAATTTGTGTCAGAACTGATTTTAAGACAGTTCCTAGAAATGGAACCATCTTTAAATCCATGAGTAAAAGTAGAGATGAAATCAATGATATTAGCACAAGCCCTACAGAAATTTATATCATTTAAAGTGAAAATTAGAAATTATTTTCTATAAAAAAATAAGTAGCCTAGATAATTTATGTTGAGTAATACAACCTAGATGCATAAAAAAAACAAAACCATTAGAACTGAGTCAGAGAGAGATATAAAAAGGAATATACTTATAACAAAAAGATTGTTGTTGTTGTTGTTATGTGCCATCGAGTCACCTGCGACTCATAGCGACCCTATGTACAACAGACACCAAAAGCCTGTGACATCCATCCAGCAGAAAGGTCAAAACAGAGGCTCGGCTCTGACTAGCTGAAGCTGGGCACCTCACAGGACAACCAGCAGACCCCGCAGACCCACCCTGTTTTCTCAGGTAATCGGAGACGCCAAAAGCCCGCGACATCCGTTCCGGCCTGAGGGCCACCGGCCCTCGGGCCAAGAAAAGCCTATCTACACAGCAA
>NW_006399837.1:8288159-8293655 GCF_000299155.1 Elephantulus edwardii | reverse complement strand
TAGAATAGAATAGAATAGAATAGAATAGAATAGAATAGAATAGAATAGACAGTGATCTCAACAGAGGCAATAAAAGCATTTGATAAAATCTAAACTCAGCAAACAAGGGGTCAGAAGAAACTTTATCACCCTGATAAAAGAAAAAAAATTGTTTTATAGTGAAGACAACTTAGGCAGATATCCTAAGAAGTTACTCAAGGTTTAAATTGTCAGTATCATAAAATATGTAACATGAGCCTCTTAATACACTGAGATTGTGTAAGACATTTTGACTCTGTTGTATAATTATTAAAGTATTTCACAGCCTAAATCTAATAATGAAGAACTAAAAGATAAATCAGCTCGAAATATTTTATGCAAAATAGCTTCACTGTATTCTTTGAACATACCAAGGTCTTGGAAGGCAAAAGAGGGCTGAGAGAAAATTCCAGATTTAAAGAGATTCAGACTGAGGAGCTTTGGTGCCGTAGTGTGCAGGGAGTTGCACTGCCAGCCCAAAGGCTGAGTGTCTCGAGTCATTTGAATCTACCAGCCGCACCAGAAGAGAAATATATGAAGAATCTTCTCCCATTGCAATTTACAGTCTTAGACACACAGTGGAAAGTCACTATGAATCAGAACCAATTCAATTATAGTGACTGAATGAAGAGACTTAGTATTTTATCGGTGAACCTCTGATTTTCCAAACTTAGTACCTTCCCCAGGCAGCTCTGGTGACCTAATCAAGAAGCTAGACTGCAATCCCGAAGGCACACAGTTCGAATCCACCAGCTGCTCCGCAGGAGGAGCGTGAGCAATCTCCTCCCATGTGATTCGCTGCCTCTGAAAACCCACTGGAGAGTCAGCTATGAGTCAGTTTCGACTGGACGGTACACGACGACAACAACAATACCAACTTCCACTAGGAACTGGTCCTTCGTGGTAGACACACACAGAGAATGTAGAGCACGTTAACAAGCTGTTAATTGAAGAATACGTGAGCTCTTTACGCTACTCTTGCAACTTTCCAATAACATTTATATCACATTAAACCAAGTTATATGAATATGGAATTTCAATGAGAATAGAATATGATTTCTAATGAAAGACAAACAAAAGCTTATCCTAATTTTTTAGCTTATTTTTAAAGAGTCATGGAGTTAATGAAAAACAAAAGGTAATAGAAATAGTTAACTTTGTTTCTAGCAAAAGGATTAAAAAAACTCTTGAGAAGGTATTTTTCAGTATGAAATATTATAACTGATTTTTTCTGTGTGAATACTTCTTATTAAAATTCTTTCTGTACTTTTCCATGAAAGAAATTCAGTAAACAATTTTCAAAGAAAGTCACTTTAAAAACTTAAGTCTATTCTCCAAACCTAGGTTTTGAGACACTGTGTTATTTATTCTCTCATTTTAGTTTTAAAGGAAGGGTGAAAAAAAATATTTGCTGACTCGTGTATTTCACTCATCCTACAAGTACCATCCAACAATCTGACAATGTCACTTTTTTGGACTTGATGCCATCAGTGCTAAGCAGGGAAATAGAAATAGTATGATTTTTTTCCTCCTCATAGTATTTTTAATTGCTCTGCCATTTACTTTCTCCCCTAGGAAATTTTTTAATGGGTTCTTTTTCTCCTCTAGGTTACATGTCTTCAAGTGGTGATGCATTGTTCCTCAAATATATACCCATATCAGATTTTTATTTAGAGCCCTAAAGCACCAAGTAATGTAAAGTAACAAAAGTTTTGATTTTTTTTCTATCCATATTCTTTTTAAAAAGAAATTTAGCTTCTTTTTCTTTTAGTGGGAACTCTGTCAGAGTAACTGAATGCCGGACCAAGGAGTATGCTTCCTATTATCAACGAATCAAGTCCAACGTCTTCATTAATAGTGAGTGCTGTGAATGAAGTATCATATTTTTGTAAATGTGAATTACAGTTTTATTATATATATATATATATATATATATATATATATATATACACACACACACATTCTAGCTATTGTTGTTGTTGTTGATTGCCTTTGAGTCAAGCATGACTCGTAGCAAATATATATATATATGTAGGAGTGGCACGCATTTCCTAATTAACATGCCCCTGGAAACTCTATGAACTTTTGATAAACATCGATAGTTGTAGAGGGGCTTCAGGCCTTTTGTTTAAAGGTTCACTCTGAGTCATGCTCGACTCAAAGGCAATCAACAACAACAACAACAATAGCTAGAATATTATTCTACATTATAATACTATGCCTGTGGGTTTTTTATAGTTCTTTTTGGTTTCTCTTTTCCTTTTCTGTAGCCTCCCCCCATGTTGATCAACTATAACAACTTTGACATATACTTTTTTCATGTCTTCTTATGTTACTCACATATCTACCATATCCATGGTCAAAGATCACCTATATAAGCAATTGGAATTTATACTTACTCAGTAAGCAGCTATGCAGATGATACAACCTTGCTTGCTGAAACTGAAAAAGACCTGAAACACTTGCTGCAAAATGTCAAGGACCATATTCTTCAATATGGATTGAAGCTCAACATCAAGAAGAAAAAAATTCGCACTGCTGGGCCAATTGGTAGCACCATATTAGATGGAAAAGAGATCGAGGTTGTTAGCAATTATAGCTTGCTCAGATCCACAATCAACACTCTTAACACTAGCAGTCAGGAAATCAAAAGACGAATTGCATTGGGAAAATCTGCTATCATGGACCTTTCCAGAGTGTTGAAAAGCAATGATGTCAGTCTAGATACAAAGATATGCCTAATCCAGGCCATGGTCTCCTCAATTACTTATCATGCTTCAGAGAGTTGGACAATGACTAAGGATGACAGAAGAATAGATGCCTCCAAGTTGTGGTGCTGGAGAAGAGTCTTGAACATACAATGGACTGCCAAGAAAACAAATCTATCTGTCTTGGAGAGGGTGAAGCCAACCAAGTCTCTCCTTGGAGGCTAGGATTTTGAAGCTCTGCCTCACTTACTTTGGACACATAGCCAAAGACCGAGTATCAGTCCTTTGAGGAGGACATCATGCTCAGAAGGGTATATGGACAGCGCAGGAGAGGGAGACACCAGATGAGATGGATTAACTGGGGCAATGGAAGTCGGTGTGTCAGAATTAGTGAAACTGGCTTAGGACAGGGCAGGGTTCAGAGCTGATGTACATAAGGTCGTTATGCACCGCAGGCGACTAAATGGCACATAATATACTATGACAGATTGGAAGCAGGAGTGGCATCCACTTCCTAAATAACGTGCCTCCAGAAACTCTATGAACTTTGATAAATGTTGATAGTTGTAGAGGGGCTTCAGGCTTTTTGTTTATAGGGTCACTATGAGTCCTGCTTGAATCGAAGGCAATCAACAACAACACAGTAAACAGGATTACCTTTCAGCAAATAGATATCATAGTAATAGCACAAACACAATTTAATACATTTTCTATTGAAGGCATGCAGTTCGAGGCTACCAGCTGCTCTGTGGGAGGACAGGCACTCTCCTCCTGTGTGATTAACTACCTCTGAAAACCCACCGGAGGATCAGCTATAGGCCGGTTCTGACTCGACAGTACACTACCACCACCATCCCAACAACAAAGAATTGATTTATTATATATATCTAATCGTATACAATGGTGAAGCGTTTCACATACTTCGGGCATGTTGTTAGGAGAATGTTTTTCCTTGGGGAGGGACATCATGCTTGGGATGTGGAGGGACAGCAAAAGAAAGGATGACCCTGGACTAGGTGAGTTGAACCTGTGACTATGGTAATGGGCTTGAGTGTGTGTGTCAGAGACTGTGAGGATGGCACAGGGTAGGATAGGGCGGAGAGCAGTTGCTCATAGGATCACTAGGATGTGTACTTGACTCAACAGCACCTACTGACAACAATAAACCCATTAGAGCCCTCTAGTGAAGAACGTCTGTTGAGATCCTCTAAGTTTTTGCTAGCTAATTTTAGAAAAGAGATCTGTAGAAAGAGAAGATGTGGAAACTAACTATTGTCCATCAGAACAAAGCAGGAGACCAATTGTGGAATGTTGCTATTGTTGTTATGTGCCATTGAGTCACTTGCAACTCATAGCAATCCTATGTACAACAGCCCTAAACTCTGCTCTGTCCTGTGCCAATCGCACTGCCTCTAAGACATCCATCCTGATTACCCCAGTCACTGAACCAATCCACCTCATAGAGGTCCTTCCCCTCCTGCGCTGTCCCTCCACCCTCCCAAGCATGATGTCCCTCTCCAAGGACCTTTCCCTCCTTACGACATGTCCAAAGTATGTCAGATGAAGCCTCAGAATCCTTGCCTCCAAGGAGCCACCTGGTTTAACCCTTTCCAGGATGAATCTATTTGTTTTCCTAGCAGTTCATGGTACTCTCAATACTCTTCTCCAGCACCTCTGCTCAAAGGCATCAATTGATACTAATGGGTAACTCCACAATAAGGGATATATCTTACACTTTTTCTGTAAAATGCTGTTATTTCTGATACCTCTCTAAATCTGACCATTCAGATTAAGACAGACTAGGAAGAAGGATTGGCCACCCACTACAGAAATAGCAGGCCTCTGAAAACTCTATGTAGAACATGTGCAATTGTGGAATAGATTAAAATTTTTTCCATTTAAAAAGAAATTTTTCATTTGCAAATTTAATTTGAAGCTGAAGAGAAAACAAGAAAGACCCCACCTATGTTCCTCCACCCTCTCGATTTCTTCCATGCTTAACCACTGTTGCAGTCACTGCGCCAATCCACATTATTAAAGTTCTTCCTTTCTTTCAGAGCTCCCCCATGTCAAGTGTTACAGCTTTTGGTAGAGACTAGCTCCTCTGATAACATGCCTGAAGTCTGTGAGACCAAGTCTTGCCATGCTTGCTTCTAACGATCACCATGACTTCATTCCTCCCAAGAGAGATTTGTTTCATTGGTAATCAATGGTATGTATATTCAATATTCTTTGCTAATTCCACAGTGTAAGGTCTTGTTCCACCTTTGTTCCATCCTTGTTCGATCTTTGTTAGTCTTTCTCCAGCTTTCACATATGAACGTGTTGCAAACACCCTTGCTTATATCAGAAACACACTAATCTGTAATGTGTCTGTAGTACTTTATCATTGTAGCACTTTGTAGTCCTGAGAAGCATATCTTACTCATCATAATTTTTTTCACCATTCCTTCTAAGGATAATTCTGATTCTATTGTGGATTCATGTAAAACAACATCTTTGAAAATTTTGTCCATTTTAATCTTCCACCCCGCCCCACTTATCGTAATGTGGTCATTTGACCCAGTTGTGAGGATTTTTTTAATATTGAAGTATAATCCATAATACATAGCGACCCTATGTACAACAGCCCTAAACCCCGCTCTGTCCTGTGCCAATCGCACTGTCTCTAACACTCCCATCCCAATTATCCCAGTCACTGAATCAATCCACCTCATAGAGGGCCTTCCTCTCCTGCGCTGTCCCTCCACCCTCCCAAGCAAGATGTCCC
>NW_006399837.1:8287274-8288019 GCF_000299155.1 Elephantulus edwardii | reverse complement strand
AAGACCATGGCCTGTATCAGACGCACCTTAGTCTCCAAAGAGACTAAGAGACTAAGAGACATTCTTCTAGGTCATATAGCCCTGGTCTGTTCACTTGTTGAACAGATGTAATTCATGGTTGCTGTGAAGCTGAACACTGTGACCCTGATGTGTCAAATGCGATAATGGTTACCCATGGCGGACAGCGTTTGGTGGAGCTCCTCGATAAAAACAAGCTTGGAAACAGGAGTGGCATCCACTTCTGAAATACCTTGCCTCCGGAAACCCTATGAACCTGGAGAAAGGATGACCATTATAAAAGCATTCAGGTCTTTCATTCATAGGGATGCTATGAGTCACCTATGACTCGACAGCACTTAAAAACAACAACAACATACAGATTGAATAGGTATGGTAAAGGAAAAGAGTCCTGACACATATATCTTTACTGATTTTAAACCATGTGCTCTGTTGTTGTTGTTGTGTACCATCGAGTCGAAGCCAACCCATAGCTGACCCTCTGGTAGGTTTTCAGAGGCAGTTAATTGCACAAGAAGAGATCGTCTATCCTTCAGGCCAGCTGGTGGTTTGGACTGTGTGCCTTCAATATTAAAGCACAGTTTCTTGCCACTAGGCCACCAGACATCCTTAGACACCATTGCTCTTCAGTGCTTTGGAGAGGTCCCTAACAGCAGACTTTCCCATGGCACTGCGCCTTTTAATTTCCTGGCTACTGGTGCCAAGAGTGTTGACTGTGGAGCCAAGC
>NW_006399837.1:8250325-8286564 GCF_000299155.1 Elephantulus edwardii | reverse complement strand
ATTTTTTGCCATTTCCTTCAAAGCAGCCTGAACTTCTTTCATTACCATAGGCTCTTGCTCATATGTTGTTTCATGAAATTCTTCTGAAATGCATAAATTCTTTGTCTTTCAAAACAGTAGTTCTTGGAGCCTCAGCAAGTTCTGACAGATCAGAATCTCGAGAGCGATGTTATCTACTCCTCCTTCATCTTAACAGTCTTTGTTGTATATCATTGAGTCAGAACCAACTCATAGCTGGCTCTCCAGAGAGTGTAAATTGCCTGGTAGGAGATGGCCCTTCTTTTTCCTGAGGAGCAGTTTATGAACTGGAACTGATTACTCTTTGGTCCGCAGCACAACTCTTTACCACTAGACTACCATGCATTGTTGTTGTTGTTGTTATGAGCAGTCAAGTCACTTGCGACTCATAGCAACCTTATGTACAACAACCCTAAACTCTGCTCTATTCTGGGCCTATAGCACTGTCTCTGACACTCCCATCCTGATTACCCCAGTCACTGAATCAATCCACCTCATAGAGGGGCTTCCCCTCCTGCGCTGTCCTTCCACCCTCCCAAGCATGGTGTCCCTCTCCAAGGACCTGTCTCTCCTTACAACATGTCCAAAGTATGTTACATGGAGCCTCAGAATCCTTGCCTCCAAGGACCCACCCAGTTTAACCCTTTCCAGGATGAATCTGTTTGTTTTCCTAGCAGTCCATGGTACTCTCAATACTCTTCTCCAGCACCACAGCTCAAAGGCATCAATTCTCCTTCTATCCTCCTTGGTCATTGTCCAACTCTCTGATGCATAACAAGTGATTGCAAAGACCATGGCCTGTATCAGATGCACCTTAGTCTCCAGAGAGACACCATTGCTCTTCAGTACTTTGAAGAGGCCCCTAACAGCAGACTTTCCCATGGCAAAGCACCTTTTAATTTCCTGGCTACTGGTGCCAAGCGTGTTGACTGTGGAACCAAGCAAACTTAAGTTGTGAACAATCTTAAGTTGTGAACAATCTTAATCTCTTCACCATCCATCCTGATGCTGCCAATTGGCATAGTGATGAGAATCTTTGTATTCTTGACATTGAGCCTCAATCTATATTGGAAGCAGCAAGCACTTCAGGTCCTTCTCAGTTTCAGCAAGCAGGGTTGTGTCATCTGCATAACGTAGATTGTTGATAGATCTTCCACCAATCTTGACCCTACAATTCTCCTCATAGAGCCCAGCCTCCCAGACAATCTGTTCTGCATACAGGTTGGAAAGGTATGGAGATAGGACACATCCCTGACATACACCCTTCCCAGTTTTCTCCACCTATCATGGTATTTTGCATAGGCCCAATAGGTGATGTTAAGATGCAATCCATACTAAAGGCTATCTTTTTGATAGCTTTCAGCTTTTAGCAAGCAAGGTTTTATCATCAGCATAATATCAGTCTATGAACCTTAGTCTGATCCTGATGCTGCATTCTTCTTCACAGAGTCTGGTTTTACGGATTATTTGCTTAGCATACGGATCGAACGGGTATGGAGAAAAGATACATGTCATGTTTGCTCACAGAGAGTCTTCATAGGTATGTATCATTACTCAGGTAAGAGAGTTTCCTTGCTGTCATTGAAATTCAACACACATCCTCATTATTAACCATACCTGTCCAATTCTTATATTAGAAGAAATGAAAATGGATGTTTCCATTTATCAAACTACTCACTAGGAGAGACTTAGTCATAATTTTTAATGGTCCAATATATCTTGACTGTCATCTTTATGCTATTTTCCACTTGAGATTTCTGTCAAAACCACTGGGTATCTATACGCAACACAGGGAAGCACAGAAGTAAAAAAAGCACTAGCTTGTGGTAAACAGGATGTCTTTTTATCTTAAAAAATGTTATGTGCTGATGAAGTTTAGAAAGTAAAACATTCAATACATATAAAAAGTGAAAGAAAACAAAAAATACCTTAAAAACAGAAATATGTGACAATTTTCTAGTTGAAAAGATTTCCATTTTGGTTGACTTTCAGCAATCTGTATGATTTTGTTTGTTAGACTGTTAACTAAAAGTTTAGTGGTTCATTAGCAAAAGGTGGATATTCTCCTCTTATATATATTTATAGTCCCAGAAACCCAATGAAAGATTTCTGAATCAGCATGTACTTGATGGAAGTTATTTTGCTTTGTTTTTAAAGAAGATGTCACTAAATATAGACTTGGGAAGAAATGTCGACAATCGTCTCTCACACAGTAACAGGAGCATCTCTAACTCATCAGAAGTGTTTTAACCTCCATAATCTTGGTAGTTCTAACTGAATGTAATCAAGCTAGGAATGATCTTTGGAAGTTAAGATACATGCTGTCTTTCAGAGTTACCGGAATAACCGGAAAAAGGTGACTAGAGTTAGAACGGACGTTGCATTTCAGATATGACTCTACTTCTGAGGCAAAATCATTTATCTTTTTGTTGTTTGAATTGTGATTTAAGTGGAAGTTTAAAAAGCATATTGTTTTCTCAATCACCCATGCATGCTTTGGTTCATAAAAACAATTACAATACATGTGATATCTGATTATACATTCATTATATATTGTCTTTTCTTTAACCAGCTGCTCCGAGGGAGAAGACTGGGCAACCTTGTCCATTGCAATTTATAGCCACTGAAATCCCACTTGGAGGGTCAGCTATAAATCAGTTCTGCATCACTAGGTGCTCAAAACCAAGAACTTTGTCTTTATAGTATGTATTAAATACACTATACATCTTGTTGTTATTATGTGCTGTTGAGTCACCTGTGACCCAAACCCTGCCCTATCCTGACCCAGTCACTAATTCTGACACATCAAACCCCATTGCCCCAGTCACTGTATCAATCCATCTCATCCAGGATCTATATGGTGTGTATTAAACACAACAATAATGAAAATTGCATCATTTTACAGTGTGTATTAAAATTCAATGTTGTTTATAATTGTAGGTTTAATGATGCTGAAAATGTACTCTTTTCATTAATACCTTTTTAAAGAATCTCCTTTTCTGTCACAAATAGGGATTTTGAACATATAATGAACAACAACAATAATCTTAATAAGTGTATTTAAAAAAATATGCCAAAAGTCATTGGTCTGAGTTAGAACCAAGTCATAGCTGAGCCTCCAAAGGGGTTTTGAACTCTGTAAATGGCACAGAAGAAGATTGCCCGTCTTTCTCCAGAGAAATGGATGGTGGCTTGAGAATAGCAACACAACTCGCCACGGGCCACAATCCCAGAATTTTGTGAACGTTTTTGTTCCCTATTAACTAATTTTCTACTCCTCACATTCTTCTCCCTCGTAACCACACTAGGTGATTGTGTACATGTACAGTCTTATGCACAAATCACTTGCTTTGGGGGCAGGGTGAGGGGAATCAGCTACTTACAAGATCTAGAGACGCCTAGTGGAATGTAGCAGGCCACATTTTTAGTTATAAGTAGGACAATAGCACCACTCAACATTTTAGAACAATGCTGCCAGATGGAATGTTTTATATCTCCACTGTACAATTAACAATTCAGTCTCTCAGTTGCACTACCACCTTTCAAGTGCTCAACAGGACTTAATTAAGAAGATTACATTTAAATTTAAACAGTTGTAAAGAGCTAGTGGCATCCGTGTTGGAAGCACAGTTGAAGCAGACAAACTACCATAATTATTTCTTCTTTGTTAATCAGCAAAATTATCCATTGGCCAACAATTCAGTCTCATGCACTGCCAAATGATGCATTATGAAAAACTAAAAACTTTTGCATATGAATTTTAAATGCTATATTTATTTTTTGCTAATACAAAAATAGTAACAGATTATATGTACTCTCAAAAAAGGCTATCAAGATACAATTTCTAATATTATCAACAACAAACAACAATGTCCTTAGTCAAGTTTTATTTTAAGTTTCTAAGCCAAAATTCAAAATACAGGTTTCCTGGAAAAAGTTATTTCTAGGAAAGTCTCCTTTAGAAATCTGTATTTTGAGAAGAAAATACATCATATTCTGAAATAAGACTTGCTGAAACCAATGTGATGGATTTCATAAGCTGTGTGATTTTTATAGTGTGTATTAAAATTCAATGCTGTTTGTGAATGTAGGTTCAATGTACTTTTTGATGTACAAAATGTACTTTTTCATTATATACCTTTTCAAAGAATCTCATTTTCTGTCAAAGAGGAAATTCAAACATATGATGAACTCTTAGCTTGAGGAAATAAGGAAGAAAATATTAGAAATGAGTGCAAATATGTTAGCTAATAAATAAAGACAGGAATTAAATCTTAAGTCTTAAAGATTCATAAAAATACTCAGTGTCTTATGCTACTTTATATATTATTAAATATAAAATATATGTTTCTGGCTTTATAGACATCAAAATAGTTAACACTTAGAAATATACCTTAAGGCATATCTAAGAGTATATTTTTTTAGAGAATCAATTTACCATAATATTCTAAAATTTAATTTATTTAAACTATAACATCTGTAAGCCTGTGGCTATCATTAATTTGGCAAATAAACTTCTCCAACTGTTGCCTGACTTTTTTTGACCCAATATGAACAAACAAAATAGCAAAAATAAAAATATTGAACATTCAAAGTCATATTTTAAAAATAATTTTATTTGACTTATCTTCCATGATTCTGAGACCGATCCTTTCGTTAACTTTTTTAACATATGTGAATCATATATCCACAAGTATTTTTGCATTTTCCTTGTATATCCTACAAGTTTGAAAGAAAGGCCCACCTAGAACACCAATTAAAATGTCAAAGGCATGCAGGAAATAGTTTGGCTGGTACACTCAGTGATAAGGAAACACAGACTTAGTTTAATTCATTCTCCTAATGTGCCAACTGACAGGCTTACGTTGAAAGCAGTCCAAACGCAAAAGTGTAATTGATGTCAGCTCAAATTCTCAGCCAAAGACAAGCACTGAATCTACTGTTGTTGGCTTTGTTTGGATTTCAGGTGCAGGGGCCGGCCATATGGTATCCTCGGGGCAGGGGCTTTGTTGTGCCATATATGTATGTACGCCTGGGTGTGCTTTTTAATATTGAAAACATCCTTCAGTTGCAAAGCAAACAAAAAAAAAAGACAATCCACTCATAGCTTAGACATTGTATAGACCACCAACTGCTGGGTGCTATTAAAGTTACACAGAGCATTAGATAAATAAAAGTCTCTGTCCAAGATATTGCTTCACCAATGAATTCTTTATTTGCCCTTGACATCCTGTTTTCTCTCACCAACAAATGGCTGTGCATTTATAATTAATGAATTATCACTGCATTATTAATATAAAACTCAAGACATTTTCAATAGACCGATGCACTTTTCCCAAGTTCTGCACTCAATATGTTTATTAAATCATCATTGCATGTGACCATAGTGTGACGTTTTAAAATGATAAAAGAAAAAATTCATTTGAAAATTCTGAATCCTTTAACAGAAGACAGTAGATATCCTTTAGCAGTAATCCTTTAACATAGATTAATGAATGTAGAAAAAATGGTATTGAATAATTGTTGTTGTTGTTACTGTGTACCATCGAGTCAGAATAGACCCATACCTGTCCATCCAGTTGATTTTCAGAAGAAATTAATTCCATAGAAAGAGGTTGCTCATCCAAAAGACATTATCCCAGTATGGTCAATATATTTAGTACTATATTCCATGGATTTGAATGGTTGTTGTTTCCTTTTTTGTTTATATGATTACATCTTAAAATGCTCAATCATTTAACTATCAAGAGCCTACCAAATTTAAACATAGCCGGCCTTATGTGAAACATAGATAGAAAACAAAATCTCAATATTCAAGGAACAAAGAGTTTATATAGAAGACAGGCACATATTGAAACAAAATAACCAAAAAAACCCTCACAAACTCATTGGCAGTGATTCAAAACAAACACACAGCTGACTCTTCAGCAAGTTTCAGAGGCTGAAAATACATGTGAAGAGAAAGCAACGTTTTTCTCCTGTTGAACTTCAGGTAGATTCTAAACACAGAAAGGTGCCACCTTTGATCTAACAGTGCATCTCCCTATAGCTTATAAGCAGAGAAATCATCCTTAAATATAAATAGTTTGAAAAGGCCAAAGATAGGAGTAAATACTGCGAGTTCCATAAAGTGTGTGGAACTTAGTATAATCTTGATAAATAAATGGCTTTTTTTCTTCATAAGAGAAACTGAAGGTGGAAGATAATTGCAGGTAATAGAAAACACATGAAGAAAAACCAACAGATGAAAAACACCACATTAAATTGTTTGTGAAGATGTACATAAAGTTACTACATTAGAAATAAATAGGGACTATTTTTAGATACATGGACCAGCAAAATTCCCAAGACCTTGGCTTTTAGGCATTTATAGACAGTAGGAAAGTAAATTGATTGCACACTGTTTGAGCAATCTCATGAATGTATCTTGATGTCTTTGAGTTCCTTAAAGATTTCTAGTAGGTTATGATAATGGAAGCTGATGGCTTAAGTGGTAAGCAGCTGTAGTGTCAACCCAAAGGCACACAGTTCCAATTCACCATTTGCTCCGTGGGAGAAAGATGGGTAATCGCCTCCATGCAATTTCCTGCCTCTGAAAACCCACTGGAGGCTCAGTTACAAATCAGTTCTGTTTAAAAGGGACTTATGATTAGGTATTATTATTACGTATTAGGTATTATTGTCATGACAGGAGTCCAGAACGAAGGCTGCACAGTGCCATGGACTTGGAGGAAGGGATTGCATAGCAATGAAAGAGTTTTTCTTTTACTTTTCAAGGAGAAAAGTCATTGGGGGAAGGGGATGAGCAGGGGGAAGAGTGTAACAATGAAAATGAATGGAAACCCCAAGTCTGTAAACTTTCATTCAAATTAAATTAAAAAAAAATAAATAGAACATGCCACTACAAAGGAAAAAAAAAACAACAACACAAAAACATGACAGAAAACAAAAACAAAGCCAAAAAACCCAAATCAGTTCTGTCTCAACTGTGCATAAAACAAACCCACCCGAGAGTGGGCTCCTGTAAGAACGGTTGACTTTATTATGTTTGTTAAACGGGAAGTCTTTCTAAAGACTTTGTTGGAGAGAAGTATTCTTTTCCTTAAAAAACCCAAAACTTTCAATAACAAGGAGCAGACTCCTTAAGTCATTGTGGCAACTTTTTGTTGTGAATGCTGCCAAGTCAGCTTTCAGCCGTAAGGACTTTATGTGTAAAGGAACAAAGACATTACCTGGTCCTCCTGCATCTTCAACGGAGGCTCAGTGAAGAAGGGGAAGTCCTCCAGGGAAATGGACTGACATAGTCACTTCAGCCATGGGCTCATTGTGTCAAAGAGGATGAGGGTGGTACGGGATTGGGCAGGTCAGCTGTTCACAGGGTCTCTATGAGTTGTACTAGCCTCAACAGTACCTAACAACAACAACTGCCTCTCTACATGATTGAGCCCATTGTTGCAGCTACTGCAACAATCCTGTCCCTCAAGAATGTTCCTTTTTCACTGACTGTTTTGCCAAGTTTGATGCCTTATCTCTAGGAACTGCTCCCTCCTGCTGCTTTGCCCAAAGTAAACCAGCCAACAATCTCACCGTCTTCACTTGGAACGAGTCATCTGGCTACATTTCCTCCAAGAAAGATTTCTTCAGTGTTCAACCGCCAATTTTATTCCTTACCACTACAATTTAAATAAGTGCATTATTCTGAAGTCTTCCTTTCTATTGTCCACCTTTCACAGGCATGTGGAACAACTGGAGCTGACTCTCCTGTCAACATACACAACACGTTTAGAATTCAGATGTTTCATTTTTATCCCCATGGTCATCATTGTGAGCCGTAGAAAGTTATTAGTAAAGATTAGGGAGCTCTGATGGCCTAGTGGCAAGAAGCTGCACTGCAATCGCAGAGATATGCAATTCGAATCCACCAGATGCTCTGCTGGAGAAGAAGGGCAATCACCTCCTGTACCAGTCAGATCCGATTTGACTGTACACACACACTCACAATAATAAAACTTTAAAAAAATTTTTAAAAAGAAAGCTATTTATAAAAAGGAAACTACTGTAAGTCCTGACTCCAAATGTTACTTACATTTTTGTCTATACCTGAGACTACAAATGCTACACCCTTTCCAAACATATTCCCTAATGACAAATTTAACTAGGTGACACCATTGAGTAAATCGATCTGGGAATTTAGGGGATGCTTTTCCCTATCTTTTAAAACAATAGCTTTACTTCCCAGATAATTTGAAGGAGATTTTGCTCCTTCATTTGCTTTACTTTCTAAGATTTCAAGAACTAATTAATTTTTTTTACATGGTGGATGTTATTTGTAGTAGAGTCTATTGTGAGTTATAGTGACCCTGTGAACAAAGGATCTGAAGCTTGCCTTATCCTGCACCATCCTAATAATTTCTGATATACTTGAGCCCATTGTGTCGAGAGACAGACTTGAGTCACTGTGTCAGTTCATCTGCATAAGATTCTTCCTCTTTTCCAGTGACCTTTCCAAGAATGATGTCTTTTTCAAAGACTGGTCCTTGCTAACAACATGCCCAAAGTATATGAGACCACACATATTCACTTCATCTATGCTTTTCTAAAAATCTTCTGGACTTCCCTATAGATAGAAAATAATATTATTTTAAAAGGTAAGACAACCATGCCAATTATTTAACAGCAATTTTCACTCACTTTTGAAACCTTCTACCCAAATCAAGCTTATGTTTCCAGTCTGTACTGTTTATATCCTCCACTAACAGGTCAGGACTGGCCAATTTAATCTGTTTCCTGTTTTGATCTTTGGATTTTTGATCCTCCTCCTAAGAATCCAGCTTCTTCAATACATTGTTGTCAACCATTTGGAAAAAAAACAAAAAACATTGTAGTTAAGATCCTAATCATTATAAAATGTTTTGTTATAGACTTATCAAAGTCCTGGATGACTGATGAGTTGCTTTGGGATAATTATTATGAACTAATCTTTGTTCTTCATTGGGAAAATCTGCTGTCACAGACCTCACTAAAGTGATAAAAGGTAACCACATTGAAGACTAAGGTGTGCCTGATGTAAGCTATAGTTTTGTCACTTGCTTTTTATGCATCTGAAAGTTGGTCAATAAATAAAGGTGTTCAAAGTAGAAACAATGCCTTAGAATTGTGAAGTTGGAGTGCTGCTGTTGTTAGGTGCTATTGAGTTGTAGACGACTCATAGCAACCCTATCAATGAAAGGCCTGAGTACTATTCATAGAGTTTCCAGAGACAAGCCATTTCAGAAGTGGATGCCACTCCTGCTTCCAAGCTTGTGTTAATTGGGAAGCTCCAGCAAACACTGTCCACCATGGGTAACCATTCTCACATTTGGCACATCAGTGTCACAGTGTTCAGCATCACAGCAAATATGAGTTACCTCTGTACAGCATTGTATATTCCAGTGACTGCCAAAAGAACAAACAAATTTATCTTGAAAGAAATGCAATCAGCGTGCTCCTTAGAGGAAAGGATGGTGATACTTCATCCCACATAGTTTGGCCAGTCCTTGGAAAAAGACATCATGCAGGGAAAGGTAGAGAGGGTCTGAGAAAAGGAAGATCATAGAATAAGGCAGGACAGGGCCAAGTTCAGATCTGTTCACTGGGTCGTCATGACAACAGCAACAACAACGTGTGAAATATGTTTGTTTGGGGTTTTTCTGTTTTGTTTTTGTTTTTCAATTTTTCTACATTTATCCAAAGCAGTGAATCTGATCTTGGCTTCCAATTAGAACTACCCAGGAGTTTTTACACACTTCATTGCCCAGACTCTAACCCAGGTCAATTAAATTAGAATATCTAGATTTTAGATCTAGGCTCTCAGTTGTGTGTATGATCACCCACTCTGTCCCAACCCCAGAATATTTGTTTGATTTCATGGACTGTGCAAAGGGAAAAAAAATTCATCTTGGAGGTGAGGGGACAGCATAAACCCCATTTTTTATAAACCCCCATTAACACCAGAGGCAGAAGCAGGCCATAAAAATTCTTAGTTTAAGGCAAAAACAAATGCCCCGGGTAAAGTCTTATCTGTCCTTGCAAAGTAAAGATTTAACTAGCGTCTACGTGACACAAAAAGAGAAAAGGCGGGCAAAGTAGCCAGCCCGTCAAAAGCCGACCCACATGACTGATCCCATGACCCACCAACCATGATCTCCATCTCCCCACCCCCGACAGTGGCACCCAGGAAAGCCATAAAAGCAATTGGGAGGTGGGACTCGGGGCTTTTCCCCTCGCCACCTTCCTGCTGAGGGAGAAAGTCTCCACATGAGGAATTT
This sequence comes from Elephantulus edwardii, assembly GCF_000299155.1. Classification (NCBI taxonomy): domain Eukaryota; kingdom Metazoa; phylum Chordata; class Mammalia; order Macroscelidea; family Macroscelididae; genus Elephantulus; species Elephantulus edwardii. The sequence goes on along the minus strand of NW_006399837.1, from coordinate 8,276,239 downwards.
AATAAACACTCTTGAATTTTCAGATGTGTGATAATTGGATATCCTTTGAGGGGCATTTTGTGGGCAGAACAGAGGATGTGTAACCATAATACTTTTTAGAGACAAGAATCGTAAGACTTAGTTTCACATACTTCGGGCATATAATCAGGAGATGGTAGTCCTTGGAAAATGAAATCATTCTTAGAAAAGTAAAGGCTTAGGAAAAGGAGAACAGGCTCTTCTTGGAAATGAATTGACATAATAATTGCAACAACAGACTTAAGCAAGCAGGGGTTGAAAGTATAGTACAGAAACAGGAAGAGTTTGATCTCTTTGTACATAGAATCACTGAGTTGGAGTTGACTCCATGGAACCTAACAAGTGTGTGTGTGTGTGTGTGTGTGTGTGTGTGTGTGTGTGTGTGTGTGTGAGAGAGAGAGAGAGAGAGAGAGAAGGAAGAGGAGGCAGAGGAGGAGGAGAGGAGGGAGGAGAAAGAAAGTCAGAGAGATATTCTAGGAATAAATTAAGCAGCAGGATAAGCATCTTCTAAGCACTAGTTTTAAGTTTCTAAACATACTAATAAAAATGGAAATAGATTTAAGGTCCCCAATTAGGCTAAAGTTTCATGTTCCATGTCTGAAATAAAGGATGAGTGAGGATGCAAACTGAAACTTAGGACATGCAGGTAGTTTCTACCAAAATTCATGTACATTTAACCAAAAGAGAATGTTCGTAGTAGGGCAATGAATGAGCCAAAGAACATACAATACCAATGAAACTCTGCCCTAGGTCATGTGAACAATCAATATGTTTAACTGTTAACTAAAAAAAAGAAAAGGGAGGTTCAGATCTACCCATTGGAGCCTCAGAAGGCAGATGTAACAATCTACTTTTGAAAAAATTAGCCACTGAAAACACTATGTATCTCTGTTTCCAGTCAGTCACACATAAAGTTGAAATGAACTCCACAGCAACTGGAAAAAGCACGAATGAGTTAATGACAAATATTAGCAATTCCCAAGACAGTGTAGTCACAGACTTAGGATAGAAATGATCCTTCACAATGACTCAGGGAGGCTGAATATTTTAGGAAAAACAAAAATCAGTGTAGGCTCAGTCTCTCGTCTGCATATCTTTCTTCTGATTTTTTAAAATTAATATTACCACCATTATAGTCTCTTATAATCCTTCTCAAATGCCAGTAATTATCTTACTTCCCTGCTACTCAGATGTTCAAATTATAACAGTTCTATCAATTTATCCACCAGACAAAATGTTCACATTTTTATCTTTCTTTCCCCCTCCTTCATCAGATAGTCACTATCTATTTCTGAATTGTTGCAGTAACTTTCCAGTTCTTCTACCTGGTAACATTTTTTAGTTCTATTTATTCTCCATACAATTTTTAGCATGACTCTTCCAAAATTTTTGCATCTCATTGCTTGTTTTGCTTTTTAAAAACATCCAAAATCTTATTTTTTTTTCTCTTTCTGCCTCTAAGTTTTAAAAAAAAAATCACTTTAGTATAAAACGTTTGCATGATTATTTCTGGTCGAATATCACTATGCTATCCTATACTCTCATCAACTCAAAAACTCAAACTAATTGCTGTTGAGTCAGCACTGACAGAGATGACTCCTCAGAGGCTGTAAATCTCACATTAAGAGGTTTCCCATTTTTCTTTCCTGGAGCAGTGTGAATTCAAACCACCTGCCTCTGGATTGGCAGTTCAACTTTTTGCCCTACCCCTGTATGCACCCAGAATCATTTGAACTAATAGTCCTGACTTTGCTTTCATCACCTCAACATACTATTTCTTTCTTGCTACATGAGCACACATGTGTAAGTATTCCTCAGACAAGAAAACTAATCTAAAGCTTTTGTTGAGCACAATTGTTTGTTTAAAATTTAAAATTTGTATACATTGTGTTTCATTCATGTACACTGAGTTTCACACATTTCTTCATTCACCTTGTATTTCTTACAACCATTCCCATACATAATATTTTATAAAATGAATTACCATTGATCTATGCCCAATATTGCCCCATCTTTTTCAGGCCTCTTTCCTAATTTCTTCACCCCTGCAGCCACCCATCAAACTCTATTCTTCTATTGGTTCCTTTTGTTCCCTTTTCCCACCTCCTTATGTCTTCCCCTTCTCCTTTTGGACTTTTATGTACATTTTACTAGATATCAAGGGAGCAAGAAAACAAACAGATTCATCCTGGAGAGGATTAAACCAAGCAACTCCTTGGAGGCAAGGATTCTCAAGCTTTGTCTGAAATACTTTGGACATGTTGTAAGGAGGGACAGGTCCTTGGAGAGGGATGTCATGCTTGGGAGGGTGGAGGGACAGCGCAGGAGGGGAAGACCTTCTATGAGGTAGATTGATTCAGTGACTGGGGTAATCGGGATGGGTGTGTCAGAGGGAGTGCAATTGGCACATGATAGAGCAGGGTTTGGGGCTGTTGTACATAGGGTCGCTATGAGTTGCAAGTGACTTCAACGGCACACAACAACAACATCCAGGGAGCACTGATGCCCTAGTGGTAAGAAGCTGTGCCACAATTCCAAAGGCACAAGGTTCGAAGCCACCAGCTGTTTTGTGGGAGAAGAATGGGCAATCTCCTCCCATTCAATTAACTGGCTCTGGAAGCTGGCTGGAGGCTTTCCTTCAGTGCTTACTTTCTTAGTCTTTTGTAGTACTTGTCCTTATGAGACTGGCTGAGTCTGCTCATCATAATGCTTTATAGGCTCTACTATGTGATATAGTATTTTATGAAATTGTTCCTTTGTGCTGTGTAGTGTTCCATTGTGTGACTGTACCATAATTTCTCTATCCATCCGTTGGTTGATGGGCAGTGGGGCTGCTTCCGTTTTCTTGCCATTGTGAATAACAGTACGATGAACATCAGTGGGCAAATCTCCACTGATGGCCTACAACGTAATGAATTTTTTTTTTATGTTGTCTGTTACTCTTTTTCTCTCAATTAGTACATTTAAACCAATCACATTAAGTGTGATTATTGACAAGCCAGGGTTTTTTTTTATTGCTGTAATATTACTGTTTATTTTTCCGTTGTTTCTGGTTACTAGGTTCCATCAACTTTCTTTGGTGGCCCTGTATGAACTATTTCCCTTAGAATTTCTTACAGAGTTGGTCTTGATTTTATAAATTCCTTAAGTTCCTGCTTTCCTGCAAATGACCTATTCTTTTCTTCATAGTTGATAGACATTTTTAGTAGGCACAGAATCCTTGTTTGGCAATTGTTTTAGTCTGTTGTCTATGCATGCCATTGTCTTCTTGCTTGCATGGTTTCTGCTGAGAAATCAGAATGTAATCTAATTGGTTCTCCTTTGTAGGTGACTTTTACACTGCATTTTGTATTCTATTCTTATATTTAATTTTGGAGAATTTGACTATGATATGCCTTGATGTTTTACTTTTGGGGTCTAGTCTGCTTGGGATTTGCTGAGTTTCCTGAATGTGGTTTTTCTCACTCTTCATCATATCTGGGAAATTTTCTTCTAATATTTCTTCCACAATTTTCTCAGTGCTTTCCCTGTCTCCTTTTTGTTTTAGAATTCTAATCATACATGTGTTATTTTGATATTTTGCCACATGATTCTAATATTTTCATTGTTGTTCCTCATTCTCTTTTCTTCTAGTATGTTCTCATTGAGGTTATTGTCTTCCATCTTATTGGCTCTCTGTTCCATCCCTTTTGTTCTGCTTTTTTGTTCCTCTAGCATGTTGGAAACTTCTGCAATTTCAGGCTTGTATTCTGTATTGCATTTTCATGTATGTCTGTTATTTCTAGTACTGTGTGGGTTCCAGTCTTGCGATGAATTTTTTTTAAATTCCCATACCTCTTTATTTATGGTTTATTTATTATTTCAGTTCTTTGTTCCATCATTTGTAATTTCTTCAGCAGTTGTTTATGTGCCTCCACATAAATATATTTCTTCTGTTTCCTTGTCTTTTTTGTATTCACTTAATTTGTGGATTCAAGTCTTCCACCATTTGTAACTTCTTCAGTAACTGTTCATATATTTCCACATTGATATATTTCTTCTGCCTCCCTGTCTCTGGTGTATTAATTGGGTTTGCATCACAATCTGCTTTTTGAGGAGAGGACTTGTTTTGGTTTTTTCACAATGTTTTAATCTAATGTCTACCTTCTTGACATTATGTGGAGTTCTTCTTGGTATGTACTTTTGTTGTATCTGCATAGTTTGTTGACAGTTCTTTATCTTTTAGATGCTATTGATTAGTATTTGTGCCTCAGTTCTCATCCTTTCAGGTTATATTCCAAGCAGTGGAATATCTGGATCATATGGAATTAATATGGTCAGCTTTCTGAGGAAATGCCAGACTGCCTTCCAGAGTGGTTGCACCATTTTACAATCCCACTAACAATATCCTATCTCACCACATCCTCTCCAACATTTATCACTTGCTGTCCTGTTAAACTTTGCTGCTGGCATTTCATTGTGGTTTTGATTTGCATCTCTCTTATTGCCAATGATTTTGAGAATTTCTTCATGTGTCTTTTGGCCATCTGAGTATCTTTTTCTCTGTGAAAACTCCAAGTCTTTTGTCCATTTCATAATTCTGTTATCAATCTTTGTCTTGTGGAGGCCCTGAAGGATTCTGTAAACTGTTGTTGATATGAGACCCTTGTCTAAAATGGTATTTCCAAATATTTTTTCCAAATCAGTAGGTTTTATTTTCACTCTGCCAGGAAAAGTTTTTGATGTGTACAGGGATTTAATCTTTAGAAGGTCCCATTCATCTATTTTATCCTCTTCAGATTGAGCATTATCTGCCTCATTCATCATAAAAAAACCAAAATAATAACCCTTCTCTTAAAAAAGCAGGACCAATCAATACCCCAGATAGAGATAACCAGGAGATATAGGTTGATGTGGAGTTATTTGAGTAACTACAGAAGAAGGTTAAAATGATGGAAGAAACAACAGAAGCCATGAAGAGAACAAATACCATAGAGACAGTGATCTACAAGAAATATAATTTGAGAAGCAACTTGAACATATATGGAAGAAAATACAAAAGATGGAAGAAAGAATTGATAGTATAGGTAAAGAGGTATAAGAACTTAAAAAATTATTACAAGATAGAGAAGGTGCAGCCAACACAGTACTCAAAATAACAGAGAAGCATGAAGATGCAATCCAGAATGTTAAGACCAAAATGGCAGAAATATCCAATACACTGGTGGAACAACAACAACAACAAAAACAAACAAACAAAAAAACCATAAAACTAGAACTGAAGAAATGAAACAGAGAGTCAGTGAGCTGGAAGACAAGAGCCTCACTGGAAACACACTAGAAGAAAAATCATGAGATGAGACATAAGGAAAATTAAGAAAATGTTAGAATAATGTGGGATAGCATCAAAAGGAACAGCATAGGTATGATTGGAATTCCAGAACATGGAAGTGACAGAGAAGTCACTGAGAAAATTGTGGAAGAAGTATTAGAAGAAAACTTCCCAGGTATTGTGAAGAACAAGGAAATCCACATTCAAGGAACACAGTGAACACCAAATAGTCTTGACCCAAAAAGTAAAACATACCATAGGCAAACCCTCCAACGTAAAAGGTAAGGATAGAATACTAAGAGCAGCATGAGGAATACAAAGAGTCATCTACAAAGGGGAAACAATTAGATTGAGCTCTGATTTCTCAATAGAAACCATGTCAGCTAGAAACAATGGGATAGAATATACAGAAAGTTGAAAGAAAACTATTGCCAGCCAAGGATCCTATACCCAGCAAAGCACTCCATAAAATATGAAGGAAAAATTTGATCCTTTGCAAGAAAGAAGAAACTTCAGGACTATTTGAAAACAAGACCAAAACTAGAAGAAATTTTAAGTGCAGTGCTTCATATGGAGACACAAAAGAAAAATGAACAGTTCATGATAACCAGAAACAACAGAAAAAAGGAACACAGTAAAATGGTAACAGTAAAACCTGGCCTGACAATAATCACACTTTATGTGAGTAGTCTAAATGTATCAGTCAAGTGAAAATGAGTAGCAGAATGGATAAAAAACAAAGCCAATCAGTATGTTGCCTACAAGAGATACATCTAAACATTTCAATGACCTTTTATCGTGCTAAAGAACAAGGATGTCAATTCAAGGAATAAGCAATATAGTCCTTATCCAGCCATATATTAAATTGTTTTATGTGTGAGAGAGAGAATAAATAAGGAAGATCTATGGAGAATTGATGCCTTTGAATTAAAGTGTTAGTAAAATGTATTCTGTATACCTTAGATTGCTAAAAGAACAGACTTACTTGTTTTGGGAAAAGTGCAAAGAAAGTGAAGATAAAGAAATAATCCAGGAACATAACCAATGGTTGATGCTATCCCATAATTTGAAATCCTTTTCTCTTTTTTCTGTATAGAATTCCTGCACTTAATTCTTTGCCTGAAAAAGAACCCCTTAGATTTTCAATCTCTCTTCATTCATTCTTCCCAAATCCTTCAGTCAGAAAAGGAAAGGACTCTCTCGAATGTCATAATATCTGTGAGGAGCAATCTCAAAAAAAATTTTTAGGGTATTATAGGAATAATCTCTTTGGGCTGAGAAGTGTGGGCAGGCAAGGCAACTTACAGAGGGAAATTTCATTTACATAATGAACAGACTGTTTCTTTTCTGTGTTTTGTCACTAATAATGACTTGGAAACTGATGTCCTCAGCCAGCCTGTATGTTGGAATTGTGTCCTCTCTTAAAATACAAATTGTATTCTAAATTTCTGTTAATATATCAGTCTTCCAATTAAAGAAATGAGCTCAAGGACAGCATCTTGTTCATGTTTTATTTCAAGCTTTGGCAGGCATTGGACTTAAGTAGGTGTTCAGTAACAAGAGAAGATTGAAAGATTTTGTTATTTTCTGCATATTAACAGTTTGAAATCTCTGTTGAACACCATTGTTAATTGTTTGGACAATTGGTATTTTCAATTACTAAAATCCAAGATTTTAACTTTCTGTTAATCCATGCAGGACTATTTGAGTAATTAGGCTGTAATACATTTAAACAAATAGGTCACTTTAATATCCAAAGTCAACGATCCATTCATCCAAGTAAATGCCATTAATTGCTACTGACAAAATAGCTTCAGAGTTAATTCTTTTCTAGCTTGGTAATGATTACATATCTATTATTAGAATTCAATTGAAACTCAGCAAATAAAAAATAATTTTGAAACTTGGAAAGTCCAAAGGAAAACATTTATTTTAAGTTGTGAAACGTCTAAGACAGAATGTACTGTGTGCTTTATGTGAAATTGGAAGTTATAAACTTGGCTTTTATTCTAGAAAGAGACCTCAAGAACCAAAACTAGTACATAATATTATGTGACAAATTCAGATAAAAATTGACAAAGAGCTACATACACTTGTTACTAATGTGAAGTAAGCAATGAAATAATGCAAGAAACAATATTTTTACTCTCATCAGCCTAACTTCAATTTGTTGTTGTTGTTGTTGTTGTTATTGTTATTGTTTGGGCACCATTGAGTGAGCTACTACTATGACTCATAGCAATTCTGTGAACAATAAATCTGAATATTGACCTACCCTGTTCCATCCTCATAATCTCTGATCTGCTCAAACCTATTGTTACAACTATTGTGTCATTCTATCTTGATGACAGCCATCTTCTCTTTATCTGACCTTTAACCTTATTCAACAGGATGTCTTTTTTTCAAGGACTGGCCTCTGAGAAAATGCCCAAAGTATGTGAAAAGAAATGTCACCATTTTTCTCCTCTAAATAGTACCCTGAAAAGCACCTCCTCTAAGATAGACTTGCTTTTTCTTTTGACACTCCATGAGCTATTCAGTTCAGTTTGTTTGCATCACAATTCAGAGACATACAATTTTTTATTGTGCTTATTCGTTACCAAATTTTAGATGCATAAGAAGTAACTGACAGTACAATAGTTGCAATTGAAACTACAGTGGTAACTGTCAGTCGAAGGTACAATGGTAAAGTTAGGTGGCTTCGCACCAAACGATCAATTGAAAAGGTTCATTTTTGTCTTGAGTGTCCATGAAGCTGCTCTATTGTGTCATGTAGCATTACCATAAATTGGGATCAACTGGAGGACAATTACTAGGCACAATATCAGATGCTATGGATGACAATTTCATGTAATTCTAAAGAAGTATACACTCAGGTAATGATTGCTCCCCTTTCTTCGTAGTTACCACAAGTCAAAGAGTTTGTAAAATCCCCCAAAATAAGAAAAGGGATTATGGTGTAAGGCATACTGTCAGGTACTCTCTATAGCTTCCCTGATATCTGAAATCTGACAATTCCCTCTGTGCCATCTCATTCTCACAAACATAAATTTGACTTAGCTATTTGTTTCTTAAGTTTACAGTAACTTTGCTGTCAAAGGCATTTTTAAAACTTGACTTTACTTTCATAATGCCTCTTTTACTTAATAAAATTGTTTTGAGGATTATTATTGATTGAATAATATCACTCTAAAGGCCATGTTGAAGCCATAGCCCTCAGTAACAGTAGGTGTGAACTTGTTTGGAAATAGACTGTTACAGATTCAATTATATTTTTCCCCAAAATTTGAATGTTGAAATCTTAATCCCTGTGGCTGTAAATATGACTATTTATAGATAGTTTGTTATGTTACATTAAGTAAATTATACCAGATCACGGTGGACCATACATGTATTTACTTCTGAGATATAAAAAAAAAGAATAGACATAACATAGAAAAACAAGCTTGAGAAAGCCAGACATCATATGAAGATACACAGTGAACACCAAGGATTGTTAATAGCTCTTCTATAGGGAGCTCTTTAGTCTGCCTGGCTCCATAGTCAACAGTCTTGGCACCAGCAGCCAGGAAATTAAAAGGCGCATTGCCATGGGAAAGTCTGCTGTTAGGGACCTCTCCAAAGTGCTGAAGAGCAGTGGTGTCTCTCTGGAGACTAAGGTGCGTCTGATACAGGCCATAGTCTTTGCAATCACCTGTTATGCATCAGAGAGTTGGACAATGACCAAGGAGGATAGAAAGAGAACTGATGCCTTTGAGCTGTGGTGCTGGAGAAGAGTACTGAGAATACCATGGACTGCTAGGAAAACAAATAGATTTGTCCTGGAGAGGGTTAAACCAGGTGGCTCCTTGGAGACAAGGATTCTGAGGCTCCATCTAACTTATTTCGGACATGTAGTGAGGAGAGACTGGTCCTTGGAGAGGGACATCATGCTTGGGAGGGTAGAGGGACGGCGCAGGAGAGGAAGGCCCTCTATGAGGTGGATTGATTCAGTGACTGGGATAATTGGGATGGGAGTGTCAGAGACAGTGCAATTGGCACAGGACAGAGCGGAGTTTAGGGCTGTTGTACATAGGGTCGCTATGAGTCGCAGGCGACTCGACGGCACATAACAGCAACAACATAGGGAGCTCTGGTGGCTTAGTACTATGAAGAGGTGTTGCTAACCAAAGGCTTGTGGTTCAAATTCACCAGCTACTCTGTGGGAGAGAGATGGACAATCACTTCCTGTGAAATTTACTGGAGAGTCAGCTTTGAGTTAGTTCCCTCTTGATAGTACTTAACAATATAAGTAAGAGTCAACTTGACAGCATCTAGCAACACAACAATTGTTGTTTGTTGTTGTGTGCCACCGAGTCACCTGTGACTCACAGTGACCCTGAACCCTGCTCTATCCTGAGCCAGATGTATTGTCTCTGACATACCTACCCCCATTTACCCCAGACACTGAGTCAATCCCTCTCATTGAGGGTCGTTCTCTCTTGTCCTGTCCCTCCAACCTCCCATGCATGACGTCCCTCTCCAAGAACTGATCCCTCCTTGCAATATGCCTAAAGATTATCAGAACTCCTTATTGTGCTCATGTGAAACCTATACTTAAATCAGGAGGAAGTTGTCAAAGCAGAGCAAGGAAACACTGCGTGGTTCAAAATCAGAAAAGGTGTGCATCAGTGATGTGTCCTGTCTCCATGCTCTTCAATCTGTATGTGGAACAGATCATCTGAGAGGCTGGACTTTATGAGCAGAAATGTGGCATCAGGACTGGAGGAAGCTTCATCAACAACCTGGGTTATGCAGATGACACAACTGTCTTTGCTGAGAAGGGCCTGAAGCATTTGCTGCAGAACACTTAACTCTATGTAAAATGTTTATGACCACTCCCAAATGAAGATCATATTAACGAGGGGAAAACAAATCTCATTCAAGAATGTACTTTTGATTCTGTCCACTAGCCAAAGTTAAATCTGTAATTAATCATCGTATTTAACTATAAATCAGATTCTGTAGAAATATATATTTTTTCATTTCTTGGGTAGAGAGTTAACTCAGTGCTAATGCTTGTCTTATTTTATTAGTTCTCAGTACATTGTAAAACTGGAATATTGGCTGGTGACCTCTTTGGCTAGCATGCCACTCAGCTTTGAAAAACAGCCTGATTGAGCCAACATGAAATAAAGATAAATGAGTTTGAATATAGTTCATATTACCCATAAGGATGATGTTAACCAAAAAGAAGAATCAGGTGCCGTGAGTTCCTGGAAAGGTTAATTTCCCTTGAGCCAAATGGAAATTATTTCATTGGAAAATTTTTCAAAGTCACTTGAACTTCTAGGATATAATTTTCTATTTTTTATAAAATGACGATGTTATGATGACCAGTGATAAAATATATTATGAAGTACTCTTTTGTTGTTTAAAAAAAATGGAGCATATTTGATCATTCCTAATTTCACATGATTGATCTGATTCAGGCTCCAATCTGAAGCTCAGAACAGAGAGATTTTATAAATGTAGATGGAAGGGCTTTCTCCGCCCCTCATGCCTGGCGGCATCTACCTAAGTCTGTTTGCTCTCCATTTGCTGGTGTTATTCCGAAGCATGAAGAGTTATAAACCTATGGGATCACCAGATGGCCTTGGCATAGATTGGATAATGGGATAATATTATTACAATTTTTCCAGGGCACATTCTTCTTCCTATATGGATAATTATATCTTCTTGATCTAATTGCTTTTCTGGAGATAATAAGTAAGTTACAAATTGGTGACTCTAATTGTCAAATTTTAGTGTGTATTCTTCATCATTGAATATGGAGCTTAGAGGATTTTGTGCACAGTCAGGACACGGAGGTTAATGCCTAGTTTGGGACACCCGATTTTGGGATACAATAAGGAAAGCTAAAGTCACGTAGACGTATTACTGTAGATTGTTTAAAATTAATGTGACATTTTCCTTTAAGTTACTAAGAAGCCTGGTTTGTGACAAAGATCTGCTGGCCTATTTCTCAACAAATTGCTCACCAATGACGTTTAGGACTTAATTTTCTGTCATTACAGACACCTCTCCTTCCATTTATTATCAGCTCACATGAAGGACCTTCAGGGAATTGCTTGTCAGAGCTGATTTTTTGTCACTCTAGAGATTCTTGAAATATTCTATTTGCTAACCACACTAAGACCAGATTAAATTGCCTGAGATAAGAGCGGGCTTTTCTAACACCTCGGCCAGAGAGAGAAAGGGTAAGAGAAAGGCCAGTGAAGAGTAAGGACTTCCATCATTCTCCCACACTAAAGATGAAGCTAACCCTCTTCATTCTTACTCCAGAGGTTAATACCCATCAAGTTTCTTCTTCTCAAGATAATGATACACAGAGGTACCAGAGAACATCGTTTCACTTATTTAAAATATTGTTTTCTTACTATCAAGCCCTATGATCTATTGTTTAAAATATTTACCAAAGAAAAATCCCTGATCTTTAAATTGTTATAAAATAGATGGCATTTTCACTCATAGCCAAAGCTTATACTAAATCACAGGTACATTAAGAAAGCTGTTCCTTTTTCCATTCAATGTCTACCGCTTAGAGAAGGTGCTTAAGGAACGGTCTTCTATCATCTTCCACTGGGTCCAGGAGTCTGATCTTCTCTACTTGAAGCCTTTCTCATTTAAATTCAATTAACAATTCCATTTTATTCTATCATGATATATTAATTTACTAATTGCTGTTGTTATTAGTTGTCTGCATCTCAGCTCCAGCTCATAGAGAACCTACAAACAGACCAAACTTACATAACGGAGAAAAATGCAGCCTGGCCCTGTCCTCACACCTCCCATTCGGTTTGTCTCCACTGGTGCAGCCACACTGCCCATACATATTAGTGAGGATCTCCTTCTTTTTTTGCTTTCTACTTTCAACACAATAAAAAAAATCAAATGTTGTATATTACTGGACAATTTTTCAGCAAAAACGCAAAAGAGCAAGAATATCAGTTTAAAGACTAATATGTATCTGACTCAAGCTTTTGCATTTTAAATAGCTTTATAAGTTGTGCAAATGATGAGGGAGGATAGAAGGAGAATTGATGCCTTTGAGCTGTGGTGCTGGAGAAGAGTATTGAGAACACCATGGACTGCTAAGAAAGAGAACAGGCTCAACCTTGAGAGGGTTAAACCGAGCTGCTCCTTAGAGGCAAGGATTCTGAAGCTTTGTGTAACATACTTTGGACATGTTGCAAGGAGGGACCAGTCCTTGGAGAGGGGCGTCATGCTTGGGATGGTGGAGGGACAGCGCAGGAGAGGAAGATCCTCTATGAGGTGGATTGATTCAGTGACTGGAGTAATCAGGGTAGCGGTGTTGGAGACAGTGAGATTGACACAGGACAGAGCAGGGTTTAGGGCTGTTGTACATAGGGTCACTATGAGTCGCAGGTGACTCGACAGCACATAACAATAACAACATGTTATGTGGACATGGAATAATATATAAGGAAAACCAAAGAAGAATTGACACCTTTGAATTGTGATTTTGGCGAAGAATATTGACTATATTACGAACTAATAAAAGAACAAATGAATCTGTTTGGGAAGAAGTGAAGCCAGAGTGTCCCTTCAAAGTCAGAATGGTAGATTCTTTGTAACATATTTTGGACAAATTATCAAGAGAGGTCAGCCTTTGGAGAAGGACATCATCCTCTGAAAAGCGGAAGGTTGCAGATTCTCTTACACTGACCACCTAAGAGTCATGCTGTAAGAAGTGATAATCTCCCCTCTTCTCCACCTTCTCATTGGATCTCTGAAGCAGCCACCTTGCCATGTTGGCCGCTGGTTGCTCTACTATCTAGATCATGGCATCCAGCCCGATGGCTAGATCACAAGTGACAAGACCACCAGGGGAGGAGATGACGCCTTCAACAAACACCTTCCTCAGTGAGACTGGTGCTGACTGATGCGCATGTGTCCAGGACAGTGTTTGTAGACCTGGAACCCACACACACTGATAAGCTCGCACTGATAGCGACCGCCAACTTCTCTTCCACCCTGAGCAGCTCATCACAGGCAAGGAAGGTGCTGCCAGTAACTATGCCCGTGGCATTACACTATTGGCAAGGAGATCATTGGCTTGGTTCTGAACCAGGTTAGAAAACTGGCTGACTGGTGCACAGATCTCTAGGGCTTCTGGATTTTACACAGTTTTGGGGAGAGAACTGGTTCTGACTGTGTATCCCTGCTGATGGAGCCCCTCTCTTTTGATTATGATAAGAAGTCCAAACTGGAGTGCTCCATTTACCCAGCTCCCCAGGTTTCTACAACTGTGGTTGAGCCCTACACCTCCATTCTCACCACCCGCACCACCCTGGAGCACTTAGATTGTGCCTTCGTGGGAGACAATCAGGTCATCTATGGCATCTATGCCACAGAAAACTTGGTAATAAGCATCCAACTTACCTGAAGAGGTTAATAGGTCAAATTATGTCCTCCGTCACTGCTTTCCTTAGATTTAATGGTTCCCTGAATTTCAATCTGACAGAATTCCAGACCCATCTACTGCCCTATCCCCATGTCCACTTCCCTCTGGCCAATATGCTCCTGTTATCTTTGCTGAGGAAGCTTGCAATTATGAACACCTTTCTGTAACAGAGATTACCAATGCTTGCTTTGAGCCAGACAACCACATGGTGAAATGTGACCCTGGCCATGGTTAATACATGGCTTGCTGCCTGTTGTACTATTGTGATATGGTTCCCAAAGATTTCAACGCTGTCATTGCCTCCATCAACACCAAACGGAACATGGAGTTTGTGAATTGGAGCTCCATTAACTTCAAGGCTTGCCAGCCCCCCACTGTGGTGCCTGGTGAAGACCTGGCCAAGGTACAGTGAGCTGCATGCATGCTGAGCAACACTACAGCCATTGCAGAGGCCTAGGCTCGCCTGGGCCACAAGTATGACCTGATATATGCTAAGCGTGCCTTTGTTCATTGGTTCACAGGTGAGGGGATGGAGGAAGGAGTTTTCTGAGGCCAGTGAGGACATGGCTGCCCTTAACAATGAAAGTATTATTATTTTTTTAATTTAAAAAAAAACAGTGGGGGGTGGGCAGGGAGGAAAATGTGCAATAATGAATGACTGGAAATGCAAAGTCTCTATAAACTTTCATTTAAAAGTCAATTAAAAAAAAAAAAACAAGAAAAAACCCAAGGATTATGGGAAGGTGGGTGTGGATTCTGTTGAAGGAGAGGGTGAGGAAGAATACTAAATATGTTCCAGAGATGCTGCTTTTACAGGGAAGCTTATTCGGTTTCATTCATAACTATGCAAAATTGTGGTCTGATCAGTTAATTTGTATGTGCAGTGTATACTTTCATATACAACTACTGACCTATACTTTAAAACATGAAGGTGTTGTCATAGACCCAAGATTTCCATTTCTCTGATGAGTTTTGAATAAAATATTCCCTATCTTAAAAGGGAAAAAATCAGAAAAATAGAAAGTCAGAAGCAAGATACCGTCACCTGCAGAAGGTAGGTAGTTGATGAGTCTACCTCCAATCCAGATGCCGCATTCCTCCTTATGAAGCCCTGCTTCCTAAGTTATCTGTTCTGCATATAGATTGCAATGGTATGGAGACAGGATACATCCCTGATGTGCTCCTTCCCTGAGAAGTGACTGGAAGAGAACCATATTCCCATTTTTAAAAAAGATGACCCAACAACGTGTGGAAATTATTGTACAATATGAAACACAAACAAACCCTGCTGAAGGTTACCCAAAAATGACTGGAAGAGTACATCAACAGAGAACTACCAGAAATAGACTGGGTTTAAAAGAGGTTGTGGAACTAGAGACATTATCGCCAAAGTCAGATGAATCTTGGCAGAAAGCAAAGAGTAGCAGAGGAATGTCTTTGTTTCACTGAGTATGCAAAGGCATTTGACTGCATGGATGTCAACAAATTGTGGCTAATCTTGAGGAGAATGAGAATCCCAGAACACTTGATCATGTGTATGCAAAATCTATACTCAGACCAGGAAGCAGTCCTCAGAACAGAGCAAGGAAATACTACATGGTTCAAAATCATGAAAGGAGTGTTTGGGGATGCATCCTGTCTCCATACCTTTTAAATCTGTATGCAGAACAGATCATTCGGGAAGCTGGGCTTTATGAGGAGGAATGTTGCATCAGAAATGGAGGAAGACACTCAACCTATGTTATACAGATGACACAACCTGCTGAAACTGAGGATGACCTGAAGTGCTTCTTGCAGAGGGTCAAGGACTATAGTCTTCAGTATGGTTTGAAGCTCAACATCAAGAAAACATAGATTGTCACCACTGGGCCAACTGGCATCACCATGATAGATGGAGAAGAGATTGATTTGTTAGTAATTACACCTTGCTTGGCTCCACTATCAACACTCTTGGCACCAGCATTCAGGAAATTAATGCACTGAAAAAATCAGCTGTCCGAGACCTCTCCAGAATACTGAGAAGCAATCATATCAATGTAGAGACTAAGGTGAACCAGATCCAGGCCATGATCTTCACAGTTACTTGCTATGTATTAGAGAGCTGGACAATGACTAAGGATGACGAAGAAGAATCAATACCTTCGAGTTGTGGTTTTGGAGAAGAGTATAGAACATACCATGGACTGCCATGAAAACAAATAAGTCTGTCTTGGAGAGAGTGAAACCAAGTTTTTCCTTGGAGGCTAGGATTCTGAAGCTCCATCTCACATACTTTGGGCACGTATCCAGGAAAGAGTGGTCCTTGAAGAAGGACATCATGCTCGGAAGTGTGGAGGGACAGCACATGAGAGGAAGGCCCCAGATGAGATGGATTGATACAGTAACTGGGGCAATGGGAGGAGGTAGGTCAAAGTCAATGAGACTGGTTCAGAATAGGGCAGGCTTCAGAGTTGCTACACATAGCATTGCCCGAGTCACAAGGAACTTGATGGCACATAAAAACAACATGCAATGGATAATATTTGTCTACCACAGTAGTTGATTCTTCTTTTTACACCTTTTTAAAATATGTTTCTCTTTCTTCTCTACCATTCTCCATGACAAGGAAGTGAAAGAAATAAGGGTTTGAATTCCTTGAGACCTTTGACAGTGGTGGAAGAGTTGGCAGAGAAAAAAACAGAAAGGGTGAAATAGGGTATAGAAATGACATCATCACTAGTTATAACAGGGTCTCTGGATTTAAGTTTGTGTTTGGAGACACTCCAAGGATATCAGACTTCTTAGTCATGTGTCTTTGGGTAAACATCAGAAATATTAGCAAAATGCAGTATAGTCTACTCTCTCAGGGACAGAGTTTCAGCAAAAGTCTCTCATTTAGTTGTCTTTATTGCCTTTGATATTTTCCGGGTTTTCCACATGTTTTTCTACCCTTCAGGTTCATTTTTGTATTTATTTTTTCTTCTGGAACTTGAATCATACTGTAAGTATTTCTCTCTGAAGGCCTTTAGTGGAATCATACAGACTGATAATTCTTACTGGGTCAAAATCATCAATCTTTGAACCAGACAAGTTACTTAAAGGTCATGACTGGTATGCATGGCTATGAAATTGGTAGACACTATCAAAACCTTCAATGAACTTGACTTTTTTTTTTTCTTTAAAGCATTGCTAGGTGAATTTGTGTCGTATTTTCTTTTTATTTCTAATCACCCTCATTATGACTAAAGTTGTAAATAAGTTTATCTAGGCCATGATTCTGAGTGACTTGACAGTTATGTAATAATATAATGATCCCCCAAGATGATTTGATAAGACTTGTTGCATATGAGAATATGGAAAGCTACTTCATTTACTCTGAGCTAGTAATCTCTGTCATCTTGCCTGTTTATCCTGGATTCATCTGCCTTCTGAATCTGTGGATGTGTGCGTGTGTGTAACCCTATAGTAATGTGAGTATGGCCAGGGCAGCATTTGTTAGTTGAAAAACATCAACTGGTATGCCCTTGATTTCTGGGGCCTTATATTTTGCCCATACCTTCAGTGTGGCTTGAATTTCTTCCTTCAATACCACTGGTTTTTTATCATATGCTACTACTTATAAAAGGGGTATTTGTATATAGAGTTTTTAGAGGCCTGCTATTTCAGAAGTGGATGGCCAATCCTTCTTCCTAGTCTGTCTTAATCTGAATGTTTAGATTTAGAGAAGTATCTGACAGACAAGCAATTTATGGAGCAGTGAAAGATAAATCCCTCATTGTAGAGTTAACCATTAGTTACAGTGCTGTCACTGCCCTTAGCACAGTGCCTTGACCCACTTATTTCCCAGTTCCACCCTCCACCAGAATACCCTTTCACTTCTACCAAATTCCTTCAGAATTTATCTTCCATTGTCCAACCCATGATCTGACAGCTTGTATCTGAAGCTTTCTTGGCTTCTGTGATTCCAAACACATCAACTGCTGACAATTTTTCATACTGTGTCCAGTGTCTCTTAAGTTTAGCTGTACTGTCTCCAAAGGGAAAGTGATGTGTCCTGTAGAACTCCTGTATAGATTGTATTTTTCTTCTTGGCCCTCGGGCCTGACCAATTTTTGGTTTCGCCTTGGGGCTTTGTACCTGTGGGTGTGTCAGAAGCTTTTGCTGCGCAATGCTTCTCTATTGTCTGGCCCCAACTTCTTCCCGTGTGGCTTCCAGGCTCTGGAGAGGCTGGGCTCTATGAGGAGAAGTGTGGCATCAGGATTGGTGGAAGATCTATTAACAATCTGCGTTATGCAGATGACACAACCCTGCTTGCTGAAACTGAAGAGGACCTCATGCACTTGCTGCAGAGGGTCAAGGACTGCAGCCTTCAGTATGGACTGAGGCTCAATGTCAAGAAGACCAAGATTCTCACTACTGGACCAATTGGTAGCATCAGGATGGATGGAGAAGAGATTGAGATTGTTCACAGCTTCAGTTTGCTCAGCTCCACAGTCAACACTCTTGGCACCAGCAGCCAGGAATAAAAAAATGTATCACAATGGGAAAGTCTGCTGTTAGGGACCTCTCTAAAGTACTCAAGAGCAATGGTGTCTCTCTGGAGACTAAGGTGCCCCTGATACAGGCCATGGTATTTGCAATCACTTGTTATGCATCAGAGAGTTGGACAATGACTAGGGAGGATAGAAGGAGAATTGATGCCTTTGAGCTGCGGTGCTGGAGAAGAGTATTGAGTGTACCCTGGACTGCCAAGAAAATAAGCAGATTCATCCTAGAGAGGGTTAAACCAGTCTACTCCTTGGAGGCAAGGATTCTGGGGCTTCGTGTGACATACTTTGGACATGTTGTAAAGAGGGACAGGTCCTTGGGGAGGGACATCATGCTTGGGAGGGTGGAGGGACAGTGCAGGAGGGGAAGACCCTCTGTGAGGTGGATTGATTCAGTGACTGGGATAATCAGGATGGGAGTGTCAGAGACAATGCAATTGGCACAGGACAGAGCAGAGTTTAGGGCTGTTGTACATAGGGACACTATAAGTCACAAACGACTCAATGGCACATAACAACAATAACAACAAACTACCTAAAATAGTTCCACATTAATAATTTCTTTTTGGTACAGTGACTCTGTATTTTCTCCATCTTCTTTGGATGTTTCCTGGATCATTTAAGATTTTACCCATAGCATTTTTCAGTACTGCAACTTAAAGCTTGAATTTGTTCTTCTTGTCTCTCAGCTTGAGTAATTCTGAGCATGTTTTCCCCTTTCGATTTTCTGACTTCAGCTCTTTGCTCTTTCCATTAAAATATTTTACTCTGTCTTCTCAACATGGCTGTTGAAATCTTCTGTGAATTTCTTTTATATAAGCATATCTTTCCTTAGTTTTGGCTTCTTGACGTTCTATTAATTTTCAGAGTCTCTTCTGACATCCATTTAGGTCTTTTCATTCTCCCCTTTCTTTGTAATAACCTTTTACTCTTTTCATATATGATATGCTTGATGTCATTTCACAACTTATCTGGTATTAGATAATTAGTATCCATCTGTGTGATGGTTTCTAAATTCAGGTGAGACAGGCTTACGTTCATATTTTAGTTCTTGCGGTTTAACCTTATTTTTTTATTTTTGCTTATATTTGGTTTTGCACAGGAGTAATTTACAATCTGTCCCATACTTCAAACCTATTCTGAAAATGACTTCTATATTAAGATGGGATAGACTCAAGATCATATTTTTGTACATGTGGACTTGTTTTCATTTTCTTCAGTCTCAATTTGAACTTTTGAGTGATTGATGATATGCTTCACAGTCTGCCCCTGGCCTGGGTTTTTGACTGCTGATATCAAGTTTATCCAATGGGTCCTTCCACAGACGTAGTCAATCTAATTCCTGCATAGTCCATCAAGTGAATTCCATGTCTATAATTGTCTATTGTGTTTCCTAGAGAAGTGATTGTGATGAGTAAATCATTGTTGTTGTTATTGTTGTTATGTGCTGTTGAGTAGCTTGTAATTAAGTCATTAAGTGTATAAAATTCAATCATCAATCATTCCATGCTAGCTTCATTTCTGTAATCAAGTCTGTAATTCCCCAATACCATTCCTTCTTCTTTGTTTCCAGTTTTTGCATTCCATTTACCAATTATGTTTGGTCATTTTCAGACTGCAAAAGTTGGTAGAATTCCTCAAGCTCTCTATCTTTGATATTAGGTGCTTGTGACTTCATCTTACTTGAATCCACATTCAGCACTCTTGGTACCAGGAGTGAAGAAACCAAAAGACATATCGCATTGGAAACATCCCTTGTCAAAGACCTCTATAAAGTACTAATGAACAATTATGTCCATTTGAAGACTAAGATGTGCCTGAGTCCAGCCATGGTCTTTTCAATACTTGCTATGCATCTAAGATCTTCACAATTAATAAGGCTCATATAAAAAGGATCAATGACTGAGTTATGGTGTTGGAGAAGAGTGCTGCATATTCCATGGATTTCCAAAAGAACATACAGAAATGTCTTGCATAAAGTATAACTAGAGGAGAACTGATGCCTTTGAGCTGTGGTGCTGGAAAAGAGTATTGAGGGTACCATGGACTGCTAGGAAAACAGACAGATTCATCCTGGAAAGGATTAAACCAGGTGGCTCCTTGGAGGCAAGGATTCTGAGGCTCTGTCTAACATACTTTGGACATGTTGTAAGGAGAGACCGATCCTTGGAGAAGGACTTCATGTGTGGTAGGGTGGAGGGACAGCGCAGGAGGGGAAGACTCTCTATGAGGTGGATTGATTTAGTGACTGGCGTAATCGGGATGGGTGTGTTGGAGACAGTATGATTAGCACAGGACAGAGCAGAATTTAGGGCTGTTGTATATAGGGTCACTATGAGTCACAATCAACTCAACAGCACATAAAAACAACAACCACTTCTTAAAAGAAAGTATGGCTAAGCTTCATGTCACTTACTTTGGGTATTTTGTTGAGGGTGAGAGTACCTCATTCCTTGGAAAGGGATCCGAAGCTTGGAAAGGGTCGGTGAAAAAGAGAAAGATTCTCAATGAGATGGATTGATACGGTGGCTGCTCAGGCATGACGGAGCTGCAGAGGATGCCACAAGATAGGGGAGGATTCAGATCCTTTATTCTCGGGGTCTCTATGAGGTAGACTTGACTCTGTGGCACCCAACAAAAACAGCACAGCAATGTGAAAAGAGCTCGGTTACCCTAGTTGCAAGGGGTTGTCTTGACAACCCAAAAGCACACCATTTGAATTTACCAGATGCTTCACAGAAGAAAATGATTTTCAATCTTCCCCTGCATGGTTTACTGCCTCTGAAACCCTGATGCAGCTATGAGTTCGTTCCAACTCGATGGTACACAGCAACAATAACAACATAGTAGAATACAGGGCAAGGTTCCTGCCTATTGTTTATGGAGCCACTATGAGTTGCAGTTGACTCAACAGCAATTAACAACAACCACATGTGTACACAGTAGAACTCCTCTGTAGCTTTCAAAGGCTTTGATAGTCTAGGAACAGATCTCCAGTCAGTCTTCACAAGTTCCGATGACAAGTCAATCTTGAGCTAGGACTCAAATATTTCATGGTTTGCATCACCAAATGACTCTTAGGAAGGTAGAAGAGGTCATTAAGTGGCATGCCTAATGTGAAGTAGAAAAAGAATATTTTAACTTATCACATCTTTGTCATAGCCAATTCATAACATCAGACATAAGTATATGATAAATAATATATTAAAAACCATATGCTTTTATCTTCCCTTCCCTCAATAACCAATTCTTTAACCGTTCTACTCACTCTTTATTTCTTTTTGACATTGTTAAATTTGACTGCATTATTCATTCGAAGTCATTATATTAAATACAGTGTCCCAGGTGTGGAGAGACCAGAATCAAGTAGGCAAGGATAATTGACTCCCTGAAATATGGTATCATTGTCCCTTAAATAGAAGGTAATGAAGTAAAAAGTAGTACACCCAATTCTCTTTACTTTGTAAGTCATATTTGGACATGTGCACAGATCTTATCCTGCTGTATTATTCCATGACTCACAAGTAGTTTTATAATGAAGCACATTCAATGATTCTTTCTGTTTTCCTGGAAGGATTTAAAAAAAAAATCCTGGAAGAATACACATTCAATATGGAGAACTCAGAAAGCACGTGATGTCATTAGTGCTACAGTAGGCAGATGGGGACAGCAGATTAGTTGATAGGTTTCTGGGGAGAATCAGGCCAACAGGGTTGGAAGGTACAGACTCAGCAATTTCTCCCACACCCTAATTTTATTGGTAAAATAGCCTTTCTTTTATAGTGAACAAAAAAGCTTTCCTAGAATTTAGCTGCTAAAAGAAAATGAATTCAATAACCTACACAAAATAACAAGGAAGGGTTTGCAAAATCAACTCATCTTTCTTTCTTGGTTATTTATAGAAACCGGTCTGGTTGGCTTATTACACCTGAGATGCCTGGCATCTGCCAACTGTCACGTTCCCCAATGGGGAACAGCTTCTTTCTTTGGCATGTTTCCTTTTTCTCTGGGGGTCCAGAACGTATGGATAACAGGAGGGTGAGGGAATCGTAGAAAATATCATATACTGCCTGCCAGCAAGATGAGCAAATCTGTCCTAGAGTAAGTACGCCTAAAACGCTGCTTACCAGTGAGGATGGGGTGACAGCATCTTGCTTTCTGTGAACAAAGGATTAGGAGGGACTAACCCTCTCAGAGGAGGGGATCATGCTTGGTAGAGGTCATTGAGATTGTCAACAGCTTTAGTTTGCTTGGCCCCACAATCAACACACTTGGCACCAGCAGCCAGGATATTAAAAGATGAATTGCATTGGAAAAGTCTGCTGTCAGAGACCTCTCCAAAGTACTGAAAAGTAATGATTTTAGTCTGGAGCTGAGGTGTGTCTGATCCAAGCCACAGTTTTTTGCAGTTACTTGCTATGCATCAAAGAGCTGGACAATGACTAGGGATGATAGAAGGAGAATTGATGCCTTTGAGCTGTTGTACTGGAGAAGAGTATTGAATATACCATGGACTGCTCGAAGAACATCCAGGTTTGTCCTGAAGAGCGTGAAACCAGGCCGCTTCTTAGAGGCAAGGATTCTGAAGCTTCGTCTGACACACTTTGGACATGTTGCAAGGAGACACCAATCCTTTGCAGAGGGACTCCATGCTTGGGAGGGTGGATGGACAGAGCAGGAGAAGAAGACCCTTGAAGAGACTGATTGATTCCGTGACTAGGGTAATGGAGATAGGTGTGTCAGAGACAGTGAGATTGGCCCAGGATAGAGCAGGGTTTAGGGCTGTTGTACATAGGGTTGCTATGAGTGGCAGGCAACTCGATGGCACATAACAACAACATCCTCAAGAAGATGGACTGGCACAGTGTTTGCAACAATAGGCTTGAACTAAAAATTGAAATGTCCATATATATACCCAGGCCATGGAATTCTAACCTCCCTCTTTGAGGCTTTTCTGGTACAACTGAGGTGTATGATCTGTGGGACTTTCTCAGTTGATGGAGTAGAAAGTAGGGAGTTGTCCTGCTAACCCCCAGGCTGGTGGTTCAAATTTAATGTAGCTCCCTGGAAAGAAAGATAGGCAATGTCCTTTCATTTCATTTCATTTTTAGTCCTGGAAAACTCAACAGAGGCTCAGATTTTATTTGATTCTGTCTTGATGGTAATAAGATAGAAAGACAAAGGTACATTATTGAACAAAGAGCCTGTAGATTAACATATTTCTTACCTCTCTATGGGCAGACTTTCCAAATACAGATCTTCCAAAGGCCTGTCCAAAGATGCTGTATTGTTGTTAGGTGCCGTCAAGTTGACTATTTCATGTAACAATCCTATGAACAACAGACCTGAGCTTTGCTCTATTCTGTCCCTCAGCATCTCTGATATGCTTGGATTTCTTCCATTATTACCTTTGGTTCTTGATCAAGCTGCTCTGAGGTGTTAACAAAAAATAAGGCTCATGGAATTGTTTCAATATCAATTGACATATTTCAACAGTCAACCTCAGTCCTGGACATACTCACAAGCTTGTGCCTTGAAATATGGAGGACAGCTACCTGACCAGCTGCCTGGAAGAAATCCATATTTATTCCCCTTTCCAAGATAAGTAATCCAACAGAATGTGAAGATTACTGAACAATATTATTAACATCACATGCAAGCAAAATCTTGCTGAATCTTATCCCCAAGAGGCTAGAGTCCACTGGTAGAGAATTGCCAGAAACACAAGCTGGATTTAGAAGAAAGTATGGTGTTGTTATTGTTAAATGCTGTAGAGTCACCTGTGACTCATAACGACCCTATGTATAATTGCCCTAAACCTTGTTCTGTCCGATGCCAAGCTCACTGTCTTTGACACACCTACCCCCATTAGCCCAGTCAGTGAATCAATTCACCTTGTAGAGGGTCTTCCTCTCCGGCACTGTCCCTCCACCCTCCCAAGCATGATGTTCCTCTCCAAGGACTGGTCCCTCCTTGCAACATGTCCAAAGTATGTCAGACAAAACCTCAGAATCCTTGCCTTCAAGGAGCAGCCTGTATAGCACTGAGTATATCATTACTGATGTCAGATCGATCTTGGCTAAAGCAAAGAGTATCCGAAGAATGTCTATTTGTGTTTTATCGACTATGCAAAGGCAGTTGACTGTGTAGATCACAACAAATTATGTTTAACATTGAGAGAATGGGAATCACAGAACCCTTAATTATGCTTATGTTACCCATACTTAGACCAAGACTGTTGTCCTAACGGGACCAGGGAACACTGTATGTTTCAAAATCAAAGTGGAGTGCAGCAGAGATGTATCCTTTTTCCATACTATGTCAATGGGTAGGCTGAGTACATCATTTGAGAAGATGGACTTTATAAAGAAGAAGGCAGCATCAGGATCAGAGAAAGACTCACCAGGAACATGTGTGCAGATGATACAACATTACTAACTAAAATGTGCTATAGAAGATCAAAGCATACAGCCTTCAATATAGATTGCATCTAAAGACCAAGAAAAAAATCCTCACCACTGGGATAATAGCAAGCATCATAATAGATATAGAAAGGAGTAGAGTTGTTGACAATTTAATTTTATTTGGATCCATAATTAACAACTTTGGTACCAAGAATCTAACTCAAACAATGAGTTACACTGAAAAAAATTCTACTGTCAAAGACCTCTCCAGAGTGCCAAAGAGCAGTGACATCAGTCTGAAGACTCAGGTGTGCCTGATCCAAGCCAGGTTTTTTCCAAATCCCTGCTTTGCAGCTGAAATATGGATAATGACTAAGAAGAATAAATGCTTCTGGCCTGTGGTTCTGGAGAAGTGTATTGAACGTTCCATGTACTACCAAGAGAACAAACAGATCTGTCCTGGATAAAGTGAAGCCAGTGTACTCCTTGGAGGCAAGGATGGTGACATTCTATCTCACATACTTTGGGCATGTTGTCAAGAGTGGCCAGTCCTTAGAGAAGGCCATCATATTTGGAAAGGTAGAAGGTCAGCACAAGAGAGGAAGACTCTTAAGGAGATGGGTTGACACAGAGACTATGGCAATGGGGGTAGATATGTTGAAGATGGGGAGGTAGGCTCTGGATAGGGCAAAGTTCAGAGCCATTGTTCATAGGGTCACTATGAATCATAGTCAACTTGATGGCACATGATAACAGCACATTCAACTACAATGAAACTGGAAAAGAATCTAAGAAAAGGTTTTGAGGGTTTTGTTTTGTTTTGTTTTTTCAATAAAAGAGAATGTTCACATCAGCTATTGAGATCACCTGAAACAAAAGTACACAAGAATTAAATGACAAAGTAGGAGATCATGGTGAATTCTCTCTCAGAAACTCGTTCCAATCTATTGGCAAGGAGAAATAAAATGAAAGACCAGAAACCTGGATTTCACATTTAAAAATGAGAGACTTATATAGCAAAGGACAAAATCATCAGTGATGTATATTGTATTGAAACAGATGAGGGAGGGAACTGTTTAAAAGGGACATATGAATGGATGGACATTCTTGTCATTACGGAAGTTCAGAGTGAAACCTGCATAGTGGAGTGGACTTGAGGGAGGGACTGCATAACAATGAAAAGAGATG
>NW_006399837.1:8239902-8246690 GCF_000299155.1 Elephantulus edwardii | reverse complement strand
CTGTAAATGTTCATTAAAATAATAAAATTTAATAAAAAAAAAAAAAGAAGAAGCTGCACTGCAATCCCTAAAGCATGTGGCTGGAATCTACCAGCTGTTCCACAGAAGAATATAGGAATTCTCCTCCAATGTAGTCAACTTCCTCTGAAAACCCATTGGAGGGTCAGGTTATCCTTAGTTCTGGTACACAACAACATGGCAGATAGGTTTATATGAACTTCCAGATTAAGCCAAACTAACAAGAAAGGACTGGTACACTTTATCGGATAATTGTTGTTGTTGTTGTTGTTACAAGCGATGAGTCATTTGCAACTCATAGCTACCCTATGTACAAGAGCCCTAAACACTGCTCTATCCTGTGCCAACCTCACCGTCTCAAACACACTCACTCTCACCACTCCACTCACAGAATCAATCCATCCCATCAAAGATCTTCTTCTCCTTTGCCGCCCCTCTACTCTCCCAAACATGATGTACCTCTCTAAGGACCACTCCCCCTTACAAGCTCAAAGTATGTCAGATGAAGCTTCAGAATCCTTGACTCCAAGGAATATTCTAGCTTCACCCTCTCCAGGACAAATCTGTTTGTTCTCCTAGCAGTCCATGGTATATTCAACACTCTTTTCCAGCACGAGAGCTCAAAGGCATCAGTTCTCTTTCTATCATCACTAGTCACTGTCCAACTCTCCAATTCATAGCACATAACTGGGATGACCACAGCCTCGATCAGATAAACCTTAGTCTCCAGCCTGACGTTGTTGCTCTTCAGTACTCTTGAGAGGTCCCTCACAGCGGACTTTCCCAATATGCAATTCATCTCTTGATTTTCTGGCTGCTGTTACTAAAAGTGTTGACTGTGAAGCCAAGTAAACCAAAACTGTTAACTATCTCAAACTCTTCACCATCCATACTGATGCTGCCAATTGGCCAACTGGTAAGAATCTTTGTTTTCTTGATGTTGAGCTTCAATCCATATTGAAGGCTGCAGTCCTCGATAATTAGTCACTGAAAATCCTATGGCTCAGAATAGAGAATAGAATATTTTCCTATATATCCCTAGAAGATAACTCAAAAAACTCAAACTCATTGTTCCTTTTAAAAAAAAAATAGGGAGCTCTGGTGGCCTAGTGGCAAGAAGCTGAACTACAATGTCAGAAGTATGCAGTTCGAGTCTGCCATTGGCTCTGCTGGAGAAGGAGTACCAGTCAGATCCAATTCGATGGTACACACACACACACAAAAAATAATAAAAAATTTTAAATAATTTAAAAATTATTTATACTATTATTTAATTTTATAAAATCATTCATAATCATTGTTCCATTCATATATATTTTGTTTTATACAATAATTTCTGTATATTGTGTTACATACAATTAATTGCAATTGATTTATTACTTTTTAAATTTTTATTTTATACAAGTTTACTTACAAAGTTCCTTGCTTTTCTTTGCTTAACATTGTTATTCTCACTCATTGCTTTTGAGTCGAAGAGGACTCACAGCTGACGCTCCAGCAGGTGTCCGGAGGCTGTAAATCTCAGGAGGTTGCTTATCTTTCTCCTGGGGAGCAGGGGATGGACTTGAACTACCCCAGAGCCTTGACGTTTGCAGTGGAATTTCCTACAGACTACGCACCAGCATTGCTGTACAGAGGTAACTTGTGATTCCTGTGATGCTACACACTGTGATACTGATGTGCCAAGTGCAAGAATGGTCACCGAGGGTGGAAAGTATTTGGTGGAGCTTCCCTATAAAGTCAAGCTTGGAGGCAGAAGTGGCATCCACCTCTGAAATGGCTTGCCTCCAGAAACTCTATGAACCTGGAGAAATGACTGAAGTTATACAAGTTATCAAGTCTTTCATTCATAGGGTCACTATGAATTGTCTATGACTCGACGGCACTTAACAACAATAGCAACACATGCCAGCCACAGGAAAATCTTAATGATCCAAGAATCACTAATAGAAGATGGAAGGAATACCAAAATAACTGGTCAACATTGAAAACACTGAAAAATTTCTGGAAGAATCATATGAACAAGAGACAAAGGTAATGACTGAAGAAGTTCAAGGTATATGGAATATACAGGTAAAAATAAAAGACCCTAGGAATAGATGGAATACCAATCGACATTTTTTAACTAACAGATGAAACTGTGAGTGTGGTTACCAGTCTATGCCAGCAAATTTGGAGAACAGTTGCCTGGCTGACTGACTGGCACAGATCCATATTCATACCCATTCCCAAGAAAGGCTATCCAACATGATGTGGAAATTATTGAACAATATCATTAATATCATATGCAAGCAAAATATTGCTGAAGATTATCCAAAAATGACTGGAAGAGTACATTGACAGGGAAATTCCAGAAGTTCAAGCTGGATTTAGAAGAAGCCACAGAATTAGGGATATCATTGCTGACATCAGATGGATCCTGGCTGAAAGCAGACAGTATGAGAAGAATGTCTATCTGTCTTTTATTGACTCTGCAAGGACGTTTGATTGTGTGGATCACAACAAATGATGACTAACATTAAGAACAATGGGAATGCCAGAACACTTAATTGTGTTCATGTGAAATCTATACCTAGACTGAGAAGCTGTTGTCCAAACAGAACAAGGGAACACTGTATGGTTTAAAATCAGGGATGGGGTGTCAGGGGTGTAGCCTTTCTACATACCCGTTGAATCTGTATGCTGAGCAAATGATTTGTTAAGATATACTCAGTGAAGAAAAATGTGACATCATGATCAGAGAAAGACTCGCCAGCAACCTGTTATGAAGATGATACAACTTTGTTTGCTAAAAGCAAGGAGAACCTGAAATGCTTGTCACAGAAGATCAAAGACTACAGCCTTCACTATAGATTACAGTTTAACATCAAGAGGAAAAAGGTAGGTCCTCTTCACTAGGCCAGTGGACAACATCATGATAGATATTGAAAGATTTGAAACCGTTAATGATTTTGTCTTGCTTAGATCCATAATCAACATCCTTGGTACCAGCAGTCAAGATATAAGGAATTGTATTGCTTTGGCCTAGTCTGCTCTCAGATACCTCTAAAATACTGAAGTGCAATGATGTTAGTTGATGACTAAGGTATGTCTGATGCAGTCCACGGGGTTTTTTTTTGGTTTGTTTTCTTTTTCAATTACTTACAATGCATATGAGAGCTGGATAGTGGATAAGATTTAATGCCTTCGAGTTGGAGAAGAGTACTGAATACTCTCATACTTTGGACATATTGCAAGGAGAGGCTATTCCTTGGAAGAGGATTTCATGCTAGGAAGGCCGGAGGGTCAGCAAAAAACTCGCATTGAGATGAATTGACATGGTAATTGCAGCAATGGACTTGAGTGTATCAGAGATGATGAGGAGGGCACAAGAGAGGACAGGATTCAGGCCTGTTGCTCATAATGTTGCTACGAGTCATACTCGATGGCTCTTAACAACACAACAACATGTCAGACCTTCCCTGCTAAAAGATAACTTCCTAAAAATGGAGTGGCGTGACAATGGATTTACATATGCTAATTGTTGGCGGCTACCATGAAGGAATTGCACTGCCATCACAAAAGTAATCAATTTGAATACACCAGTTGCTCCTCAGGAAAAAGTTGAATAATCTCCTACCAGGCAATTTACAGTCTCTGAAAATCAGCTAGAGGGTCAGTTATGAGCTGTCTCTAACTCAATGACACGCAATAACAACAGCTGTGAAGATACAGCAGGAGAAGTAAGTAACACTGTTCTTGAGATTCTGGTTTGTCAAAGCCTACTTGAGGCTCCAAGAGGACAGACAGGAACGTTGACTATTTAGAAGAGTACTGACTATCCCACGGACTGCCTAAAGAGTTAACAAGTATGTCTTAGAAAAGGGGCAGCCAGAGTGCTCCTTGGAAGCAAAGATGGCAAAGCTTTGTCTCTCCTAATTTTGACATATTGCTAAGAGAGAATTTTCCTTGGATACGGATGTCATGCTTGGAAAGGGAGATGGTCAGAGAAAGCGAGGAAGACACCCAGTGAAATGCAGTGACACGGTGCCTACAGCAATGGACTCAAGTGTATCACAGATGGTGAGGACGGCACGCTGGAGGACATGATTCAGATCTATTGTTCATGAGTGATACTCAACTTGGTGGCATTTAACAACAACAACAGTGCCTATAAGGAATTAAGAAGCCCTCTCTCCTGTCTGTCAGATATACTGCTGAATAATAACATATCCAAATGTATTTTGCTTTAAGGGCATATGTAAGAATGCAAAATAGTTCTCTCAATGAGTAGCTCTGAACAATGTTACCTAACATTAATATACAATGGAGTTTGGTGTGTGTGTGTGTGTGTGTGTGTGTGTGTGTGTGTGTGTGTCCTTTCTGTGGGACAGACTGCATCAATGCCTTTAAAATAGGCAGTGATTCATAAAACTTCAGAAAAGCTCCCTTTGGGGAAGAAAAGAAGCAAAAACATTTCTGGTCAATGCAGATTCTTAAAAGAAATATAGTATCAGTAATCAGGCTTTCTAAAAGGAGGAAATACGCAAGGAAATCAAACAATAATGTGCTGCAATCAAATGCAACAATTTAGTAATTATGGAAAAATAGAAACCACAAAACCACAAAGGAAAAGCTGGAAATAGTGCCTTTTAAAAGCTTCCACAGTAATGAATCTCTCACAATAGATGCTGCAGTGTTTTTTTCCTTAGATTTCATTGAAAGGCTCAAAATGATCTTTTATACATTTAAAAAAACACTCAAATACATTGTGATAAAAATCTATATTCAGTAGCATTTACATTATTAAAGATGGCACATACTTTGGGGAAAAAACATAGAATAAACACCATTATCACAAACAAAATACAAAATATTCTCATCATCCAAAGAATTCTGTCATGTTGCTTAGTAGTTGTTGTTAGGTGCTGTTGAGTTGCGTATGACTCATAGCAACCTATGAACAAAAGATTTGAAACCTGTCCTATCCTCACACTTTCTGATACCCTACAGCCCATTGCAGCAGCAGGCAATCACTCACTGTGTCAGTCATCTGCTGATGGTCTCCTTCTCTTTCTTCCACCTTTCTAAGCATGATGTTCTACTCCAGGGAATAACTTCTCCTAACAACATGTCCAAAGTATGTGAAATGAAGCTTTGTCATCTTTGTCGCCTATGAGCCCTCTGGCTGCACTTTCTCCACGACATTGTTGCCATTTATTCTTTTGGCAGTCTATGGATGGTCACTACTCTTCTCCTTGGCAGATAAGAACGCTTAATTGAGCCCATGCAAAACCTATGTCTAAACCAAGAAGCTACTGTCTGAACAAAGCAAGGGAACACTGTATGGTTTAAAATCAAGGCATCATGCCTATATCATGTCTCTGTACCTATTCAGTCTCTACACAGAGCAGACCGTTCAAGAAGGTCTATTTAATGAAAAGGAATAGGAATGTGGCATCGGGATTAAAGGAAGACTCATCAACAACCTTATTTGCTGAAAGTAAGGAGTTGAAATGCCTGTTGCAGAAGATCAAGCAATAATAGCCTTCAATAAGGATTATATCTCCACATTAAGAAAACCAAAGTCCTCACCACTGAGGATTAATAGGCAACATTATGATAGATGGAGAGAATACTGAAGTCACTTAAGATCTTATCTTACTTGGATCCACAATCAACATCCTTGGTAGAAGCAGCCAAAAGGCATGTTGCACTGGGGAAATCTGATTCCAGGGACCTCTCCAAGGTGCTGAGGACCATCTCTGTAATATTAAAGACTGAGGTGTGCCTGATCCAACCCATGGCCCTTTCAATTACTTCCTATGAATCTGAGTTGGACAGTGAATAAGGATGTCTGAGTAAGTATTATGCCTTTGAGTTATGGTGTGAGAGAAGAGTAGTGAATATTCCATGGAGTGTCAAAAGAATAAAAACACACCTTGCAGAAAGTCCAGCCAGAGTGAGCCTTAGCGTCATAGCTGATAAAGCTTCATCCCACATACTTTAAACATGTTGCTAGGAGGTGTCAGTCTTTGGAAAAAGACATCATGCTTGGAAAGTTGGAGGGTCAGAAAAAGAGAGGAAGATCTTTAACAAAAGGGATCAACACAAAGACCATAGCAATGGGTTTGAGTGTATCAAAGATAGTGAGGGTGGTGCAGGATAAGGCAGGGTTCAGATCAAATGTTCATTGTGTCACCATGAGTCATAGACAACTTGATGGCGCCCAACAACAGTAACACCACGGAACTCCAAATGGGACATCTGAAAATTTGAGGTCAGATTTTTGTACCATAGTTAAATATTCTCCAAAATAGCATTAGCTAAAACAACAACAACAAGAACAACAACAAACCAAAAACAAAACAAAACAAAAACTGATTGTCACTGAGTTAAAACTGACTCAGAGCTGACCTTCCCTATAAATCACATCAGAGGAATTTCCTACCTTTCTTCCACAGAGTCACTGGTGGACTCCAACTGTTAGAAAAACATGGTCTTTGGACTAACATCCCAGCTACGTAAGGACAAGGAGAACAGAACTTTCTCAAATGCCATAAATGTCTTATAAATGGAATCATACACATAGAATGACCACTACATATTATTTACCTTCATTGTTTTATGTAATAATTTCTAGTTACATCTAGTGCCATGATAATGTTGTTGTTGTTGTTGTTATGTGCCGTCGAGTCGTTTGTGACTCATAGCGACCCTATGTACAACAGCCCTAAACCCTGCTCTATCCTGTGCCAATCTCATTGCCTCTGACACACCCATCCCGATTA
>NW_006399837.1:8239076-8239802 GCF_000299155.1 Elephantulus edwardii | reverse complement strand
GCAACAATGAAAGACTTGAAACCCCAAGTCTCTGTAAACTTTCATTAAAATTCATTTAAAAAATTACACCCTTAGCACATATCTTTTTTTAAAAATATGTCCGTCATTTACTGTTGTTGTTCTTGTTAGGTGCCATTGAGTTGACTACAACTCATAGCAGCCAGTTCTTTGAACAACAGATTTGCATCCTGGCCTATCCTGGGCCATACTCACTACTCCACCATGCTCCATCCAGCTCGTTGTTACAGTCACTGAGTCGCTCCGCTTGTTTGAATGACCTCCCCTCTTTCTCTGATCCCTTCCCAGCATGAGGAGTTTTCTAAGACAGGTTCCTCCTGACAACATGTCCAAACTATGTGAGACAATGCTTAAGCACCTTTACCTCTAAGGAGCCCCAAGATTGCACTTCCTCCAAGAAAGACTTGTTTGTTCTCTTCACAGTCCATGGGATAATTAGAACTCTTTTCCAAGACCACAACTCAATGGCATCTATTTTTCTGTTATCCTTATTCACTGTTGAACTTTCAGAGACATAGGTAATTCTGAGGAAAGACTGCCTTTAAACCAGTATTCTTGAAGTCCCATTATTTAACCAAACTCTATCTGTCCCTTTGTTGTTCTGTTGTTAAGTGTAATTGAAACTACATCCTTAGTAATTTGAATATAAACAAGGTTACCTATGCTAGATAAGGGAGCTAAGGTTGCCAGTGATAAGAAGCTGCACTG
>NW_006399837.1:8237146-8238100 GCF_000299155.1 Elephantulus edwardii | reverse complement strand
CAGCACCACAGCTCAAAGGCGTCAATTCTCCTTCTATCCTCCCTAGTCATTGTCCAACTCTCTGATGCATAACAAGTGATTGCAAAAACCATGCTTTAACAAATAGAAATTTATTCTCTCAGTTTATGGGTCTTGATTACAATTATGATCACTGCCACTGAATCGAAGCCAACTCTACCAGGTTACAGAGGTGGTAAATCACGTTGAGGAAACTGCTCATCTTTCTCTTACAGAGCTGCTGGTAGATCTGAGCTGTTAGGCAGTCACAGCCTTTGTGTTAGCAGCACAACCCCAGTGGACTATACCACTTGAGCTCCCTTTACGACTCTAGAAGTCGGAACTCAGGATGCTTGCCTTAGGGAAAGGATTTCTCTTACTGTGGGATCTTGATGGTATTTCGGCATCTGTAGAAGGCACACTCCTTTGAGATCCCCATGTGTCTTGACATCAATCTTTTCCTTGATTTAGGAGGCTCATCATTTAGGGACCCAGAATGCAAAAATAAATCCCGATTCCTTTGATCTTCTTAGTGGTACTGAAGTAACTTATATCTACGCTTCCTTGTTTAATCACTTTTATACGTCATAGAGAATAGACTCAGAATACAATTCAATGTTGTAGATTCTAGCCTGTCCAATTAAAATGTCGTTTATGTGCTGTTGAGCCAAATATAACTCCTGGTCACTGTATGAAATTCAAATCTGAACCCTGTCCTATCCTGCACCATCTTCATCATCTCTGACGTGCTTGAGCCCATTGCTACAGGCCCTGTGTCAATAGTTCTCATGAAGGGTCTTCTCCTTTGCTGATCCTATACCTTTTCAAGCGTGATGTATCTTTCCAAGGAAGAGCCCTTCTCAGTATAACTTATTATTATCTGGCAGAGTGGTGGACGGTAGACAGTACTCATTAACATGTTGTTGTTGTTGTTGTTGTTGTTGTTGTTGTTGTTGT
>NW_006399837.1:8234603-8236641 GCF_000299155.1 Elephantulus edwardii | reverse complement strand
GCACCTTAGTCTCCAGAGAGACACCATTGCTCTTCAGCACTTTGGAGAGGTCCCTAACAGCAGACTTTCCCATGGCAATGCGCCTTTTAGTTTCCTGGCTGCTGGTGCCAAGACTGTTGACTATGGAGACATAGTTACCACTAATCTTGTGTCATAAACATTATTAGGGTAGATCAAGCTCTGTAATATGTAGCTACTTCCAGTCAGAATATGGAAGAGGATTATTTAGTAATAAGAATGATGACCATTCCAAGTTGCCCTATTTCACATAGAGAGACAATGGAATAGTAGCACTGAGACACTCATCAGTGGTTACTAGAAAATCAGGGGGAAATTTCCTGGCTTTCTTTGGCTAGCTTGGAATATCTTCCAGAATCACAACTGCTGCACTCTGTTGGTTAAGAATAAAAGCCACCAAGACTTGTTGAGATTCAAAGCAAAGACATAAGCTGAACAGCTTAATAAGATGAACGTCAAGAATTTGCGTATGTTTTTAAATTGCCATGGCTAATGTGAACTTGCTACTGTGTGACTAGGTCAGAATTAGAATATACATCTCTACCCTTAGCCAGTTATCTTCCTTCTGTATCCACTTGTTGCTGTGTTGTGTGCCACTGAGTTGAAACTGACCCATATCTGACCTTCCTAGGGGGTTAAAGAAGCAGTAAATCAGACTGAAGCAACTGGTGGATGTGAACCATGTGCCTTTGGGTATAAAGCATAGTCTTGAGTATTTAATAATGGTCTTCAGAATAAGGTGCAAGAATGTTGAGAAGGTTTAAGACTGTCACTTAAATCTTAATATTATTTATGATATAATTGAATGAACATCAACTACCAGTGTCCTCATCTGTGCCAGAGTAGAACCAAGTCCCACAGGGTTTTCAGTGGCTGATTTTTCCAAAAACACTCACTAAAGCTTTCTTGTAAGGCACCACCGGGCAGATTCCAACCTCATCACATTTTGTTAAAAAAAAAATACCCTTCTTATATAATCAAACAAAAGCAATGAAAAATAATCAGTCAATTTAACTTCATTTAAAATACCATATAATCATTGAAGATGATGAACAATCTCTTCCCATGCAATTTATTGCCTCTGAAAACTTGCTGGAGGGTCAGCTAAGGGTTGGTTCCCTGAATGAGACTAAATGGTACTCAACAACAACAAAGATTTTTGTCAACCTTTTTATAATCATCACATGTATTTTTGCTTTCATGTATCTTTGTTATCAGGTCTTTTATTGTTGTTGTTGTTGTCGTTGTTGTTGTGTACCATAGAGTCAGAATCAGCCCATAGCTGGCCCCCAGGTGGATTATCAGAGGCAGTTAATCACGCGGGAGGAGATTGCCCATCCTTTTTCTGCTGAGCAGCTGGTGGCCTTGAACACCATACCTTCAGAATTGCAGTGCAGCTTCTTGCCACTAGACCCCCAGAGCTTCCTATAATTTACTAATGCTATAGTAATACAGACAGAAAAACAATTTGAACCTTTAGGGCTTAAAGCCCCCTCCTGTCTTAAACCCTAGGCCAAGCCTGGCTTGCCTCGCTCCTGCGGACAGAGCAGTCCTGCACACCAAACACAAGCCCAAAAAAGCACTCGACTCCAAAAACTTGCCATGATACCTATGCACGCACCTACAGGTTCAAATTGTTTTCCTGTCAAACATTCTTCTAGGTGGTATAACACTGGTCTGTGCATTGCTGTACAGAGGTAACTCGTGGTTGCTGTGATGCTGAACACTGGGGCACTGATGTGCCAAATGTGGAAATGGTCACCCATGGTGGACAGTGTTTGCTGGAGCTTCCCGACTAAAACAAGCCTGGAAGCAGGAGCAGTATCCACTTCCGAAATGGCTTGCCTCCTGAAACTCTATTAACAGTGTTCAGGCCTTTCATTCATGTGGTCACTATGAGTTGTCTACGACTTGACGGCACCTAACAACAACAACAACAACATTTTAATGCATGTATAATTACATCATATGTAAATATATATATATACACACACACTTATATATATACACACACATATAT